>NW_023270436.1:245596-306762 GCF_011800145.1 Mirounga leonina | reverse complement strand
CACCATCATCACCATCATCACCATCACTACCACCACCACCATCATCACCATCACCATCACCACCATCATCACCATCACCACCATCACCATCACAACCACCAACATCATCACCATCACCACCATCACCACCACCACCATCACCACCATCACCATCACCACCAGCACCACCACCATCACCACCATCACCACCACCATCATCACCACCACCACCACCTCCCCCCCGCCCCCCCCCCACACACACAGGGCTGCAGCCCAACTGTGGACTGGCTGTCAGGTGGGGTGGGAGGGTGTTGAGGAACAGGAAGTCATAAAAACCTCCCGACCGCACACCCACCCAGGTCTGTGAAACAGCCCAGAGAATAACTGTCCTGCCCCCAAGCTCCTCCCATGAGTGAGAGCACACAAGTTCTCATCAGAAACAGGGAGCCCAAGTCCCAGCAGAGTTGGCCCTGCACCGTGGACCCCGCAGTCTAACATGATGTGTGCCCTTCCTTCATGGAAGGATCCAGTGCAGCCCAAGGGAAGTCACATGTTCTGTTTTAACCTAGGCCTAAAAAGCTGGCATAGCCCTTAAGAGCCACATCTTTGTTCTTACCTTTTTGGGAGGGAAGGGAGTGATGAGGCAAGGCCCTAAGATGTGGAGGGCAGGCCTCCCTCCTGCACAGGCTGAGCCCAGGGCTTAGACACAAAACCACAGCTTCAACATGCAGCCAAAAGGCTGTCACTTGGGGTTGATGGATCCATGAGATCCTGTGCCTTTTCCCTTTTCACCAAGTACTCAGACCTGGGCCCCAAGCCCACGTCCCATGTGGCTCGTCTGAGAGCAGGGCTACCAGCTGGGCTCTCAGGAGCAGTGGTCAGTCCACCAGCAGCGCCGGTAGCCCGCCACCGTGACAGAAGGGGCAGCACGTCGCAGCCGACACGCAAACCAGTGTGGAGAGGAGAGAAACAGACACGGCTTGTTTATTAGAATGCAGGGAGGAGGAGGCCTCTTCCACAAACAGAGCTCTGCTTCTCAGAGTCTGTATCAAGAGCAAGACAATAGTTGAAAATCCTATTCCTGAGAAGAAGCAAAAGGTTACAATTTTGCAAACAAAAATAACATATGATTTCAACAAAAGGTAAAAAACTTTTTTTTTAACGAACAAAATTTCAAGTATTATTCCAGACGACATGGCAAACCCAACGCAGGACAGGCCTAGTGGGAGCAAAGGGTTCTCGTACTTCCGAGGAAGCGCTGCTCCAGGTGGGCGGGGGCACCACCAGGGCTGACCTGGCCCAGCAGGAAGAAATGAAGATCGTGGGGCAGCTCAGCGGGGCTTGCAGCTGAGCTGACAGAGCGAGAAGCATGCACCAATGCTTTGCTCCACAGCAGGCTTAGGGTGGTGGCACCCCAACTTCTGCCCTCTTAGGACAGGGCCACACACCTGACGCTGGGTGTCTAGGGTTAGCAGTTCTGGACATCTGATTTTTCCTTTTTCTAATAAACAGAAACATATGTTTATTCTTTCAAATACCCTACTATCCCAATTTTAGTCAATTTGTAAATTATAAATTATATTACTTGTGCTACCATTTGTGATAAATCTCACTAGAAGATAAGCACCAAACCTGTTACAAAAAAGCCTAAGCCGCCGTAGCTGTCCCCGCAGCGGGGCGCTCGGGTGTGCCCTGCAGGCTGTAAACTTTTGATCCCTTTCCCTTAAACAACAGACTTTCCTTTTTCTCCCATGGAAGCTTCCTTGAAGAGAGAGGTCTGTTTGAACCATAGTTTTGGGAAAGGTATAAAGAGCAAACCTGAACGTCATCGCCTCAATGGGAAGGGACGGCTGAGAGCGGTTCTTCTGGCCGAAGTGCTCTGGGCGGCCTGAGCTCAGAGGAGGGGTGGGTCGTGCTGCCCCGGCCTCCCAGGCCACTGGGGCGGGGGCGGGGGGTGGGGGCGTCTCGCTAAGAAGGTCTCACTCCACAAGAGAAGTCACACTACAGTGCCAGACGCAGAAACCTCCAGCATCCCCTGGGGGACTGTAAAATGCCCTTAAAATGTCTGTATCCAGTATTTTCTGAAACGTTGTCATTGACCTCCAATACCGCCCAAGCCACCTGGCGCCTCCTAGATGCTTAGTTCTTGAACCTTGTCTGTTCACAGATATGATTGAATTTCCTGCAAGGAGAAAAGAGTAAAAAAAAGTATTCACATAAGCGGATCCTGAAGTCAGCCGCTGAAAGTACGTCATGAGAAGCTGACTTCATGTGGGGTGGCGCACGGAGGCACGTTTTTAGTACCATCAAAGAAATTAATCCCTACGGCAGCCTTCTTTTTCCTTTTTAAATTTCAAAAGTCAGACATCTTTAGGTAATTTCCTTAGAGAAGAGACTCAAAGACTCAAAACCTCCTCAGTGTCCCCATGGCACCAGGGGCCACCCCGCGGGACGGACAGACTCGCCTGCTGGGCGACGGCACCACCACCTCCCTTTGTGAAGAGCAGGGCATCCCCAGAGGAAGACAGGTATGTCTTTGCTATCCTTACCCATGTTTTTATTAAGAAAGATCAGCGAGTTACCAGTAAAATTTCTTTCCCTATAATGAAATGGTCTCTTTCACACTGTCTACGCTCAACTACAAAACAAGGGTTTTATTCCACAGACTCCGTCTTTGAGCCTTTACTTGGGTCCTTGTCACCTGCACCAGGGACACACTCTCAGTGACTCTGATTTGAACCATGAATGACTGGGGATCATAGCAGCCTCAAACAGCATCAGTCCGTGACTGAGTCACATCATCACCTCACCTGCACCTACAAATGACCCCACGTGGCAATGCAGATGTCACTGTGAGCTGGAAATGCCCGGTGAGAGTCACTGAGCCATCACAGACACCTGCTCAAGGCACTGAAGACAGACCCAGAGCACCAGGACTTCTGAGCTGGGGGCTCAGAAGTTCTCAGTGACCACAGCCACCGATTAAGAAAGTGCTAACCCTCTGGTGCATCGGCGGGGAACAGCAGCTGTGTTCTGCAGAACACAGAAACGACAGCACCACTTTATATACCACGGGGCTTCAGACAAACAAAATGACGAAACTAGTATATTTACAAGTAAATAACTAACTAGTTCAAAAACATCCCTAAAAGCCGAGGTATCAACTTGCCAAAACACTTAAAAGAAAAAATCACCTTCCTGTTAGGAAAGCGGGGGTGTGCCTTTCTGCAGGACCACCATCTTGGCGCCCCTTTCCCAGCCCTGAGGACCCGTGCCGACACCCATGCCCCCGCCTGGCAGAGTGTGTCTCACTCACATTGCGTGGTGGGCCTTCACCTGAGTGCGGCAGTTGCGGCCCCAGTAGCAATCAGGACGGGATGTGACAGCCACTAGGAAGAGAAAAAATGATGTATTTGTACTGTACATCACACTCACAAGCTCAGCTACGTGAATTTAAGTAAAGACCCAAGGGGACAAACAGCAGGGAAAGGCATCGCATTTTGTCATGCTTTATAACTAGTGTCCTTGGCCTGCTCAAGATTTCAGGAAAGGAAAAAAGTTTAATTGAAAACCCAGTTAGGAAGTGAGACTACTGCCCAGTTTTGTCCCTGCTGAGAACACGGAGCAAAGGCCCAAACAGAGTACCTATTGTAAGAAGGAACACAGAAGCCCGTCCAGGCAGAACTGAGTTGGGGGCGAGGGGCTTCCTTACCTGGCAACTCGGAGGCAGGAATGCTCTGTCGATACTGGTAGGTCAGCTCTCGGAAGCTCCGCAGGCCACAGCAGTAACATAGCACGGTGTTCCCCGTGACTCTGTGATCTGCAAGGAGCACAGCCTCACGTGGGCATGCCAGTCAGCTCGCGGCCTCCTGTTTCCAGAGCAGCTGCGGCCTTGCAAAGAGTGGGAAACCCAGCACCGCTCCACACGGGAGGCAGAGATAGGGGCCAGACACTCAGAAAACGAGAACGAGACCAACCTACTTCCTCACACCAAAATAATTCCACTTGGATAGAAAAAATTCAAATATCTTAAAATTTTTAAAAAGTACTGAAAAGAATGAATATTATTCTAAGTATGTCACAAAAACCAAACAGCACCCAGGAAAGGACTTGTAAATCTGACTACCTACCTGCTTAACACAAACCCATTGCCCCTTTATATGACAAAGACCATACACCAACCAGACCCCCACATCCAGACAGCTTAATGTGGGCCAAGGTCACAAGCCAGTGAACCACGAAACAAAAAGATCTTGGGGGCGCCTGGGTGGCTCGGTCGTTAAGTGTCTGCCTTCGGCTCAGGTCATGATCCCGGGGTCCTGGGATCGAGCCCCGCATCGGGCTCCCTGCTCGGCGGGAAGCCTGCTTCTCCCTCTCCCATTCCCCCTGCTTGTGTTCCCTCTCTCGCTGTGTCTCTCTCTGTCAAATAAATAAATAAAAATCTTTAAAAAAAAAAAAAAAGATCTTCAATTCTGTTAATGTTCCAACACAGGCAGACAAACGACGATACGTCCAGTTTGCCTGCTCTGTATTTACAAGACTGCAGGGCAGCCGGGCTCAAGAAGATGCTGGCCTTCACACCTGAGGCACGTCCTTGAGCAGGAAAGTCACTGTGGCAAAGTCCCAACTGTGCTGAGCGCTGTCCAACAACCCTACTTATTTAGCCAAATGGAACAATTTCTCAAGCCTAACACACTGCATGCTCACTCAGCAGCTACAGTGCTGACTCAGAGAGTGAAAAGGAGAAAAAATCCCTCAATATCCTCTACTCATGAATCGGCAAAATAAACCATGGTATTGGAACGCTACGTAATAAAAATCAAGGTGTACTGCTGAGCAAACAGGCTACAGAACAGCGCAGGTGGTAGGGCTTCATTTACGAGGATGGTGTGCACATGTGGGCAGGTGCACAGGCCATGCAAGGATCATCACTGCTCAGGTGCTGGGATTCCCAGTGACGTTCACTTATCCTTCGTGCCTCCCTCTGTCACTCACATGTCTTTGTGAGCCATGTCATCCTTAGAGTAGTCCTTAAGAAGCTAACGGAGTTCAGGCTCAGATGATAGGTCTGGGCAGCCCCAGGGCTGCTGCAGAGAAGACCTGAGACACTTGTGAGAATGTGTCCACAAGACAGAAACTGCTTAGAAGGATCCCCAACAACTTCTAAAGATATCATTACCTTTCATGATAATGTATGTCTCAGAAAGAAAAGTCATTTGGGGCTCCTGGGTGGCTGAGTCGGTTGAGGGTCTGACTCTTGGTTTCTGCTCAGGTCTCAAGTCATGATCTCAGGGCTGTGGGATCAAGCCCTGCATTGGGCTCCACGCTCAGTGGGGAGTCTGCTTGGGATTCGTTCCCTTCCTCCCTCTCCCTCCGTCTTTACTCCTCCCTGCACACATACGCCCTCTCTCTCAAATAAATAAGTAAAATCTTTTTGAGAAACAGAGAGAGAGAGAGAGAGAGAGAGAGAGAGAGAGAGCGAGCGCACCAGAGGGGGGAGGGTCAGAGGGAGAAGCAGAACCCCCCGCCGAGCAGGGAGCCCGATGTGGGACTCGATCCTGGGACTCCAGGATCATGACCTGAGCCGAAGGCAGTCGCTCAACCGACTGCGCCACCCAGGCGCCCCATAAATAAGTAAAATCTTAAAGAAAAAAAAAAAAAGGCGTTTGCTGATTTTTTTGCAGCCCCCTCCCTCAGTGACAAAAATCACATTTCACAATGTCCTGGGTGTCCCTGGGAGACAGGGCAAGCCTACACCCCGTCACCAACACACCAAGCGAGAGGCCAATGAGGGCCCTGAGAGTCTGGTAACAAGCAGCCAGCCCCAGGACTTCCATGCTGACAAAGGTAGAGACCCGGTCTCTTCAGCTGGGACCCGCCCTTCCCCATGGCAGAGAAACCCTGGAACTTTAAAGAAAACCGCAAGTGTCGGCACCTTCCTGTCCGCCTCTGTCAGGCTGGGGGGAGGGCGAGGCTGTGCGTGTGGGAAGGCAGCCGCACAGGAGCTGCCCGTGCTCGACCTGGCAGGTTCTACTGCGTTACAGGAGTCAAAGGCACCCCCTCTGCAGAGAGGGAAGCAAGGGCCACGATGCTTACCAGACAGTAAAAACGCTCCCCTCTGCAGAGCCACCAGACTTTCAGTCAACATATTTTTCCACGTCAAACCCCTGGTTGCCAGGTAATTCTGTGACGGGGAAGAAGCGAAATCTTAAGATACTAGCTTGGAAGAAGAAACACTAAAATGACAAGAAGGCAGAAGTTTCATAAAAGGCCCCTGAAGGTGGGTAAAGCCACAGCCCAGGCGAGCTAAACATGGCAGGGATTTGTATCGGGCAGCTGAGGGGGAGTGCTGTGTGCAGTTGTGGGGGTCTGCTTCCAAGACCACAGGACACCTGGGACAGCCCGAGGACCCCGCTGCCCGAGCCTGACATGGTAACACTTAGCTCACCACCTAGTTCACAGGGTTCTTGTCTGAGATGCTCTGTCAGAGCCTCAAAAGGAGGGCTAACTTCAGAACTGTGAACATGTGAGTTACCACACTCTCTCTAAAATCCCGCAAAGACATTCCTAGCACAGGAGTGGTGGGACACCCACCCTTGGCCAGAGCAGCTCTAGCCCATGACCACACGAGGAAGTGTGGAGGGTTTGGATCTACGTTCTGCCCTTCAGACACACAGAGCTGCTTGGCTCCTTCTGTGCGAACCTACACACAAGAAAGCACCACGTAGACATCTAACCAGAATGCAGTGGTGCTGAGGAGTCGGGCCAGCTTCCTAAAACATGGGAAGGAAAATGTCAGAGAGGAGGAAGTCAGAGAGAGGCCCTGGTTCCACCAAAGGGCTGGCCCACTCCCCACCCAGACCCAGAAACTCTCTGCAAGGGACAAACAGGCACTGGAGCCAATCCCTGTGGATTCGTGGCATAATGGGCATGAAGGAAATACCTCCTTTTGGGAACGTGGGGAACACAGAAAAACACCCATGTGGTGCACTCAGTGGCAATACTAGGAAGAGCCATTAGGAGAGCTGAAAACCTTACGGGGGCCTCTCTTGGCCTGAGCCCCACCCACGCCTGTATGGGAAGTCTGTTACCTTGAGGACATCCGACTCGTAGTGGTTGTTGCTCAGAACCCCGTCCAGACACCTGTCGCCCAGGTCTAGCTCTGCCAATGGAAGGAAGCAAAGTCACCCGTCTTACAGACGTTCTACGAAAGCATCATTCACTGACACTAAGATGACCAAATTTCCTTTCTAATAGGGTCTAGAAAGAATAAAAAGTTCCATGACAAAATACAGTTTTAGGGACGCCTGGGTGGCTCAGTTGTTAAGCATCTGCCTTCAGCTCAGGTCATGATCTCAGGGTCCTGGGATCGAGCCCAGCATCGGGCTCCCTGCTCAGTGGGGAGTCTGCTTCTCCCTCTCCCACTCCCCCTGCTTCTCCCTCTCCCCCTGCTTGTGTTCCCTCTCTCGCTGTGTCTCTCTCTGTCAAATAAATAAAATCTTAAAAAAAAAAATACAGTTTTAAAAAGAGAGCAGGCAAATGACTTCCATTCCACTCCTTCCTGAAATGGACGGCCCTCTCAGTCTCCTCGGCACCCGGTCTGGCGCTGTGAAGACTCAACACCGCGGCCAGACCGGGCGGTTTTAGTGGTGGTGTTCCTTGCCCATACGGGAACCCTCCCGGCTGAACTCGGCATCCCCGGGGTTGTTCTGTTATTGCTTGGCTTTGAGCTGGCAGAGCGACACTTGCAAATGTCAGGAAAAAGCAGGGTCGCTAACGGCGGCCTCCCCCAGCTCGGGCCACACGACCCGGCACCACCCTCGAGTGCACCAGAGAACAGGCAAAGGCTGCAGGCAGCCAGCCGAAGCCCCGGCATTACCACAGAACGGGGCCAGACAGCCGAGGCAGCCGGCCCGGGCACAGCCCCAGTACAGGTGGCAGAAAGGCTGCCGGCACACAGCACCTGCGGACACAGCACAACCACAGTCAGGCCACTTCGGCGAAGAACAAACTCAAGCAACCGTCAAATAGTGACACACTCTGTCTTAAAGAGCAATCCCGAGCGGCAAATTAAAGCACGGCATCTCCTTCATTACACTTAGAAGTGACACGTCATGGGGCGCCTGGGTGGCTCAGCGGGCGGGGGTCCAACTCTTGATTTTGGCTCAGGTCATGACTCAGGATCACGGGACTGAGGCCCGCGTCGGGGGGCCCCTGCTCAGCGGGGAGTCTGCCTGAGATTCTCTCTCCGCCCCTCCCCTGCCTCCCCCACCCCCACGTGCACGCACTCTCTTTAAAATAAATAAATAAAAAGGGCGCCTGGGTGGCTCAGTCGTTGAGCGCCTGCCTTCGGCTCAGGTCATGATCCCAGGGTCCTGGGATCGAGCCCCGCATCGGGCTCCCCGCTGAGCAGGAAGCCTGCTTCTCCTCTCCCGCTCCCCCTGCTTGTGTCCCCTCTCTGGCTGTCTCTCTGTCAAATAAAAAATAAAATCTTTAAAATAAATAAATAAAATAAAAATCTTAAAAAAGTGACACATTATAGAAATATCACGGTCCTGACGTGGGGACAAACGTCAGATGCAGACTTCAGAAAGAGAACCACCCATACATGGAAACTTGGTGCATGACAGGGGTGGGTTATCAATTGATGGAAAAAGACGGTTATTCAACATGATTGCACAGTGACAACCGATTCTGCAGACAAGAAAACATGGCCATGTCTTTACTTCACAGCATGCACAGCAGTCAACACCGTTTTGAAACCTGAGCCTAGAAGGATCCACAGGAGAGGCTCCGTGGTGGGGAGGCTGCTCAGGCAGGCAGCGCAGAGGTGCACACCCTTACTCACACTGCTGGGGGGCGATGCGGGGGTCCTGCTCACGTTCTGCTCTCCGGTCTGGCATGGGCTGGAAGCAGCAGGTGCATATGGCATGGCTGCCTTGCAGGGCACACACATAATCCTGGGCTGCAGAACAGACAGCATATTCAGGCGGCACGTACCGGGGCACAGGCAGAAAGAACAGGTTAGACCCACATCTAGGGGACTGGCTGGAAAGCACACAAGGAGACTGATCCACAAGAAAACCCAGGGAGCGGGCACCTGGGTGGCTCAGTTGGTTAAGCGGCTGCCTTCGGCTCAGGTCATGATCCTGGAGTCCCGGGATCGAGTCCCGCATCGGGCTCCCTGCTCCGCGGGGGGTTTGCTTCCCCCCCCCCCCCCCCCCCCCCCCCTCGTGCTCTCTGTCTCTCATTCTCTCTCTCTCAAATAAATAAATAAAATCTTTAAAAAAAAAAAAAAAAAAGAAAACCCAGGGAGAACTCAGACCTGTTTTCTTAAGTGGCCAAATGATAGCCTACCACCTAAAAGAAGCATTTTAAAATAAAATGAAAAATAAGCAAAGCAACTTTTCGGATCAGCGGTTGTACCAAGATTTCAAAGATCACTTGAAGGTTTTCTAACCTTTCCTTAGGCCATAAAGCACATGCCATAAAACAATAAAGCAAGTTCTATATTAATCTCTGTGTCTTCCAAATAAACAAGTGACAGGCCCAGTGGGCATGACTGGCTGACCCCACCCCAGGAGCTGTGTCCACATAGCCTAGCCCCCGGACGCTCCATGGCCACACAGGAAGCTCCGTCTGCGCACACACACTTACTACAGGCCCCGTCCCACTGGGGACTTCCATCTGCAGTCTGAAAACGATGGAGCCCACCTGAGGAATGGCAGAGTTGGGACGTGACCAGGTGCTGCCCATCCCTGTCCACAGGGCCTACGGGAACCGACGGAGACAGCCACAGCATGGCGTCATGGCAGATGGCTATAACATAGCTCTGGGTCACAATCCTGGCTCAGTGGCCTCATGACAGGCTCTAAGAAACTAGGCCTTGCGGGGCCATTAACTACAGAATGGCCAGGGCCAAAAACGTAGATTCCACCTGTCCTCTTTCCCTTTCTTGACGGCATCTGGCCCAAATGTCAGGCTTAGGACTGAACCCCCAGGACTGCCCAGGATCAGAGGTCCACGAGAGAACAAGTTAACTCTCTGGTTTCCTAGCCCAAAACAGACTAGGAGAAGCAACAGGTTATGAGAGGTGGCAGACCACGGAGGCAGGGACAAGAGTCGGGTAGGAATGGGAGAGGAGTCCACAGGAATGACAGCTGCATCCTGGGTGGTCACAGTAGGACGACAGCACGGAAGGTGGCGTCTCACCTGTCGTGACACTGGTGGATGTGGACGGTGCCTCCCCAGGAGCCGGTGCTGACCCTGGCTCGCTGCCAGGCCCTGGGCAGGGGAGGGACTGCCCCGCCTGCCTCCGGTACTCGGGGCACTGTCTGCATACTATGTACGGCTGGCTGCAAGGAAAGCACACGAACCACACGAACACCTGGAGTGCGGAGAAGCAGGGTGACCCCTGCTCACAAGCATGTGGGTGGTGGTGGCCATGCCCCTAGCCCTGATGACGAGACCAGATCCAGATCCCAAGCCTGGAGGCGTCTTCTCTGCTCACTGTCGCCCACTTCACACCTCAGCTCTGCACCAGCTGCCGCCGCCCAGTCAGTGCTCACCCCAGAAGAGCAGCAGTTAGAGGGCTCTGTTCCTCACCACCCTCATCCCCCTTGGCGGTTCCTAGCATACGGGGACACGTCCTGCCCACCCCTTGCTTTGGCACAGCATCCCCCAGAGCCTGGCCGCTCAGTCCCCACACGGGGCAGGACGCACTCTCACAGGTTCGATGCTGGGCGAGCTGTGAACTACGTCCAGGGGCAGGCCCACCTTGCCCAGCACGCTCAGGACTGGCACCCTGGGCACCGAAGAAACTGCATTCAAATCAGAGCACGTCTTGTGCCACAGTTGAGTGCTGCTGTCCTCTAGGGGCTTCCGACCCAGCAGCAGAAGCCCCGCCCCACCTAGCTTTATGCACGTCAGCTGAGCTTTCTAAAAACACAAATGGTAAAAAGAATCTACAGGAAAAAGAGACAAAGACTCTTCCCTCATCTCAGTCAGAGGACGCCTTCCTGAGCCTGCCTCCAACAGCAGGAGCCGGTGAGGGACGGGGTAAGACCTAACGAGAAAACCCCAGTGAGAAAATACTCAACTTCATTTAGGAACGAGACGGCCTTCATCCCGGGCGACACCGAGTGCAGGCCGGGTTTCCTGACACCCTTCCACAAACCCTTCTGACGGACACTGGATGACATGGGTGCCAGGTCCAGCCAGGCGCCCCGCCGCAGGCTCTCTGACCTGACCTGACCACTCTGCCGTCACTTACCTCCATCAGTTAATGGACACGTGCACAAAACTGCAACTGCAGTTACGGTAACTCAAACTGTAACTAAAACTGCAGCACAGCTTCTCAAGTCAGAATACGAGAAACTCTATAAAACCATATGTACAGTATAATCCCATCTTTATAAGAATATTTATTTCTAAACATATCGTGTTTTACTTACTTAACAAAAGAAGTATGTGTGGCTACATATATGAGTGGCCAGAAGGATACACAATAAAATGTTCACGCTAAAGTGATTTTTGTTTTCTTCTTTTGGCTTGGCCATCATTTGCTAAATTTTACAAAAAGGAACAAAAGATAGTGCATTTGGGAGGTTTGATTTTTGTCTTTCTAAATGTGATGGCCTCCACCCGAAACTCAGCCGGTGCACTTCTGAGTCAGGAAACAGCGGCACCGTAGAGTAGCCAATGTAAGGTCTCGAAGGACTGCGTCCTCAGCCAGGTGGCCGCAGCTTCCCCACAGTACTGTCCTGACAAACGATGACAATGCAACTCACAGGGTGGGACTCGATGCTCACCAGATGCGCTACAGCCTAAGTGCGCGTGTGTGGGACAAAGAACATGTTAAATCATGACGCCGTCGTGGCTGGTGCATCAAGGCACCTGACGAGGTGTCAGCAAATACCAGGGTGTGGGGCGTGGTGGTCTTTACTTTAGAACAGACGCCAGTCCAGCCATTCATTAGCCAGAATACCTTAAACTCAAAGGGTGCTGTGTGCCAGTTACATCTCAATAAAGCTGGAAATAAATACAGATAAATAACAGCAAAAAATAAATGTTCCATGTATACCTGAAAAGGGAGGGGGGTACTGGAGGAGGCAGGGTGGCAAATACCCACCCCAGTCAACTGAGTGAGCGGCTGTCCTTGGCCGGCGCCCACCCCATCCTTGCCACACTCAAGGCAGGCAACATCACTAGCTGACGGGACCCGTGAGAAGCGAGGCCAGACCACGCAGGAGCTGGACTGCTCAGTGCAGAACCTGGACTCGGACTCCGTGCTGCCTACCCAGCTCCCTGCCCTACTCAGAGCCAGGCAGAGGCTCACCTAACGTCCGAGGATTCGCTGTCCACATCTGACAGCTCCAGCAGGTCCTCTGAACTGCCCTCCTCGTCAGAGAAAGACCTCCTGACTTTGGGCTGCAGCATGTCTTGAGTGATCTTATTCCTGGCAGCCATGCTCCGCACATCTTCCTCGCTGCGACTCTTGTCTGGAAGGCAAAAGACATGGCTCTCCTGGCTGGGGGGGCCCCAGGAGAGACACCCGCAGTCTCCAGGCCTGGGCAGGCTCTCCACTTGCCTGGGTGCTGGAGAAGGTAGGCCTCCACCAGGTTGTTCAGGATGTGGTTTTTACAGATCCTCTCGACTGGACAGCGGCAGGTGGGGCACAAGGTGGAGCGCTCCATCCAGCCTGAGTAGCAGGCTGCACAGAAGGTGTGCATGCAGGGCTGCAGGCTGAGGGCACAAGGACAGGTCTTCAGACGCCCCCGCAGAGCACTCGCTGGTGGAGCATCTGTCTGCCAAGCCGCAGCAGCCCCCCAGACGCCAGGGTACATGGGGCATGGCCTGCCTGG
This sequence comes from Mirounga leonina, assembly GCF_011800145.1. Taxonomy (NCBI): domain Eukaryota; kingdom Metazoa; phylum Chordata; class Mammalia; order Carnivora; family Phocidae; genus Mirounga; species Mirounga leonina. Next base: position 293,920 of record NW_023270436.1, on the reverse strand, counting down.
AGCATGAGAAGCAGGGACCCCAGTTCATGCTGCCTCTTTCCCCATAGGAGGACGTGGCCTCGCTCAGGCTGAGGGTTGGTCACAAAACAGAAAAGTGAGCAAGTTACCCACCCCCCAGCCGAGCTCACTCGACTCAGCAGAGCCTAGAACCATGCCTCTCGGGGCGCAACACCACCTGCATATGGGGCCCACTGCTGGCGGCATCTGCATCCTCAGCTAAGAGACTGGGAATGCCACCTGCCTTCCACAACCCGTGTGAGCACAGCGTCCAACCCCAACCACCTTGACGTGGTCCTCGTTAATTAAAAGAAACCGAAGCGACAGTCTGTGCCTTGGAAGGGACAGTAGAGCAGGCTGTGGCTCCAGGCGTATGAGGAACAGGGGCCCTGAGTGCGGAAAAGGCCTGCATCCGAGTGGAAATTCAGATGGCTTTCACCCTGAAGTTCCCACAGAGAAGCAAGGAGGGGGCTCTCCCTAAGCTATTCCTGGGACCCTCACTCCGGGGCACCCCCTCTGTGCTAACCACGACATTCCCTTAAAGCTCGGCACACTTCTCCCGTTCTGCGTCTGCAGAGCACCAGACCACCGGCGCTACCTGGGACCTGTGTCGACTGAGGGCGTTGCCGCAGCAGCCTTGTGGGCTCTTCTACAGCCCTGGTCACAGGCGCCGGGGTTTGGGCGGGTTGGCCACCCAAGAAAATGACAACAGTGGCCCCCACAGCGTCGAAGCCGACATGACCCGGGGGCTGGCTTCCCCGGGCCACCCCTCCCCGGCTGTGATGCTCCTCCAGGTCTCCCTGTGGCGTGTAGCGTACCTCACACAGTCATGCAGCAGGTCCTGGCAGATGATGCACGTGAGCGTCTCCTCCATCTTGTCTGGCTTCACGGCCTCGGACCTGACATTCCCAAGGGTGCTGTGGGTGTCTCCACACTGGTCTGCAACCAACAACTGCAGGGTCAGGTCAGGCTCCCCATCTGTGAGAGAAAGGGATGCGTTCTGACCACCACAACCCAGGGAGGAAGAAGCAGACACTGGGTCTTCTTGTTTTACGAACACCTTAATCTATGGGCAGAAGACACAGCTCTCACCAGTGTTTGTATTTTAAAGAGCGTTTTTAAGAAGGCCTAAAAGAAGTTTCATATTCCAATACACTTAAGTTTTGTTTTAGAAGAACAGTTAATGACAAAAAGAGGCATTCGGGATACATGCTTAAAGATAAAGGCCATTTGTCGCACAATATTTGTGTGTAATGTCATTTTTGTTTAAACAAACAATGTGATTTGTGTATACACTGGAAAGTACACTCTCTGATGTTACCAGGAGCTGTGAATCTTTTTTTCTTTCCTTCTGCTGGTGTTCTATAGTGTTCATGTGTTGCTAACCACAGATTAATTTTTATTTTTAATTAAACAAGTATTTGCACACAATTTACGAAGTCAAACACTTAAAAGAAAACAAGAGCAGTAGCCCTCTGCCATGGCCTAACTTCCTCCGAGTTAATGACTTTCGTGTTTTTAGCTACTTCTGCTGGTATGGACCTCCATGTTTCTGAACTGTAATGCTGTGTTTGGGTTCATCGATTCTAGACACCATCTCCTGACATCTATTAAGGTAGAGAAGGATTCTGCCCCCTGAACCCTACTCGCAGTACTATTATAACACGACTGTTGGTTCAGTATATCGTATTTACCTTATGCTTAGGTAAATATTCACTGCTGAGCCAAACAATATACTATTAATTAAGGAAACTTAAGTTTTCAGGGCACCTGAGTGGCTCAGTCAGTTAAGCGTCTACCTTCGGCTCAGGTCATGATCCCAGGGTCCTGGGATCGAGCCCCGCATCGGGCTTCTTGCTCTGCAGGGAGCCCGCTTCTCCCTCTCTTCCCCACTTGTACTCTCTCACTGTCTCTCCTTCTCTCTCTCAAATAAAATCTTTAAAAAAAAAAAACAAAACTTAAGTTTTCTTCCTTATACAATTTTTCATTTTTGCTGGAATAAAAAATGGCCTTATTTTTATTTATTTTTTTAAATATTTTATTTATTTGAGAGAGAGAGAGAAAGAGAGGGAGAGACAAGGGGGTGGGGAGGAGCAGAGGGAGGAGGAGGAGGCGGCTCCCTGTGGAGCAGGGAGCCCGATGCGGGACTCGATCCCAGGACCCCGGGATCACGACCTGAGCTGAAGGCAGACGCTTAACGACTGAGCCACCCAGGCGCCCCCAAAATGGCCTCATTTTTATACTTACTTTATGTACTGTTGCTGAGCTTTCCCACACCCTCCCCAAGCCAGTCAATTCAATTTTCCATGCAACACACCCAGTACTCTAGTCCCCTTCCCCAAGGCCCTCCCTTCCAGAGCCTCCTGGTCTCACTGCCACAGGGCAGCCACTGTCCCACCACATTCCCAAATACTTTTTACAGTCTTTTTAAGTGCAGATTTTTCTCTAAAGACTCTGACCTCCTTTCATTCTCTTCCTCATGGGCTCCAAATCCTCCTGATCCCGGGATTCTGACATAGAAAAGGATGCTCCCTCTCTGTCTGGGAGAGCTGAGGGAAAGGTAGGGATTTCATCACCTGCCACACATGGACCACACTCTTTCGGGGAAATGCCTGCATCTCTGGAGCCTGTGAGAAGGACAAACAAGAGAGGTTCTGATTCATCTGCCCTAGAAGGAGAGAGCACGACAGGTAAAGCATCACAGATTCAAGTCAGGTCTAGGTAATCCAAAACGTCATATTCTCAATAACATATACTCACTAGAAATACTCAACTGCATTTTTTTTTTAAGAGCTTATTTATTTATTTGATAGAGAGAGTGAGAGAGCACAAGCAGGGGGAACAGTAGAGGGAGAGGGAGAAGCAGGCTCCCTGCCAAGCAGGGAGCCCGACACAGGGCTCGATCCCAGGACCCCAAGATCATGACCTGAGCCAAAGGCAGACGCTTAACGACTGAGCCACCCAGGCGCCCCTCAACTACATTTCTTAAATGCATTTGTGCCCACTGCTGTGCCGGGTAGAGCTGGATTAAGTGGCACATTAACGGGGAAAGAAACGCAGACATGTCTGTGACTGGGATCAGCCCTGGAACGTTTAGTCTAACACAGGGCCGATCCACATGCTAAGTAATGCCAAACACTCACCATGTTGTAACTAATGTTAGCACAGAGGTACACACACCAGCCTCTACGAAGAGGGAAACAGGCTTCAGACGACAAGGACACGAAGGCCAAACAGATGAGAGGGACGGTGAGGTGATAAAGGAAAGGAGCAGGAGTAACTCATAGGGAAAGTACTGATCTGCATAAGCAAGATTTAAATGAGCCCCGGAGAAAGGTAAGGAGACTTTCCAATAACCTTTATCTGAATAAAGACCTAGTTTATGATACTACAGTACAATACATATGTGGTCTATAATATTCAAGTGGTAAGTGGTGTTATTTTGAAAAAGAAAGAAACTGCTCTATGGCCGCCAAAGAAAAAAGGTTAGAATTGTTTGGGGAGCAAAAGGGGAGCGTGTACACCAAGGGAAGAAAAGAGGCGCTGGCTCCTGGCTCTGGTTCTCACTCCCACCATGGGAGGGCCTCCTATGCTCAGTGGAGCTTCTCACTCCAGAATGAAGATCATGATGATGGTACCTCTCCAATAGATCCAGGGTGAGGATTAACTTAAAACTTAATCAAAACACCTGGCACCCAACCTCACACTTAGCAGGCTGGTTATTTTATTAGTATGTATACACTTAGAGAGATACACAGAAACATTTCCCCAACTTTACACAATTGGAGCTAAGCTTTCCATCTTATCAATTTGCTTAAAGCAAAATATTTTATGATTTTTTTAATTACACAATATACAAATGCATTGCCCTTTTATGGTAATATTAACAATTAGTATGTGTATACACACACACACACATCACATTTTCTTTATCCATTCACCCATCACTGGACACTTAGGTTGTTTCCATGTGTTGGCCTTTGTGAATAATGCTGCAGAAATATGGGGGTGCAGATATCTCTTTGAGATAGTGATTTTTACCTCCTCTGGATATATACCCAGAAGTGGGGTTGCTGGGTCAAATGGCAGTTCTCTTTTTAACTGTCTGAGGAAACTGCATACTGTTTCCCAGACCGGCTGCATCAGTTTGCATTCCCAGCAACAGTGTAGGACGGTTCCCCTTTCTCCACATCCTCACTCGTTATCCTTTGTCTTTTTGATGCTGGCCATTCTAATAGGTGTGAGGTGGTATCTCATTGTGGTTTCTTTAATGAAATTAGAACATTATCGAAAAATCTATCAAAACCTAAGCACACATACTATACACTGTACTATGTAGAAAAAATTTCTATTGGTAAAGTAGGTTTGCTTTATAGGCCAGAGCTGTTTTATGCTTCGATTCTTAAAAACTATTACAATAACCACAAGACGCACAGCTTGGGACTAGAGACAAAGCCTGTTTCTATACAGGCATACAGCTGGGAGATTAGCACTCAGTGCAGAATACCCACAGCTTTCCATCTTGTCTGTGCTCCTACTTGACATGCTCTGGGGCCGCACTCGGGGTCACTGAGGGTCACTTGGACTCCTCTTGGGGCTGCCGTCACAGGGCGAGCCCTCGGATGGGTGGAGCCAGCAGCAGGGCAGCACCTGCCCCAACTGTGCAGTGCAGGCCTCTGTGGCTTAAGGAACCCAGGCAGTTACTATAAAGGGCACATGAGCCTACAGAACCTGAAGAACGTCAACCACCTGGCTGGCATGTTCTCACCTAGGTAGTATGATCGCCTTTTCTTTTAGTCAGGAGTTTGAAGTAATGATGCTAAAATAGAGTAAGTCAAAGGCCTCTGAGAAACTGGGACTACAGTCAGGAGTACCAGGAGACAGGCTGGAGGGCCTCTTTTGGTCACTGGCTTGGTCTATGCTGCTGGTCTTCTCTTGGAGGTGGTGGGCGAGACTCAGACACAGTGCTCACTGTCCGCAGCCTTGTTTTAACTAAACATGCCTAATAAGTACCTACGAAGCCCTTTCATGGATGCCCTGAAAAGTCACAATAACACATCAGAACGTTACTGTTCAGATGGGGTGCCACAGACCTGGGAAAAGAGAGAGGGGTGTTGTGTGGAGCATGCTGCTGCTGAGGAGTTAGGCTGAGCAAAGGAGGCTCTGGGTAAGGAAGGTGGTAGGTGCTACAAAGCCTTAATGAGGACAGCAAGTAGGAGAGATGGGGCTGCCTATGTTAAAGAGAGCAACAGTATTAGCAAGTAAAAACCAAGTTCTCAAAATGGAAATAGGTTCGGGGCGCCTGGGTGGCTCAGTTGGTTAAGCGACTGCCTTCGGCTCAGGTCATGATCCTGGAGTCCCGGGATCGAGTCCCGCATCGGGCTCCCTGCTCAGCGGGGGGTCTGCTTCTCCCTCTGACCCTCCTCCCTCTCATGCTCTCTGTCTCTCATTCTCTCTCTCGCAAATAAATACAATCTTAAAAAAAAAAAAAAAAATGGAAATAGGTTCAAACAGTGTGGGAGAAAGAAGGCTTCCGGTCTCAGGGAAGCATACTGAGTCCCTGCAGTAAGTTCACTGCCTCTCCTTCCCCAAATCCGACTAAAACAGGTACAGAAATAAGGACTACCTGGTGGCGGTACAGCCAGGTCGGCCAGGGAGCTGGAGGAGTCTCCTGGGAACAATTCCTCTGCTGCTGCTGAGCCCACAATAGAGCTCTTTTTACAAAGGCTTTGCTGGTCCCTGCCTCTGAATGTGGCTGTGACAGCTAGAGCTCGGGCAGCCTTCTTGCAACCACAAGATTAAAAGAAGACAAAGAGGCATATGCCAGGGACAGAAAGTGCCTGGTGACATCTTGAGCTGGTGAGCCAGTGCTGGGCTGTGAGTCTTCAGACTCTGTCCTGGGAGCCATGTTTTCCATTATTCACAGCCAAACACACCCTCACTGAGATTTAAGAGGGTCTCCGTGCACTACAACGTTAAGAATGAGAGAGGGTGGGGGACCTGGGTGGCTCAGTCGGTTAAGCATCTGCTTTCGGCTCAAATCACGATCTCGGGGTCCTGGGATTGAGCCTCAGCGGGGAGCCTGCTTCTCCCTCTGCCTCTGCCCCTCCCCCCTCCCCGGCTTATACTTGCTTGCTCTCTTTCAAATAAATGAAATCTTAAAAAAACAAGAACAAGAGATGAAGCATTCTAGGGATAAATTAGAGTTCCCAAAACTAAGTGAAAAAGGCTTACTTCACTGAAGAACATCAAAGAGCTTAATAAACAGGATAAAACACCATTATCCTGGGTATTGTAAAAATGTCAATTCTCCCCAATCAAAATCTCAAAAAGACTTTTTTTTTTTTACTTTAAAAGATAATCCTAAAGAGAAACTGGAAGAAAAATACAGAAGAATAGCTAAGAAAGTGAACTAAAACATTAACATATTTAGGGGCTCCTGGGTGGCTCAGTCAGTGAAGTGTCTGCCTTCGGCTCAGGTCATGATCCTGGGGTCCTGGGATCAAGCCCCACATCGGGCTCCCTGCTCAGCGGGGAGTCTGCTTCTCCCTCTCCTGCTCCCCCTGCTTGTGCTTGTTCTCTCTCTCTGTGTCAAATAAATAAAATCTTAAAAAAAAAAATTAACATATATAGTATGATCCAATTCACTAAATATATATACATTCCATACCCTAACCATACCTACAAATAAACGCTCAGGTCACATGGCACCTAGAGATTCTGAATCTTCTCTAGTGACCAGGGCGGAAGGTAAAGAGTTGATGCCATAAGGACCAGTACACGTAAAACTGGTTTTAAATTAGATGTTACTCCAGGGGCGCCTGGGTGGCTCAGTCGGTGAAGCGTCTGCCTTCAGCTCAGGTCACGATCCTGGAGTCCTGGGACTGAGGCCTGAGTGGGGCTCCCTGCTCAGCAGGAAGTCTGCTTCTCCCTCTGCCTCTGCCCCTGGCTTGTGTGTATGTGTGCGCATGCTCTCTCACTCTCTCTCAAATAAATAAATAAAATCTTTAAAAAAAAAATAAGTAAATAAATTCTATGTCACTCTGGGTGAGCCTTGAAAACATTATGCTCAGGGAAAGCAGCAGACACAAAAGGCCACAGAATACATGATTCCACTTGTATGAAATGGCCAGAAGAGGCAAATCCATAGAGACAGAAAGCAGATTAGTGGTTGCTGGGGAAGGGGCAGTGACTGCTGATGGGTATGGGGTCTCCTTTTGGAGTGATGAAAATGTTCTGGATTCATATAGTGGTGTGAATGCACAACACTATGACTATGGTAAAAACCACTGAAGTGTATACTTCAACTGGGTGATTGTTATGGTATGTGAATTATATCCCAATAGAACTACAAGAAATACCATGGTACTCTGGTCTCCGACTTTCAGCATTTCTATTGTAGATGGAACAAGACAGCATCTACCACTACAGCAATCTTGCTACTGAGAGCCTGATGCCTGATGACACTTCTGACTTCCTCAGTGGCAACACAGGTCAGAATTAGTGACCAGAAGGCAGAGACTCCCGTCTCACCAGAGCTGGAGGGAGGTGCTTGCCCTGCAGAGGTGGGCTCCATGCAAGAGGTAGAAGCCGTGGGGAAGAGGTCCGATGTCGACGTCGATGGCTGTGGTTCCTCAAAGCATGCCTGAGTGGTGGGCGATGACAGCAGGACCTGGGGGTCGTCACCTCGCCCTGCACCTGAGGTATCTTTGGTCACGTGGAACACATTCTCTTTATTAGCTTCTGCAAGCACAAAAGGAGCAGAAAGTGGAGCACCACGACTTCAGGCAAGACATTCCAGCAGATGAAGAAGCTTTCCTAGTAAGAATCAATAGCCCTTGGGGCGCCTGGGTGGCTCAGTCGGTAAGTGTCTGCCTTCGGCTCAGGTCATGATCCTGGGGTCCTGGGATCGAGCCCCACATCGGGCTCCCTGCTCAGCGGGGAGTCTGCTTCTCCCTCTCCCTCTGCTGCTCTCCCTGCCTGTGCTCTTTCTCTCTCTCTCTCAGATAAATAAAATCTTAAAAAAAAAAAAGAATCAATAGCTCTTACTACGCACCTACTTGGTTATGGTTTCACTTACCAAAGGAGTCTTGTGTGATGCCTTGCTTCTCATTTAAAGATTCATAGAGGTATGCCACATCTAAAAGGAAATTAACCAAATCAGAACAGAGTGCCCACACACCAGCAGGAACTCACTTCCCTCTTCTGTTCCTTTCTGTCACTTCAGTCCCTTTGTCCTTGTTGACTACGTTGACTTACCAGCTAGTAACAACATTAACCAGTTTAAGGGATTTCAAAACAAGGGACCCAAAATATCTTAACCAACTTTAAAATAAATAAGCCTCAGGGAAAAATGTCTGGAGCCAGGAGGCAGACTGGGGAAGGCAAAACGATGAGGAGGTGATGAATCTGTGCTTTGCCTGTCATTTCAAACTACCAGAAGGAGCAGAGAGAAGACCCTGCCACGTGGTCAGTGCTGGCTTTGACTACGCTGAAGACAGCCTGAGAATATTTGCCTCCTTCTTCCAGTTCGGGGGTAACCTTCGAAAGACTCCCTCAACTCCCCTTGTCCTGTATCATTCTTCTTCCCCAAACACAGATACTCAGATCTGGAAAAGCCAAATGGGATCCAGTCAGACGTCTGTTGTCTCCTATAAGGTCTCCAACAGCAGAGCGACCCCTGGCTTCCAGCCCCTATTCTAGGTCTTAGTCCCCACAACTCAGGTTTCTTCTGCTGTCACCTAGGCCATCTCAGTTCACTTCTCCTGGCCCTTTTGAGATGCACAGCTCGTGACCATGGTGGGATTTCTAAGAACGGCTGGGACTCAGACTGCAAGGTCAACACTCCCATTCTTCAACAGACATGACTCACACCAAGAATCTACATCAACAACAAAGAAAATGTAGCTAACACTAACATTCCTAAGGGAAATAGCTGCTTCAGCAGACTTCCTTTCAACGACACTTCCTAGCCGTGGCAGGACCTCCCCACCACGAGCCACCCGTCTGTCCACTCTCTCTCTTACTGTGTTCTGGCTCATTCTTCCTGTACACCAAGTAGATGACATCCCCCGTCTGCAAAGGGCAAGTCTGCTTCTTAACAACCTTCAGCTTGTTAATTACTGTTCCGTTGGTGCTGTAGAGACAACAAAATTGCAATTTATCTTACTTAAAATAACTTGGGAGTTAAATTTATTTTTCTACCACCACTACGAAAACAATTCAATATTACTGCTTTGAAAATGATAAAACGCTCATAAGAACAATGTAAATATTTAAGGAGCCAAATACGCAAGTGCCACACTGTAATTCTCCTGAGAAAAAGCTTGCCTGTTGCCCCCTCAAACCAGCAACCAATCTCATCAACATGTCTGCTTTTCCCCACGCCACGTTCTCCTCCATCTGCCTCCTGGTGGACCCCTGGACTTCTACCAGCAGCTCTGATTTCCAGCTTCTCTCCCGCTTCTGCACTCCGCTCTGTCCACAGATCTACCCCTCCCTCCAGGAGTTTCAACCAGGTCAGCTCATTCCTCAAATCAGCACTGACACCTCTTAAGTAACAGGTTCCAAGTAGCGGCTCAGTCGGTTAAGCATCCGACTCTTTTATCTCGGCTCAGGTCTTGATCATGAGTTCAAGCCCCACCACTGGGCTCCACACTGGGAGTGGAGCCTACTTAAAAAAAAAAAAAAGAGAGAGAGAGAGAGAGAGGTTCCGAGCAAAAGCAAATAAATGCCAGGCTATGGACTGGAAGATGGCGTGGTCCCTCAGTTGGGAGGCCACTCCAATCGATCAGGGAGCACAGGTGGAAGAGAGACAGACTGCTGAGGGGACAGACAGGAGCCTAAGTCAGATGGGACAGGATGGAACAGCACTTCCTGAGGAAGGACTCCTGGGTAGAAATCTGACAGAAAATCATGAGTGGACGAAGCGCACACCGCAGGCATGGGGAACAGAGTACAAGACGAGAACAAAACTCAGCAAGCAAGCAAACCGACCCAATTGCAGGCATTCAAACCACCCAAGCTTAACTCTATGGCTTCACTGCTAAGGCCTCCAGTGGTGAAAAGGCCTTATTTTTACATCTGAGCAGATGCCCGCTACTTAAGTGTCGGTAAAGGGCCCGAAAGTAAATAATTCAGGCTGTATGATCACACAGTCTCCGTCCCAACTACTCAGCTCTGCCACTGTGAAAGGAAAGCAGCCACAGACAGGCCCCAATCAAGGGGCTGTGGCTGTGTCCCAGCGAGACTTCACTTACAAAAGCTGGTGGTGCTCCCCAATACACCCAGGGTCTCTGCCGCCAGGATTCTCCTCACAATCCATTCTCATGCTCTTTCTAACCAAAAAAGTCTGATTTTACTCTTCTGCTTAAACCCCCCTGATTACTTCTCACTGTTCTCAGGTTGAAGTCCACACTCCCTAGCGCGGACACCGGGGCCTTCCCGCTCCAGTCTACTGCCTCGCTTTGCACTCGCCATTTACTCTGAGCACGCAGGGCCTGCTTGTGCCTCTGGGCCTCAGCGCCTGCAGTTCCTTCTGCCTGGAACACCCTCTCCCCTCCAGCCTCCTCAGCCAAGGAACGCGGTGGCGTCTGGAAGCTGGAAAAGGTGGGGAATGGATTCTCTCCTAGAGTCCTCAGAAGGAGCCAGCCCTGCCGACACTTTCATTTCAGTCCAATGAGACCTAGACTTTGTACCTTCAGCACCGTAAGATCACAGCTTTGTGTTATTTTAAGCCACTAAGTTTGTAGTACTTTGTTTCAAGAGCCGCAGGAAGCTAAAACCGTCACATGGCCGGTATTGGGAAGCCAGGCCCTGCCAGAGGACAGTTCCAGAAACAGTGCTACATTATTCTACATCAAGCTGAGAAAGAAAGAACTTAGTCTGCTACCTACCAGAAGAGGGGAAAGGAGCATCGTTTCTTCCTAATAAACGAATTCCTAGTCTTCTATCCCTACCACTGGAGTAACCAATCTCACAGCACTTGACCTTTACAAAACTAAAAATTCACCTGGTGGGAAAGGCATACTCTCAACATACTGCTGGAAGCATCTGCCACTTGTGCCAGGTTTCAAACAGGCACATTCGGACACAGCATTCCTTCCTGTAAATCTATCCCAAGGAAATAATCAGACATGAATGCAAAGGGTTTTGGAAGAGAATAGTTAGTGTCATTTATAATGACAAAAAGTCAAAATAATAAATCTCCACCAGTAAAGGAGCTGACAGGTAAATTACATAATCATAATGAAAAAGACAAGATGAATCTAGATGCACAGACACATAAGCACTCCATAAATAAAAGTGAAAAAAGCAGACAATGTATCTAACAAAACGTCATTAATACAAAATACATACGTACGTATTTCTAACAGGTGAGCGGAATTTGGGAAAGCTTTTCATTTTTACGTACTACTTATGTTGTATAACAATTTTTTTTTAAAGATTTTTTTGACTTAGAGGAAAGAAGTCTAACTTGAATAGGTTATCACTGCCTTTTAAGTCTTTTTTCAGGAATATTTTTGCTTTAATTTGAATACATTCAAGACGGGTCACAGACACTGAGGTGTTGTGATACCCCACCCCATCAACAGTTCTGGTTTCTGGGGAAACCAGAAAATATATTTTCTAATAACTTGACAGCCTAGCGAACTACTGTGTCATAGAACACAAGCCCCCGGGATGCCTGGGTGCTCAGTCGTTAAGCGTCTGCCCTCGGCTCAGGTCATGATCCCAGGGTCCTGGGGTCGAGCCCCGCATCGGGCTCCTTGCTCCGCGGGGAGCCTGCTTCTCCCTCTGCCTACTGCGTCCCCTGCTATGCTCTCTCTCTCTCTGACAAATAAATTAAAAAAAAAAAAGAAAACAAGCCCTTGTTTCTTCTCTATAGTCAATGGCTTCAGGAGAAAACAGAAAAGTTCAGAAAGAGGGGCGCCTGGCTGTTTCAGTTGGAGGAACGTGTGACTCTTGATCTCTGGGTTGTGAGCTTGAGCCCCACACTGGGTGTGGAGATTACATAAAAACAAAAACAAGAAATCTTTAGAAGGAGAAAGTTCAGAAAGAGCTTACCTGGTATCTTCCAGCGACACCTGACCAGATTTTTCATCCACTATAATTTTACAGTGATCTCCAGACACCAGTTTATTGCCGGGGAATGAAAGGTCACAACCTAAAACAGAGAAAGGATACACACTGGGTATGACCATGGGGACTGTGCACGATACTGCCCTTTGCTTATCAACATGTGGTTGAAAATCAGGACCTATGTTGTATGCACTGTAGGAGACAACACCTAATCAAGCAAGAAGGGAAGCGATTTTTTTTTTAAAGATTTGTTGGGGCGCCTGGATGGCTCAGTCATGAAGCGTCTGCCTTCTGCTCAGGTCATGATCCCAGGGCCCTGGGATCGAGCCCCGCATCGGCCTCCCTGCAGGCGGGAGGCCTGCTTCTCCCTCTCCCTCTCTTGTGTCCCCTCTCTCGCTGTGTCTCTCTCTGTCGTAAATAAATAAAATCTTTAAGAAAAAAAAGATTTATTGTTTTATTTATTTGAGAGAGTGCGGTAAGGGGCAAAGGGAGAGAGAATCTCAAGCAGACTCACCGCTGAGCTCGGAGCCCGATGCAGGGCTCGATCCCAGAACCAAGATCATGACCTGAGCTGAAATCAAGCCAGATGCTTAACCAACCGAGCCATCCAGGTGCCCACATAGGAAGCAATTTTTAAGATTTTTTTTTATTTATTTGAGAGAGAGCGTGAGATGGGGGAAGGTCAGAGAGAGAAGCAGACACCCCACTGAGCAGGGAGGCTGATGTGGGGACTCGATCCCGGGACTCCAGGATCATGACCTGAGCCGAAGGCAGTCGCTTAACCAACTGAGCCACCCAGGCGCCCTAGGAAGCAATTTTTTAAAAAGCATTTAAGTATTAATCCAAAGCAAAGGGAGAGGGACTGTGTCTTGCACCTTTCTGACTCCCCATGACCTAAAGGATACCCACCCCATCAACAGCTCTGGCTATACATCAAGAGCTTCTTGGTGACAGTTTCACAATATGCACACATATGCAGCTAGCCTGATAAAAACAGAAGTTTAAAAAAACTAAGGGGCTTAGTTAAGTAATTCTTCAGTATCTTAACCAAGAGTCACAGAAAACATGACTGAGCAAATTACAGACACAGGTACATGTTTGAGAAAATTTAAAACAGAAGGGGGCTGCATCCCTACATCTGAATATGATCATTATACCCTCATTAAATGCAAGGGGGAAATCCTCAAATATTTTGTTCTCTCCTTAAACCAAAGGAATAAAAATTTTCAAGAGCTTTTTACTATCTAACCACTAATTTGCTTATAAGTTTATACTATAGCTACTAAGGTTTATAGCTTTATTTTTAATAAGCAAACCTGGGAAGCAATACAAGGTCCATCAACCAGTGAATTAAAAAACAAAATGTGGGGGCGCCTGGGTGGCTCAGTTGGTTGAGCGACTGCCTTCGGCTCAGGTCATGATCCTGGAGTCCTGGGATCGAGTCCCGCATCGGGCTCCCTGCTCGGCAGGGGGTCTGCTTCTCCCTCTGACCCTCCCCCTCTCATGCTCTCTGTCTCTCATTCTCTCTCTCTCAAATAAATAAATAAAATCTTTAAAAAAAAAAAAAACAAAACAAAATGTGGTACATCCAAACAGTGGAACACTACACAGCATCAAAAAGAAACACATTCCTGGGGTGCCTGGGTGGCTTGATCAGTTAAGTGTCCAACTCGTTGTATCAGCTCAGGTCTTGATCTCAGGGTTGCGAGTTCAAGCCCTGGGTTGGGCTCCACACTGGGCGTGAAACAAAGGGAGGGAAATGAATTACTGACACACACAACAGCCTGAAATGAATTTCAAAAGGATAATGTCAAAGGAGAGAAGCCATACATAGACTGTGGTGGAATACTGTGTGATTCCATTTAGAGGACATTCTGGAAAAGGCAGAATGATAGGGATAGAAATTAGATGGATAGCTGCCAGAGCTGGGATTGAGAGGAGGTGGCTGATCCAAAGGACCACTAGGGAACTTTTTAGGGTGATGGAAACATTCTGCCTCTTAACAGCAGTGGTGATTCCATTTCTCAAAACTCACTGAATACCTATAAGGGATGAATTTTACCATATGTGACCTGTATCTCCATAAACCTGAAGTATTAGAAATCTTACTTCCACATTATACATTATGGGAAGTGCTTTGTTACATTTATCCAAGGCAAATTTCACCTGTGCTCATGATCTTCCCAGCACACTGAGTATAACCAGCAGGATAGTCTGCTGGCAGCCCCCAACCCACCACTAGTCACTGTGTCACTGGGATGGGTTTTTAACAAGCTTCTCTACACCTGAATATCAGCATTCTAATTTGGATCCAAGATACTCTGTGCTAAGTTCTATTCTTGGCATTTGCCCTGCTTATCATTCAGTTGGTTAAATTTCTCACAAGGCTGGTGCACACTTCTGCCACTCTCCGAGCATGAGAAGCTCTTTGGGAAGGTGAGGTCTTCCATCTCCCCTCCCACACATACCAACTCAGCTCTCCCTTTCTCCTCGAAATAAGGCCTTATATATAGCAGGCATGTTATTGTTTTAAAATAAATATAACCAAGTTCTACAACTCTTACGTGTCTTTCCCAAAATTCCTGTTAAAAGCCTGAACCCCAATGTAACTGTAGACAGGGCTTGTGAGGAGGCAATAAAGGTTAAATGAGATCATTAGGGTGGGGCCCTAATCTGATAGGGCTGGTGCCTTTAGAAGAAGAGGAAGAGACAACAAATCTTTGTCTAGCATGGGAAGACTAGCAAAGCAGCTGTCTGCAATCCAGAAGAGGGCTCTCACCACGAAACAAATCAACTAGCACCTTAATCTTGGACTTCTCAGACTTAAGGAACTGTGAAAAATAAATTTCTGTTGGTTAAGCTTCCTGGTCTGTGGCATTTTGTTACAGCAGCCTGAGCAGACTAACACAGCAACTTCTGTTTTGCTGAAAAGGTTAATACATTCACCAAAAGGAATTCTACTAAGAAGATTAACTCAACAACATGTTTTTGCTCCTTGTATTAACATGCAAAATAATGTTATAATACTGTGTTATAATAACAATGGCTAACATTAAGTGCTAACCCTTAGCCAGGCTCCTTTTAAATGTTTCGCAGGTAAGACCTCAATTATTCTTCAGGGACTCTATGAAGTAAGTACGAAGTTATGGGAAGTTAAGTCTTCAGCCCAAAGCAAGTTATGTGGTGGTGCCAGGTTGGAAACAGGGCTTCTGCTCGTCACCAAATTCCTACTACATCAGTTAAAAACAATTAATGCATTTTTCAAAAGTTTCCAATGACATGTAAATACATTCAAAGTTGTAAAAAAAAAAAAAAAATTTAACTTGATATTGAGATTTAATACTACCAAAAAACACCCAAAAACAAACAAAAACAGGTTCAGGTACATCATAAATGGTAAAAATAAAACAAAAAAGTGTTTTACTTTATTATCCTTATTTTATTTTTTATCATAGTACTTGGCTTTTATTTTTTGTTTTTTTTAATTCCAGTATAGTTAACATATAAAAAATATCTGTTTTGAAACAATACTTTTTCACATTCTTTTTTTTTAATATAAAGTTAGAAACAAAAAGACTCTTAAATATAGAGAACTGATGGTTGGCAGAGAGGAGGAGGTTGGGGGATGAATGAATAGGTGAACAGATTGAGACTATACTTCTGTTGAGCACTGAGTAATGTATAGAACTGTTGAATCACTTTATCATACACCCGAAACTAAACGCTGTATGTTAATTAGACTGGAATTTAAAAATTATAAAAATTAAAAAAATGTACGTAAAATGTGTATGTACATATATGTGTACATATATATAAAGTCAGAGTGATTCACTTTCAAACAAACTAAATTTTTTGGTTGACTTGACCAGCGCACTTCTCTCCCCGTAGGAAACGTACAACGCAGGTCAAAGTGCCAGATGGCCACTTAGGAGTCTGGAGGCAATTAAGCGTGGAGGGGTGACCACACTTTGTCTCACCTAGCTGCAGGATTTTGTTCGGGCCCTGTACTTCCCAGGTTCATTAATCAATCAATATTTGAGCAGCTCCATTCTAAGAGCAGGGGCTTGAGATCTTTTTAAACGTAACCTACAGCTATAAACTTGCCTCTGAGCACTGCTTCAGCTGCATCCCATAAACCGTAGCACATCATATTTTCATTTTCATTCATTTCAAGGTATTTTGTAATTTCCCTCGTGATTTCTTCTTTGACGCGTGGGTTGTTTAAGAGTGCGTTGTTGAAGGGCGCCTGGGCGGCTCAGTCGTTAAGCGTCTGCCTTCGGCTCGGGTCATGATGCCGGGGTCCCGGGATCGAGCCCCGCATCGGGCTCCTGGCTCAGCACAGAGCCTGCCCCTCCCTCTGCCTGCCACTCCCCCTGCTTATGCTCGCTCGCTCTCTCTGTGCCAAAAAAATAAATAAAATCTTAAAAAAAAAAGCGTGTGGTTTAATTTCCACACTGAATTTTCCAGGGTTCTTTTTATTGACTTAATTTCACTCCATGGAGATCGGAGATGCTCTGCAGCAGTGAACTCGAGGAGACCGCATACAGGGGAAGATCACCCTGATGCGCCCACTGCGCGAAGTTGTAACAATTAAATAATCCGCAGGAAGCACCGAGAAGGGACCGGCCCACCAGTAAGCGAATCAACTGCGGCTCTGACACGAGAGCCTAGTCCACCGGAAAAACCGGATGGCACGGCGGGCCCCGCCCAGGGCCTTCGACGGCCTGGGGTGCAGCCCGCCCGGCGCCCGACCCGGTCTCCCGGCCCCCGGCCCCCGCCCTCATCCGCGCTCCCCGGCCCGCACCTCTCCTCCGCCCGATGGTCCACTCGCGTTTCCTCAGGAGGACGTGCGGCTCGCCCTCTCCGGCGCCCAAGCGGAGGAGCCTCCCCCACGGCTGCTGCGGCGGCGGCTGCTCGGCGTCCCCGGGCTGATCCATCGGACTCACATCTGACGAGACCCGGAAGCGCCGGGTGAGCCTCCCGGACCGCAGGAGCAGGGGCTCCGGGCCGCCGCTCCGCCGCCCCGCCCCGCGGCCCTCCCGGCCTCGGCGCCCACGCCTCGCCGCCGCCGCCGCGGGCCGGACGCCCGCCGACCCGCCGCAGCCCCGCGCCGTCCGTCCGCTTACCCCCCGCCCCGCGCCGAGCCCGGAACCGGCCGCGCCGCCGCCGCCTCCGCTGTCAACAGACATCGCGGATCCCGCAGCTGATCCGCCGGGCGGGGCTAGCGGCGTCGTGCCCTGCGATTGGCTGGCGGCGGCGCGCACCGAGCGCGGCGGCTAGAGCGGAGCCCGGAGCGGCCCCGGGCCGCGGGCGGGGGGGGCTGGCGGAGAGTGCGCAGACGGCCGGCTGAGGGTCTGGACGCCATCTTTGGTGATGGCCGGGGCGACTTCGCCTGCGGAGACGTGGGCGGCCGGCGCCATGTTAAGTCGGGGCGAAGGAGATGGAGTTACTGGGGGTTGGGCGTCCGAAATAATTCCTCAAAGCCGTGTTGGGAGCGTTCGAAGCGACTTCCGCCTGACGTGTGGCGAGATAAGTGCGATTAAAGCGGCGCTCGCGGATGTCGGTTTCCACCCGCCGGGGAGCGAAGGCCGGGAGGTCGGGAAATGCGCCGGGAGCGCTGGGCGAGCGAGAGCAGCTGCGTCGGTGGGCCGCGCGTTCCCCGCTGGTCGCCTGCGCCTCCGCGGTTGGCGGTGCTGGAGCGCGGGGGCTCTCCGGGGGCTTTCCCGGGGCGGTGGCGGAGCAGGCGCCCCTCCGTCCGTGCGCTCACGGAAGGGCATCCTTGGGAAGGAGCCTCTCAGGCCCGGGACTGGACGCCTTTGTCTCGTTCAGTTTGGCAGTGTGTAATTAATACCTTTTCTCACTGAATACCCTTTTTCTTTAAGAAAAGCGGGGCGCCTGGGTGGCTCCGTCGTTGGGCGTCTGCCTTCGGCTCGGGTCATGGTCCCGGGGTCCCGGGATCGAGCCCCGCGTCGGGCTCCCTGCTCGGCGGGAGGCCTGCTTCTCCTTCTTCCTCTGCCCCTCCCCCTGCTCGTGTTCCCTCTCTTTCTGTGTCTTAGGCAAATAAAATCTTTTTTTTTTTTTTAAGATTTTATTTATTTATTTGAGAGAGAGAGAATGAGAGAGAGCACATGAGAGGGGGGAGGGTCAGAGGGAGAAGCAGACTCCCCGCCGAGCAGGGAGCCCGATGCGGGACCCGATCCCGGGACTCCAGGATCATGACCTGAGCCGAAGGCAGTCGCTTAACCAACTGAGCCACCCAGGCGCCCAGGCAAATAAAATCTTTAAAATAAATCAATAAGGAAAGCGAATACTCTCCTTCTGAGGTGGTGGTTCGCCCCTGTTTTGTGGAGCGCTGAGGTCTCCGGACTTGCTCTCGGAACCAGGGCCTCTCCACACAGGCAGGCCGTCCGGAGCTGGGATGCAGCCGAGCCAAAGGCAGAGTCCCAGGCTTCTTGGGTGACAGGTGTCAGGACCGCGGGGACAGATGAGGAGGTCAGGCCAAAGGTACCCGTCCACTTAGCCTTAGCACAGCGCCTTTCTCCTGCTGTCTCAGATTCCAAACATAGGAAAGGCCAGAATTAAAAATTCCGCATAAGAAATTTGGTTTAGGGGCGCCTGGGTGGCTCAGTCGGGTAAGCGTCTGCCTTTGGTTCAGGTCATGATGCAGGAGTGCTGGGATCCAGTTAGTATGGGGCTCCCTGCTCAGCGGGGAGCCTGCTTCTCGCTCTGCCTCTCCTCCCCAACTTGTGCTCTCTAATAAAGTCTCAGGGCGCCTGGGTGGCTCAGTCGTTAGGCGTCTGCCTTCGGCTCAGGTCATGATCCCAGGGTCCTGGGATCGAGCCCCACATCGGGCTCCCTGCTCGGCGGGAGGCCTGCTTCTCCTTCTCCCCCTCCCCCGGCTGGTGTTCCCTCCCTCGCTGTGTCTCTCTCTGTCAAATAAATAAGTAAAATCTTTAGGGCGCCTGGGTGGCTCAGTTGTTAAGCGTCTGCCTTCCGCTCAGGTCATGACCCCAGGGTCCAGGGTCCTGGGATCAAGCCCCACATCGGGTTACCTGCTCGTGGGGGAGCCTGCTACTCCCTTTCCCCCTCCCCCTGCTTGTGTTCCTGCTCTTGCTCTCTCTCTCTGTCAAATAAATAAAATCTTTAAAAATAAATAAAATCTCAAAAAAAATTTTTTTGTTTAGATGGAAAAACAGCAAAACATAGCACCTTATTGGACTCTTTGGGTGTTGGAGACAGTATATGCCTGGCTAAGCAGACCTTTTTGTTCAAGAACACGGGGTGTTCTAGCCCCAGCAGCATCTCAGCTTTCCACGAAGAACTGGCCACTCCCCTGAGCAGGGAAACTCTTACCAAGTCACTTCCTGACACTCTGATCTCTCTCTAATTCCAATAGAACACATCTACTTTGGGTATGTCACCAGGACTTACTAAATTCCTTCAAATGATGTAATGTTATTCTGCACAAAACATATTGAGGTCAATAATGATTAATCATTACTTGTACTTCTGTTTTGAGAATGTAATCCAGGAAAATTAAGGGGGTTTTCATCTTAACTTCAGTTGCATCATCAGAGAAAATCTTACTGACTTATTTAACATATTTCTTTGCTTCACCAAATATATACAAGTATGTAAAAAAGGGATTCAGCATTCAAAAATAAAAATTAGTGGTATCAGAACCTGTCCACAAATGGGTGGGGCCTTTCCAAACGAAAGACACTGGGTGGTCGGCTGCGCAGAACCAGGAGCAACAACAGACATGTCAGCTAATATCTGGAGAGGGCAAAATGTTCTTCTAAAACCCCACTGATCCTCAGAAGACATCCCTCACGACAGCATAACGTCATCCAGGCAGGACCTTATTTAAATACCACGTAAAGTAAAAGTTTCTTATCACCTAGAACATATTTCAACTTTCAACTGCTATAATGTTGAGGCCAAACTAAAAAACTTGTCATAATAATGTAATGTAATTGCAGTTTGAAAACACCTCTTATAATATTTGAGGAAAATGCATTCAGAAAGGTCCAACCTGGAAAATCATGGATATTCCTCAAACCTTGCAGACTTGGTCATGAGACAGCAAGCTTCCTCTACCCCATGGCATGCAACCCAAAAAGCAGGGCCACTGGGGTGGAGCGATGGGCTGATGACTGAGAGTATGAACAGGTTCCAAAAGCAAAGTGCTGCCGCTGAAAAGCACGCTCAAAATATAAAGCCAAAGAACCTGTGAAAATCAGAGCCAGGGCTGATTTTTGGAATAAAAAGATTGGAAATGAGAAATGCTTCCCCTTCTCTCCTCTGCTTCCGCCCCCCTCCCCCATTTTTGATTTTGGACTCTGTGCTAACGCTTCATCAGAAGGAATCACCATGAGGAGGGGAGAATGAGTGTGTGCAAAACCATGGGAACAGAAGACCCTTTTCCCTGGAGACAGAAGTCACTTCACTGCATGAGAGTGAGTTCTGAATCTCAAAGGTGCCCTAATGTTGATCTAACAAGGACTTCAGGTTCCTTCTTGACATATTATAAAATAAATGCCACAAATGTTTGGTGTGTAAAATGATATTTTACTTACCCCATGGGTCAAAGACAGATCCTTTAATATGGCTAGAGGAATAGACTTGTTAATATCTATGTCAGAGTTTTTAAGAAAAAGTGGAATCAAAGCAATGCAGACAGGTAAATGTTACACAGAAAAAAGCACTCAGTGGAGTTAAAATTTGCTACTGTTTTAGGACATATGTAAACTTCATTTTCAAAGAAAAACATTTTCTGAGTTCAAATATTCCTTTGAAATTAGAAAATTTTAGAAACTAATGAATTATGGAAAAAAATGAAAAATTACCTCACCTATGCAACAATCTCTCCCCCTAGTTTCAAGGACACTTGAGAAACTCCTGTTTTTTGCTTTTTTCCACTTAACATTAGATCATGAGCCTTTTCCATGTTCTGAAATGTCTATGAAACATACATCCTAGGAGCTACCTAACATTCCAATGGAAGCATGTACAATAATTTAATGATTCCCTTACTGGATGTGCCTGGCTGGCTGAAATGGTTGAGTTCAGCCCCACGTTGGGTGTAGAGATTACTTAAAAATAAAATCTTGGGGCGCCTGGGTGGCTCAGTCGTTGAGCGTCTGCCTTCGACTCGGGTCATGATTCCAGGTCCTGGGATCGAGCCCCGCATTGGGCTCCCTGCTTGCCGGGAGGCCTACTTCTCCCTCTCCCACTCCCCCTGCCTGTGTTCCTGCTCCCGCTATCTCTCTCTCTTTCTCTGTCAAATAAATAAATAAATAAATAAATAAATAAATAAATAAATAAATAAATAAATAAATAAATCTTTAAAAAAAAATCTTGGGGTGCCTGGGTGGCTCAGTCATTAAGCGTCTGCCTTCGGCTCAGGTCATGGTCCCAGGGTCTTGGGATCGAGCCCCATGCTATTTATTTGACAGAGAGAGACACAGCAAGAGAGGGAACACAAGCAGAAGGAGTAAGAGAGGGAGAGGCATGCTTCCCGCTGAGCAGGGAGCCCGATGCGGGGCTCAATCCTAGGACCCTGGGATCATGACCTGAGCTGAAGGCAGACGCTTAACAACTGAGCCACCCAAGCGCCCCAAATAAATAAAATCTTTTAAAAAATAAAGATGCATTGTTTAAAAAAGAAATTCCCTTACTGTGTGGCATTTAGGATGTTGCCAAATTGTCAGCGTGATAAACGCTGTTCCATCAAGATTCTCATATGAGGTTATGAATGCATGCTGGGTTAAGTCTTTAGGACTTTTAGAAAAGCACCTGCTGGGTGCCTGGGTGGCTCAGTTGGTTAAGTGACTGCCTTCGGCTCAGGTCATGATCCTGGAGTCCCGGGACGTCGGGCTCCCTGCTCAGCAGGGAGTCTGCCTCTCTCTCTGACCCTCCCCCCTCTCATTCTCTCTCTCAAATAAATAAAATCTTTAAAAAAGGAAAAAAAAAAAAAAGAAAAGCACCTGCCAAGTACTTAATATTTGGCTTTTGTTAGAAAATGTTTTTAGGGGCACCTGTGTGGCTAAGTGGGTTAGGCAGCCAACTCTTGATTTCGGCTTGGGTCATGATCTCAGGGTTGTGAGATCAGGCTCCAAGATAGGCTCTGTGCTGGGCATGGAGCCTGCTTAAGATTCTCTCTCTCCCTAACGCTCTGTCTCTCCTTACCCCCCTCCTTCTAAAGAAAAAAAGAAAAAATACTTTTAAGATTTTATTTATTTATTTGACAGGGGAGAGAGAGCACAAGCAGGGGGAGCTGCAGAGGGAGAGGGAGAAGCAGGCTCCCAGCTCAGCAGGGAGTGAGACGTGGGACTCGATCCCAGAACCCCAGGATCATGACCTGAGCCAAAGGCAGACGCTTAACCCACTGAGCCACCCAGGTACCCCTAGAAAAAATATTCTTAAATTGATGTTTTGGGACACCTAGGTGGCTCAGTCAGTTAAAAGTCTGACTTCGGCTCAGGTCATGATCTCCAGGTCCTGGGATCAAGTTCTGCATCAGGCTACCTGCTCAGCGGCAAGTCTGCTTCTCCCTCTCCCTCTGCCTCTCCCCCTCCATGCTCACTCTCTGTCTCAAATAAATAATCTTTAAAAAAATTGATGTTTCTTATTATACAGATTATACAGTTGTTTTGTGCAGAGTTCTTTGCCTAAAAAGATGAAACTAGAGGTGCCTGGGTGACTCAGTGCGTTGGGCTGCCTACTCTTGGTTTTGGCTTGGGTCATGTCTCATGGGTGGTGGGATGGAGCTCCAAGTTGGGCTCCGTGATCGGGGGGAAGTCAGCCTGAAGATTCTCTCCCTCTGCCCCTCCCCCTGCTCACTCTCTCTCTCTCTCTATCAAATAAATAAATAAATCTTTTAAAATAAATAAATAAATAAAAAGATGAAACTAGATTATTTTACATGGTTAGTTTCAGTTTCAAGCACTAATTTGTATTCATGTTAGTAATCTAAGAGGAAACATGACTATAAAAATTCCAGCTTCTTTATGACTCACAGCATGCTTACAAGTTAATTTAGTATGCTCATATCTGGAATAACTTAAGAAAGTGACAAGTGAAATCATTTCCAGGTTGGCAGCTATGGTGACAGGCTTCCATGAAAGTCCATAAAAATAGGTCAGGCAGAATGTCAACTAGCTGAAAGAGTAATATTTGAAATAATGAGAGGTATCAAATGTTCAATATAGCCAAAACAAAGCATCATCCATAGGAATCTTAACTTAGCCACTAAGAGACAACCATGCCCCCTTGACAAATCTCCAGCGGATCTTACTGCTTCAAGAAGGATCGGAGGTCATCAGCTTTATGGTTGTGGTTGTGGTTGTGGTTGGCTGGCAGTGTTACCTAATTGAAGGTGCCCAAAACCACACTTATTTTCCATGTCTGTTTCCAAGGTAATGGACTAACAAACAGAATACAACTCAGCAATAAAAAGGAACAAACAATACAACATCATGGATAAATCCCAAAATTACTACAATGAGACCCCAGAAAAAGAAAAAGAAATCTAGTGTATGATTCCACATATCTAAAAATCTGTAAGATGGGACACCTGGGTGGCACAGAATGTTGAGCATCTGATTTTTGGTTTCAGCTCAGGTCCTGATCTCAAGGTCCTGAGAGGGAGCCCTGCATCAGGCTGCTCGCTTAGTTCAGAGTCTGCTTAGTACTCTATCCCTCCCCCTCTTCCCTTAGCTGAGCTCGCTAGTGCACTCTCTCTTTCTCTCTCAAATAAATAAATCTTTTTTTATGATTTTATTTTTTTGACAGAGAGCACAAGCAGGGGGAGTGGCAGGCAGAAACCATGACCATGGGATCATGAATTGAGCTGAAGGCAGATGCTTCACCGCTGAGCCACCCAGGCATCCCTCATTAGTAAATTTATAGACTGGCCTAAATCCATTGGAAAACATCTAGAAATGCATCCAACCTGAGTGGGAAATATACACTATCTCTGAGTAGCCAGTGTCTGAAAGGAAGCAGTAGCTCTTGGAGCAATCATAAAGAGATATGGGTCAAATGCTCAACAGTGACTGGTCATTCCTGCACACCGGGCAACTGTTGGATGCTGTTGTCAGTGGTGATCTACTATCTAGGTGACATTGGACAGGGCCAATGAAACTGTCCTTTGGCAATGAGTGACAGTCCAACAAAAAATACTGCGGAATGAAAACTAAGACACAGAAGCAGTAATTCTTTTGAAGGCTTGGAAGGGAGAATTTAAAATTCACTCAAGGTTAAGGCTTGCAAAATGAGAGAGGTGACCGAGAGAAAATATACTTTTCCTTCTGAGGGAAAATTTACTGAAAGAATCTAGAAGAGGGAAAGAAATTGGGGATACAGAGAGGAAAGACATTTATCACAGACAACTCCACCTTTATACTCAGGTGGCTTCACACCTCCAAATAATTTTACAGAATCACAAGCCATCAACACCAGATCTTATATGTATGTCCCAACACCCAATGTTTGATTTTACCTCTGCATCATCATTGCCAAAGAATTTATTCATTTGATTTGAAAAAACAAGTCGCATATGGCTTCCACAAAAGATATCTTACATAAGTGATTCTCAGAACCATGTAAACAAGCACCGCTGTTCCATAAGGAAATACTCGGGAGGGCAGGACATTGGACAAGGGTTAGGCCTTAAGCGTCGTTAAGCGTCTGCCTTCAGCTCAGGTCATGATCCCAGGGTCCTGGGATCGAGCCCCGCATCGGGCTCCCCGCTCAGCGGGAAGCCTGCTTCTCCCTCTCCCACTCCCCCTGCTCGTGTTCCCTCTCTCGCTGTGTCTCTCTCTGTCAAATAAAGTCTTAAAAAAAGAAAAAAAAATTAGGGATGAAATACCCACAGAAAAATTTAGAAATAAGTACATTAACCAACTGCCATATTTAAAAAATATACAATTGTATCAAATGCCCTCTAGAAATAAAAATGTGCTAAATCTGCTGCCATGGAGAGATACTGTATTCTTAAAATTGTAGGTGAGAGTAAAAATAAATAAAATAAAAATGTAAATTAGATCTTACATATTTTAAACTCGGCGGCATACGTTCCTACGTGTAAATTACAAACTGAGGGGGAAAGTGGGGCACAGATCACACAATAGCACGGAAAACAAAGGCAACAACACAAGACGCGAGTACCAGATGGAGCAGAGGAAGGAAGCTGGCTGGCTAGGGATGGAGCTGGCTGCAGCAGGGATTCGCGTCTCCGAGACGGGAAGGGGAGAGGCCTCGGCGCAGGGAGGGTGGGGGCGCGCCCGCCGTCGGCGCGGGGGCCGGGGTGAGACTCAGGCGCAGGGGGGGACAGCCCTGAGACCCCGCGGCGGGAAGAGCCGGTCCCGGGCCAGCCCTACGCGCCCCCGCGGGCTCACGACTCGCGGACGCGTCCCGGCCGCGCCCCCGTCCCCACCTAGGGCCCCGACTGCTGGAGCCCCCACCGAAGCTCGGCCGAGGACGAGGTCTCCCTGCAGCTCCGCAGGACCCGCCGAGCCTGCGGCACCCAGCACTCCCCCGGGGCGCCCTCCGCCTTCTGCACGGGCAGCCGGGGCCTGGACCGCAGGAGCCGCTCCGAACTCCGCGGTGGTCAAGGAGCCGGAACAGGCGCGCCTACCTCCGCACCGCACCGCCGCCAATGGCAATTAGGAGCCGCCCGTTGCTAGGCAGGGTGCTGTCTCGTAGCAACGCGGAGGCGGGGAATTGGCCAACAGACACAGTCTCAGCCAATAGCCGCTTGTGCCAGCGGGCGTGGGCGCCCTGGCCAATGGGAAACAACAGCGGCCTGTTACTAAGCAAAAACCGATCTCTGAGTAACGCACCCGCTCCGGATGGAACCCAGGAGGCGCTAGCTGAGCGGTTATAAGGGGTAAAAAGTGTTTTCTGTAAACCAGATTTTTTATTTTTTATTATTTTTTTTTAAAGATTTTATTTATTTATTTGACAGAGAGAGACACAGCGAGAGAGGGAACACAAGCAGGGGGAGTGGGAGAGGGAGAAGCAGGCTTCCTGCTGAGCACGGAGCCCGATGCGGGGCTCGATGCGGGGCTCGATGCGGGGCTCGATGCGGGGCTCGATGCGGGGCTCGATCCCAGGACCCTGGGACCATGACCTGAGCCGAAGGCAGACGCTTAACGACTGAGCCACCCAGGCGCCCTGCATGTAACCTTACAGAACTATGTTTTGTTTTTTTAAATAGAGTTTCTCCTAATTATTTGCAAAGTACTTTAGGAAAACATTAAAAGATTGACACAGAGAACAGTATTACATGATGTCTTAACATATTAACCTAAAATATAGTTTCTTGGCTCTATTATATTCAACCTATGTACAACTAATCTATACAGAAATCCCACTGAAAACATAATAGGAGGATATGCTTTGTGGGTCTTTTATTTTTACGAACCCCATTTCTCATATATTTAGATGATGAGCGATGCAATTCAGGGCTTTTCTGTTGCTCACTCAGTTATATGTTAATGTGTATTCTTGCCTTTGCATGTCTAGTATGAACAACAGTTCTGTATATAAACTGGTGACGCAGAGGAGGCAGAAGACTTTATTGAAAAAGTCCAGCTTCTATTACTGAAGACAGAGCAGGTAAGAGCTCTCAAACTCATTTACATGTGCCAAAAATATCTGGCAATATATCTTAGCGTGTTTGTTAAATAATAAATTACATCATTTGGTCCAGCTTATCTTCTACCGTTATGGTACAAACAAACATACCCATCGTGTAGCACTCTTGACAGACGCTGGGTCATAAACATGACATACACCATGTTCACAGATTAATTTCACATGTGCTATGAAAATATATAAATTTATAACATGTAGGCATATTCAGGAATATAAGCCCTATATTCCTCTGAAGCGACAGACTTTTTACTTGGCTGTCATCATTACTAACATATATATACATACAGATACGTATATATCTTTAAGGTTTCATATGCTTATCATTTAAAACTGAATAATCTTTTCTTTGAAAGATGGAATACCAGAGTTGGAAATTGATTTTTAACGTTTCTATTGACAAAGTTTTTCTATATTCTTTTAAATCATTATTTTTGTCCTCAATATGAATAATTTGATTTACAACGAGACCAGACGATTTGCTGAGTGCTTTTCTCTACAGTCTTTGCTGCGTTCACTGCACACATAGGCCCACTCTCCCGTTTGGCATTCTGATGTTTAAGGAAGTAGAACTTCCTGCCAATGACTTTCCTATACTCACGGCCTTCAGAGAATTTCTATAAATGCGTTTTAGGATGTAGAGAGAAGTGCGATTATTTTCTTCAAAGTTTCTCACATTCACTCTGTTTCTAGGGTTTCTGTTCTATGAGTTCTCTGATGTATGATGAGGTGTGACTTCTGGGAGAAGGCTTTCCCGCATTCGCCACACCCATAGGGCTTCTCTCCTGTGTGAGTCCGCTGGTGTATGATGAGCTGTGACTTCCAAATAAAGGCTTTTGTACACTCATTGCATCCATAGGGCTTTTCTCCTGAATGAGTTTTCTGATGTCTAATGAGCAGTGACTTCCCACTGAAGGCTTTCCCACACTCACTGCATCCATAGGGTTTCTCTCCTGAATGAATTCTCTGATGCTTATTGAGACTTGACTTCTCTCTGAAGGCTTTGCCACATTCGCTGCATTTGTTGGGCTTTTCATCTATATGGGTTCTCTTATGAGTAATAAGTTGTGATTTCCCGCTGAAGGCTTTCCCACATTCACCACACGCATAGGGTTTCTCTCCCGTGTGACTTCGCTGATGAATGATGAGCTGTGATGTCTGAGAGAACACTTTCCCACAGTCGCTGCATTCATACGGTTTCTCTCCCGTGTGAGTTCTCTGATGTGTGATGAGGTGTGACTTTCTAGAGAAGGCCTTCCCACACTCACATCCATAAAGTTTTTCTCCCGTGTGAACTGTCTGATGTGTAACAAGGTGTGACTTCTGGGAAAAGGCTTTGCCACATCCACTGCATTTGAATGGTTTCTCTCCTGTGTGTGTTCTCTGATGGACAATGAGTCGTGACTTCTTGCTGATGACTTTTCCACATTCATTACATTCATAGTATTTTAATCCAACATGAGTTTTTTCATGTTCAGTACGGAGACAGGATTTCTCATATCCATTGACCTTACCAGCTTGCTTTCTTCCACAGTTTCCAGTCTGAGTAAATAAATCTAACGAGCATTTCAAATGTTTTCCATTTGAGACACGCTTACTGGGCTTTTGCTTTAAAGGTGCCAGGTTCATGCCAGACTGAAATATTTTTCCACTTGCATTCATTTCACGGACTTGTTCCAATTTTTTAATCCTGTCTTGAATTTCTTGGTGCCATGCTTTGTAATCATCAACTTTCCGGTATTCTAGAAAAGAGAACAATAAAACACATTTTGTGAATTCTTCAGTAACTGTGAACCAGATGAACTAGAACTGTATAAATAATCACGCACATCGGTACATGTTTGGGAATTAAAATTAAATAAAGTGCGTTCATGAATACTGAGGTAGAAAACCAATAATAGATGAGAAGAAAAAAAAACACATTGACTAAATAGGTTGTTAGAAGCAATGATATAATAATCTGTCCCAGGCAAAGGGTTTCATTTGTACACACACTCAACTCTAAGACAAGGCAATAAAAAATTGCACTAGAAGGCAGGGAATGACGACACCAAAGTTATTCCTTTGGTTATGGGAATAGAAAGAGTAAACTATCATAAAAGAAATCAAGGAGAGAATAGAGGAAATGACTGTGGGTATACAATAGTAATCTGAGGCATTTACCAGTCAAAAGGGAAAGAAAATATGTGGGAATTAGAACAGTGAGAGGGAAAAAAATGACAATGACTCCTGTGTCCAAGAGAAAAGAAAAGGGACCTATCAGCAGGATAAGGTTTGTGATGTGGAGAGGAAAATGAATGTACAAGGTCTGACATGAGAAAGAGGGGTTGAGCTCCTTGGTACAGACCAGAGAAGCATAGTTCACTCTAAAATCAAAGAAGGACAGATTATCCTCACATGGATAAGTGATAGATATCTGTGTATCTGAGAAGCTTATCTCAATGGTTCTTTTTTTTTTAAAGATTTATTTTTTATTTATTTGACAGAGAGAGAGAGACAGCAAGAGAGGCAACACAAGCAGGGGGAGTGGGAGAGGGAGAAGCAGGCTTCCCGCTGAGCAGGGAGCCTGATGCGGGGCTCAATCCCAGGACCCCGGGATCAGGACCTGAGCTGAAGGCAGACGCTTAATGACTGAGCCACCCAGGTGTCCCCATCTCAATGGTTCTGAGTCACTTCCAAAGGTTTAGTGACTTTGAGAATTCTCTCAACAACATTGTGAAGGTGCCCACCCTTCACGGTCTTCACTGTTCGCTGCAAAGGGCATTCCAATCCCCCTGACTCCCAGGTGACTCACCTGAAAAGCTCTCACTGGGGATGTCTTCACTGATTACCCATGGCTTCTCCTGCTCCAGTCTGAAGATCACATCTGGTCTGATAAGTTGAAACCCTGTGTATGGAAAATCACACAGGACTTGAGCCCAATTTCTTGGGCTTTAGGCTTCTAAAGAATAAACAAATGCTTAGCTTCAGAGGCTGTGAATGAGGCCTTTCATTTGGGATGCACATGGACAAACACTCTGAAGACAAAGAAGGGCTAAGAATTTTTGAATTCTTAAACTAAAGCCCTAAGTCATTACACACTTCACAGGTCCCATTTTTCAGTAAACGAATAGGACAAGACAGCTGACTGGGCCGAGTCCACACAGGATGTGTCCTTACCTAGTGACACAAGGCTGCTCAAGTTCTCCAACATCACATTTCTGTACAGAGTCTTCTGAGCAGAGTCCAGCAGCTGCCATTCCTCCCGCGTGAAGTCCACAGCCACATCCTCAAACGACAATGATCCCTGAAAGAGCACACTCCTGGTAACTCTGAACCAACGGGTTTTGGATAATGAAAGAAAGATGTAAGGGCCCCGGGGTACGAGCCACCAGCAGTCTTCAGAATAGCTCTTCTCCTTCTGTCTGCTAACCTCAGTTGTACGAGGGGTGCAAATACCGCCCCGTTCCCAGTAACAAATCACAACCGTTCCCTTTGTCCTTCTGTCTCTCTTACATCTAGAGTTAGTCCTGTGATTGTGGGCTGGCAGCGGGATCTAGGAAGTGTGCAAGGGCCATCTGGGGGAAGCTGCTGCTTCTTTGATAAAAGAGAGAGATACTGAGAGTACCCTCTGCTCTCTCTACTGTTCTCCCTTTTATTATTATTTTTTAAAGATTTATCTATTTATTTGACAGAGAGAGACACAGCGAGAGAAGGAACACAAGCAGGGGGAGTGGGGTAGGGAGAAGCAGGCTTCCTGCTGAGCAGGGAACCCGATGTGGGGCTCGATCCCAGGACCCTGGGATCATGACCTGAGCCGAAGGCAGACGCTTAACGACTGAGCCACCCAGGCGCCCTAAAGATTTTACTTATTTATTTGACAGAGAGAGACACAGCGAGAGAAGGAACACAAGCAGGGGGAGTGGGGGAGGGAGAAGCAGGCTTCCCGGGGATCAGGGAGCCCCATGCGGGGCTCGATCCCAGGACCCTGGGATCATGACCCGAGCCGAAGGCAGACGCTCAACAACTGAGCCACCCAGGCGCCCCTATTTTTTATTATTTTTAAAAAGATTTATTTATTTATTTTTGAGAGAGCGAGCAGGGGGAGGAGCAGAGGGAGAGCGAGAGAGACTGTTAAGCAGATTCTGACTGAGTGCGAATCCTGATGTGGGGCCTGATCCATGACCCTGAGATCGTGACCTGAGCGAAACTAAAAGCTGGACAGTCAACCAGCTGGGCCACCCAGGTGTCCCCCTCCCTGCTTTTAAAGCAGACGTGTACTCGAAGCTGCAGTAGCCACCTTGAGCCATGAGGCAACATGTGTGGGGCAGAAAACCAACTTGTGAAGTATGGCAGAACAGACCCCTGGAAAGACCCGGAGCCCTTCACGGCACCCCTCAAGAGCTGTGCTAGCCCAGGACTGTCTACTCCAGGTGTCCTGCAGGAGAAACTTCAAGGCCTTATCATTAGAGCTACTATCTGTAAGTGAAGTCATCCCCAAGGGATACATTTATTTGACATTCTTTTTTTTTTTTTAAGATTTTATTTATTTATTTGAGAGAGAGAAAGAAAGAGAAGGAGAGAGCATGGGGGTGCACAGGGAGAAGCAGATTCCCCGCTGAGCAGGGAGCCCAACGTGGGGCTCAAACCCAGGACCCTGAGATCATGACCTGAGCTGAAGGTGGATGCTTCACTGACTGAGCCACCCAGGTGCCCCCAAAAGAATGATTTCAAGCCAAACACAAGATCTGGATTTTACATTCTATATAAGGTTATCATCCTTAGAAAAATTGTATTTTTGATTTTGAAACAGATATCTTAATGTAAACAACACTTGAGTCTCAGCCCCTTATCTTCAACCATCACATTGAAACATTAGATGGAATCATTAAATGAGCTGTTATTAAAACTTTAATGGAGGGGTGCCTGGGTGGCTCAGTCGTTAAGCATCTGCCTTCGGCTCGGGTCATGATCCCAGGGTCCTGGGATCGAGCCCCGCATCGGGCTCCCTGCTCAGTGGGGAGCCTGCTTCTCCCTCCCCCACTCACCCTGCTTGTGTTCCCTCTCTCGCTGTGTTTCTGTCAAATAAATAAATAAATCTTTAAAAAAAAAAAAAAAAACCTGAATGGAAAAAAAGCTCGATATACTTGCCAGACAGCAGAATGTATCTCCTGAAAGAAGACGTTTGCAGTGTGAATTACCACACTGATGGAACTCCGCAAGAATAAAGATGAAAAGAAAAGAAGTCAAACATATTAAAGAAAAGTTTTTAAACTCAGAGGATAGATCCAAAAACCCATCAAGTATTCCAGAGCTAGAGAGAATGGATAATAAAGGGGAGGAAATAATCAGTGAAATAAAACAAGAAAGTTCCCCAAAGTTGGAGGCACACAAGAGCCTTCCAACTGAAAGCAATAAAGAATGTGAATAAAAATTTTATACCCAGACACATCAATGTGGGTACAGAGGGATATGCAAATGAAAATCACAAGGGTGATTTCACACCCCCTGGAACGGCCACAATCAGACGATAACAGTGTTGGTGAGGAGTGGAGAAGTCGAGGCCCTTACATATGGCTGGTGGGACAGTAAAATGAAGCAGCCACTTTAAAACAAGTTTATCAGAGGAGCGTCTGGGTGGCTCAGTCGGTAAGCACCCAACTCTTGATTTCAGCTCAGGTTATGATCTCACAGTTGTGGGATCGAGCCCCATGTCAGGCTCTGTCCTTAACGGAGAATCTGCTTCAGATTCTCTCCCTCCCTCTGCCTCTACTCGCTTGCACACTCTCTCTCTCTCTCTAAAATAAATAAGTAAATCTTAAAAAAAAAAAAACTTAAAAAAAAGTTTATCAGGGGGCGCCCGGGTGGCTCAGTCGTTAAGCGTCTGCCTTCGGCTCAGGTCGTGATCCCAGGGTCCTGGGATCGAGCCCCGCATTGGGCTCCCTGCTCCGCGGGAGGCCTGCTTCTCCCTCTCCCACTCCCCCTGCTTGTGTTTCCTCTCTCGCTGTGTCTCTCACTGTCAAATAAATAAATCTTTAAAAAAAAAAAAAAAAGTTTATCAGTTCTTCAAAATGTTAAATATAGTTACCACAGGAACCAGCAATTCCATTCCTAGGTATGTACCAAGAGAATAGAGAACATAAACACAAATGTTCGTAGTAGCATCATCCATAATAGCCAAAATGTGGAAATGTCTAGCAAATGAGGAACTGATGAACAAAATGTGCTACAGTCACATGACAGAATATTATTCCACAACAAAAGACAATAAAGTATTACATCATGCCACATCTTGAAAGTAGGCTGCATGAAAGAAGCCAGTGACAAGAGACCCTGTAGTGTGTGATCCTGTTGATACGAAATGGGTAGAGTGGGCAAATGCAGAGAAACAGCAAGCATATTGTGGTGGCCTGGAGCTGGGGCGGGGAGAAACGGGGAATACCTGCTAAGGAGACGGGGTTTCCTTTTGGGAGGATGAAAATATTCTTTTTATTTTTATTTTTTAAGATTTTATTTAGTTATTTGACCGCAAGAGAGGGAACACAAGCAGGGGGAGCAGAGAAGGAGAAGCAGGCTCCCCACTGAGCAGGGAGCCCAATGCGGGGCTCGATCCCAGGACCCCCGGGATCATGACCCGAGCCAAAGGCAGACGCTTAACCGACTGAGCCACCCAGGTGCTCTCTGGAGGATGAAAATATTCTAAATTTAGATTGTGGCTGAATAATTAGACAGTTGCAGAAGCCTCTAAACTTACTAAAAAAAAAAAAACCTGGGGCGCCTGGGTGGCTCAGTCGTTGAGCATCTGCCTTCGGCTCAGGTCATTATCCCAGGGTCCTGGGATCGAGCCCCGCATCGGGCTCTTTGCTCGGCCAGGAGCCTGCTTCTCCCTCTCCCACTCCCCCTGCTTGTGTTCCCTCTCTAGCTGTCTCTCTCTCTCTCTGTCAAATAAATAAAATAAAATCTTTAAAAAAAAAAAACAAACCAAAAAACAGTAAATTGTTCACTTTAAAGGGGTGAATTGTATGGAACTACAATTGAGGAAATAAAAGAATTACTCACCTGGGACTTGGTCATTTTCTGCTATTCTTGGGAAATGCCCAGTAACTGTAGGCTCTGCTCTGTGCTGGTGGACTCTGCGTATCTTCTGGAGTCTATCTTAATGCTCAAATCAAAGGTCTCTGGTCAAGATTCTCTTCACCAAGGATCCTTGGTCCTGAGACTTCTTCTTTATCTCAAATAAGCCAATTAATTCATGGAAACTGGAATCTGTTGAATCAGTTAACAAAT
This sequence comes from Mirounga leonina, assembly GCF_011800145.1. Taxonomy (NCBI): domain Eukaryota; kingdom Metazoa; phylum Chordata; class Mammalia; order Carnivora; family Phocidae; genus Mirounga; species Mirounga leonina. The sequence goes on along the minus strand of NW_023270436.1, from coordinate 259,915 downwards.
TCTCTTTAGTTGATGCAAATATCCCTTTCTTGCTGGAAACTCACCTGCATTTAAAGCTCAGTGGGGGGCGCCTGGGTGGCTCAGATGGTTAAGCATCTGCCTTGGGCTCAGGTCATGATCTCCAGGTCCTGGAATTGAGCCCCACACCGGGCTCCCTGCTCAGCAGGGAGTCTGCTTCTCCCTCTCCCTCTCCCCCTGCTCATGCTCTCTCTCTCACTCTGTATCTGTCTCAGATGAATAAATAAAAAAAAATTTTCTTTAAAAAAAAAAAAAAAGCTCAGTGGGTTTTCTATAGACTCTAAACAGACCTAACAAGGACTCAAAATAATGGGGTATGCAGAAGGAACCCCACAGCATTAATAGCAGCATTTCATCAAGCACTCATTCTCTCTCAAAGTGGGGAAGGGAAAGAGAGACCGTGTGTGTGTGCAAAATATACAGCCAACAGACAATAAGAACAACAATTTCATTTTTAAATAAAAGCATAAATAAAAGAGGAAAATGAATCCAGCAGTTGATGAAATGAATAATTCAGCAGAGCTTCTCCTCAAAATACAGTAAGTAGTTCATTTTAAGCTCATAATGTTTTTGAGAGTTCTAAATTAGTTAATACATGTAAATACCGTAGAACTATGACAGGCACATAAACATTTAGCAAACGCTAGTTAGTGCTCTTCTTACCACATGACGTGATTATAGAAAATACATATCAATAACAATTATTATCAATAATCCCACTACTTCAAAGGTACGTCTCTCATAGGGTGGGAGAAACCATGCTGATATTATAAAAATGTGATCTAAAGTCTTCTTAAATTTTTAAGCTGTACAGTTTATGCTATATGGTAAACCCACAAATACAACCACAGACCTGTGATTATATCATATAGGTCACCCACTCAGCTCTCAACCAATACCCAATATCCTGGCATCCCTAGTCTTCAGTCACTGACCCCCAAGGCCACGCAGTCATTAGCCTCAAAGACCTCCCCTCAATCCCACAGCCCTTCACAACCTACCCCACCAATCACACTCCCAGCAAGCTGTGAGTCCCATCACTCAGACACAGCTGGCCCATCACTAACTCCCACAACCCTGTCACACCAAGAACTCCCTCACTCACGCTCACACTTATTAACCCACAGGCTTCCTGATGACTAGTCGGATTCTCCCCACAAACTGCCTCCCCAGTTGTCTAAACCTACTCTGTCCCCAGTCAGCCCCACGGACCCCCAGTTTCAGCCAAATGTCAACCAATCTCTGGCCTCCACCCCAAGCTACCAAATCATTCACCCCGTAGCTCCCCAGTCACTATTCTCTCTTTTTAAAAAGCAAGCTCTACGCCAAACGTGGGGCTCGAACTCAGGACCCTAAGATCAAGAGTCCCAGCTCTACCGACTGAGCCGGCCAGGCGCCCAAGGACTCTGCAACGATCGACGCTCGGGCCTCCCCAGTCACTCTATCACCCCCAGTAGTCCCCAGTTCCTCGCCCACCAGGCCCCCTAGCCCTGATCTCTGATTCCCCAGTCACTGATTAAACGGTCGTCCTACACTCACTTCCCCACGAGCCTACGGTTCGTGACGACACACAGCACCTCCCAGACCCCCACTGGCCTCCGAGCCACTCATCCCCAAGGCTCGCTAACAAGTTGATGAGAAAAATCCTCCCCCAGGAACGTCCCCCACTCGCAGAGCTCTCGCAGGCCCAGCAAACCGCAGGTCGGTCACCCCGCAGACACTCAACGCCGTGGTCCCTCCAGGCGGCGAATCCACCTGCCCTTCAGCAACCCCACCGGGCACCCAATTTCTGCCCTTCACGGCTGCCCGACCACTGCAGGCACCCCAAGTCCAGACCTCTGACGTCCCCACTCCTGGCGCCTTCAGGCCCCCGATGCAGACCCCCGGACGCCGCCCCAACAGGCGCACGACCCCTCACCGCGGCTGCGCTCACGGCGGACCCACTCGGCCGTCCCGGCTCTCCCGCAGCCGTCAGCCCGACAGGCCCCGGATCCTCACGTGACCCCAGCCACCGAGCCCGCAGGCCCCTCGGCAGCCTCCGCACTGGCCGGCTCCGGCGGCCACGCGCCAAACAGCAAGACGCGCTGCGCGCTGCGTCCAGCGGCCCCTCCCGGGAGGCCCAGCCCCCGGTCCCCGGAGTCCTCCGCCGCCCCTCGGCCGCCCCCACGACCTCGCATTTCCGATCGCGACGGACCGCCGCAGGCCGCACTGGGCCCGCACGCTGCCCCCACCGCGGCAGGCGCGCCGGGGTCACCGCGGGCCCGCGGAGACAGCGAGGCCGCCCCGCCCCGCCCCGCCCCCGCCCGCTCCCGCTGGGGCCCCGGCGCCGAGACGCTCCCGGCGAGCGCGGAAGTGGGCGCGCACAACTACATTTCCCGGAGTGCCGCTCGCCCCAGAACTACATCTCCCAGAGGGCTCTGCGGCGGGTCTCGCCCGGGCTCCGTTGGCTTTTCGAGAGGCCGGGGGTGCGCGCGGCGTAACGACTGCTCGAGTTCCTTCCATCGGAAGACCTCCCAACAGGGCAGAAGCATGCAGTTGAACGCCATACTCACGTGTCAGCCAAAGCGGGGGTCTGCGCCGGGGCGGAGGGCATTAAGACAGGAACGGGGGGCACCGCCCAGCTCAGTGGGTGAGCCTGCCCCCCGTGTCTCTGGGTTGTGGATTCAGGCCCCATGCTGGGTGTAGAGATACTTAAAATCATAAAAAGAAAAGGGCAGGAAAGGCATCCCCGGACAAGGGTGGGGGGGCCAGGCCCCCCATCTGCAGGGCCGGACACTGCCCATCCGCTTGGTGGGGATCCCGAGGGGGTCATCGGATGCAGAAGGTGCAGGGTGCGTGTGAGCACACCTCACGCAGCGCGCCCCCCCCCTTTCCTCACAAGTGTGCGCGTGGTGTAGGTACACGGTCAGGATCCCACTCCTCGAAGCTTCAAGGGATTGCGTGTAAGAAAGCGGGCCGTTTCTCCTCTGCACGGACCAGACGCCACCGGGCGAGCCAGGGGCCAGGCAGAGCACTGACTCTCAACACCGCCAACAACGGAATCGAGCAGTGCTTTTCTCTTCACGTTTCAGGCGTGTGTGGATGATAAACGCGTTGGAAACTGGCAGAGTTCAGATCCGGTTTGGGATACCCAGCCGAATGGAAGCTAGAGTTCCCCGTTACCAATGATCACACTCGCACGTACTAATTCGTTGAACAGTTTACTCAGTAAACATAGAGGAACAGAGGCCTTCTTTTCAAACAGCGGAGAGAAGTGTGGGCACTAGTGTGAGCACTGCCTCCCTAGGCGCCCTTGCTCTCCAGGTGCACCAGTCAGTGGAAACAGGCCAGCAGTGGGCAGGCACAAAAGGGCCGGCAGCCCGACCCTTCTCATTAGCCGTCTGCCCCAGCCTTGTACGCGCAGCGCTGCTGGCCCAGAGCTCAGGGCTCGGCACGTGACACGTTCTGCTCTGTGCAAACATACACCAGAGAGTAAGTATATGTAACTCGCTCGTGTGCCTCGGGCTGCCGTGATCACTACCATTCTGATGGCTACGGTGGTAGCAAGTCCATGGTTCAAATGCTCCTCTAACATGCCCACTCTCTTAACACACACTAGATCTGCTTCCCCATCTTCTTGTGACTCTGAGCTTGATGTGTTAATAAATTTTAATGATAGGAATGAGAGTGATGCTTTAAATGAGAACCTCAAATTACAAATGTCACTTCGCTTGCGTTCTCCCTTCATCCTACCAGTGACTCTTCTATAGCTACACTCTCTTTGTTGGGCATTTCTAATGATGTAGGTGTTGTAAAATACCTAAGGATAATGATTTAAGTGTTCAATAAAGTTGGTGTTCCCTGCTTTACTTAATCTTAGAATTCTGAAAGTAACAGCCTCTATGACAAGATGTCCAGATTACCTGGATTCAATGAGTAATGACTGATCTAAATTGCGAAGACCCCACAAAGGAAATAAACAATGATCAGATAAGCATCACCTGCTCCACAGATGGGGAACCCTGTAGCACAGTTACTTGTCATCCTTGTGAGCTGGTCATGAGATGTTACATTGCCTGCTTCTAAGCTGCAGACAGACATCATGAGATAAAGTTTTCTAAGCTGAGAGTGAGCACGGCCTTTCCCTTCACTTTGTGACAAATACAGGGGGCCGGGGGATGGTTGTGCTGGTGCAAAGCATTTTGCTATCACACAGAGCACACAGTCCTATTACAGAGAAACCATTACAGGTAACAGTGCTGTATTCCAATTACGTCCCTGCCTCGAAACACTGATTTCATTGGCTAGCTAATTCGCTAAAGACAGGACCAGAGAAAAACACAAGTTTACTGGCACAGACTATATTGAGAATGGTATCTTTCGAGGTTATACAAAATGGAAGACCTACATGAAAAGCTTCTTCAAAATGCATACTGAAATGCAAAAGCACCTGGAGAGAAAATGCAACTGTGTGGCCTGATGGCAATTACTTCCCTTCAAAAGCCATCCGGGTACCAAGAGAAAAGGACCAGGTGAGACAGGGTAAAGAAAGGTAAACTTCTGGGGCGCCTGGGTGGCTCAGTCGTTAAGCGTCTGCCTTTGGCTCAGGTCATGATCCCAGGGTCCTGGGATCGAGCCCCGCATCGGGCTCCCTGCTCCGCGGGAAGCCTGCTTCTCCCTCTCCCATTCCCCCTGCTTGTGTTCCCTCTCTCGCTGTGTCTCTCTCTGTCAAATAAATAAATAAAATCTTAAAAAAGAAAGAAAAGAAAAGAAAGGTAAACTTCCTAAGAGGTATCTGACAAATGACAGCAGATGGGGCTGCTGTGTTGGGGTTCGCTGGTAGTCTACTTCAACCTGACCACCTCTAACTTCACCAGACGGTATGCTGTTGGTGATGGGCACTGGTGTGGAGCCTTTAGAGAGACTCTGTGGCAGTTCTGACTACAGATATGGAAATCTTGTCCACAGGTTACAGAGTACATGGATCATATAGAAAAGCAGCAGAGTATGGAATGAGGGTATGCACAGCAGTGTTTCTAAAGGACATACTGGGACCTATGAGGCATCATTCCTTTCTCCCTCACTCAGGACCTGGTTATCTTTTTTCTTGTCCATACATATTGAACATAAATGCCAATGTGTTTTTGTAACTTGCTTGGCTAATCTAGAGTAGCATTCGACTTCATAAATGTTTTGGATTCTATTACTGAAGAAGTGTTAGTAATAACTGCAAGACCATTGGATACGCAGCAGATGATAATCTGTGGAGCCATTTACATTTGCAGCAAAACAAAACAAAAAACACAAAGAACTTTGTTACTTGTTATAATCGCTACTGAATTGTTTAAAAAAAAAGAGAAAATACTGACATTTAGTGTGGGAAATCTTGACAGATGTCAGTCTGTGCCCTGTGAGGCACATGCACCAGTAACTGACACACTCAAAATGTTGTTAAATGCTCATCCTTCAACACGGCACAGAAAACAAAGGGTACACTCAAAATATTAACTCAAGAACATTTAATAGAGGGACTATTTACAGATATGTGTTCAGAATTAAGGACACCAACTAGGGATGGTGAAGCATCCGAAGAGCAAGGAGAGGGAGGCGTGAACTGAGAACGGAGTCGACAGCCCCCGAGGAGGACTGCCCGGCGGGAGCTGTGCCCATGCAGGCACAGACTCTGCCCAAACCAAGGCCCAGTAGGGAGGGCGGGGAGGAATGCCCTAGCCTCTCTCCTCCCACGGCTGATCTAGCCGCTTAGCAGAAACCCTAGAGGGCAGCCCCTGGGGTGCAGAGAGAGGAGCAGGAGCAGGGAACAAGCAGCATGTATGCAGGTCCATCACATGTCATCTCTACTGAGTAGATGCTACAGACACAAGTCACCCTGAGCCCTGGGGAAGCAGATTTCTGACTCAGATGATGCAGTCTATTTAACTATTTTAGAAAATTCACCCATAAGTGTTGTTGTTGTTATATAATTTACTTCTAAATAGATCATAACCCACAATACATTGTCACTATTTGGCTTTAAGCAATCGATTACCTTTTTAAAAGATTTTAAAATGAGAAAAAAATCTTTTATATTTACCCAGATATTTACCATTCCCAGAACTCTTCATTTCTTCCTGTAGATACACATTTCCACCTAGGATTATTTTCCTGCTGCCCCCAAACTTACTTAAATTTTCCTGAAGGAAGGCCTACAGCTAATACATTCTCTTTGATTTTGTTTTCCTGAAAAAGTCTTTTTTTCCTTTAATTTTTGAAAGATATTTCTGATGGGTAATAGACAAACGCCAGGTTGCAGGGGTTTTATTTTTTCCCTCAGTAATCCGAAGTGGTCACTCACTCTACTGTCCTGTGGCTTGAGCAGACTCTGCCCGGGAGCAAGCTGTCCTACTCTGTTTTGTGAGCGCGTCCTGTCTTTCCCGAGGCGCTTTACAACTGTTCTTCATCCATTTGACTATGATGTCCATTAGCAGGATTTTTTTTATGTATCTTGTTTGGGGTTCTTTGAACTCCTTGAATATGTGGAGTGACACTTTTCATCCCATTGGTAACAATTTCAGCCCTTATTTATTCAGATACTTTGTTACTTCTCTTCCCCGTCCTCTCCTTCTAGGACTCTGCTCCCCTCCTCTCTTTTCTTCCAGGCTTTTTTTCTCTGTTCATCAGTTGGACAGTTTATATTCTTACTTAAATTCATCAATTTTTCTTCTTCTATGTCTCATCTGTTCTTAATTTCACTCAGAGTTGGGTTTTTTTGGTCATTGTTTTTTTAATTTTCAGATACTGCTGTTTTCATCCTGAGATGTTCCACTTGGGCTTTTAAAAATACACCTTCCATTCTGGTCTTGTCATGTTCATATTTTCCTCTATATTCGAAAGAGCTGCTTGAACACCCTTGTCCAATGCCAAGTGCTCCAGTCTCTTCTATGTCTCTTTCTACTGATTCATTTTTGTCCTGGTTACAAGTCATATTCTCATAATTTCTTTGCATGTCAGGAAAGTGTTTAGATGCCAGACATTGTGGGTCTAGAGCAGCTTTTAATCTAGGGTGAGTTACTTCACAAGATCATACTCTGCGGGGAGTCCTAATGATGCCCCATGTGTTCAAAGCTGTTCCAATCCAGCTGGTGGGAACTTTATTCCCAGCCCGGCACTGACTTCTGGGAATTGTTCTGCCGCCCGCTTTCCAGCACGCCTTTTCCTTTCACACCCATGCAAATCAGCACTAAGCCAAAAGACTCAAGGGGACTCCTCATAGATTTCTGCAGCCCTCTCTCTGGAAAGCTCCCTCTTCTCCTTTCCCTGCAAATTCTAGCTACCGTGGCCTCCCCAAAGGCCATGTCGGCAGCTCTCTTTGACGAGACCACGTGTTCCTTTCCCCTGAACAGCAGCCTGGGAGCTGCCACCAGGCGCTAGGCTGGGCTGTTGTGGGGCTCACCTCACTCTGTCCACCTTCTGCCGGGGATCACAAACTTCTGCTTGCCATAGGTCTCAAAACTATTCTTTCGCATACATTTTACAGTTTCTAGATGTCGAAGGCAGGGGAGTAATCTGATCCTTGCCGTACCACCATAGCAGAAAGCAGAAGTCTTCACACTTAAAACACAACTACCTTTTAAAAATAACTATTTTTTATAACTTATATACAACAAACACAATGTTATAGAATTCCTTCAACAAGATCATGCTTATCAAAATTCTTCACATGAGGACTTCTCTGTATCGAAATCTCTAATTCATACTACTCAGTATTTTGTGTATGCACTCTCTAGTGTACTGTGAGTTATCCTTTCTTGATGAAACCTCTCACTTGCTTTTTACAACAGTCCAGTTTCTCCTCAAGCGTAGGTCCTCTAACAATGAGCTGTCACTTCTCACTACAAGGGTCTGTACTACCACAATACCGGTAAGACTTCCACGTTAAGTCATTAATGTGTAACAAGCTGTGTGTTCTGGGAGAAGGCTCTCTTACACTGTCTACTTAAACAAATTCCCTCCTCTCCAAATTGTTGGGTGAGACCTGCCATCCCAGTGCACTGACAGGGTTCCTCCTGTGTGTGTGTCCTCGGACGTGTCAGAAGGCATGACGTCTGACAGTAAATGTTCCAAGTTCACAGCATTCACATGGTTTCTAGAGGACGTGAGTCCTCTGATGAATCATGAGCTGCGACTTCCTGCCGAAAGCAGTCCCACACTCACTGCACCCATAGTATTTATCTCCTGTATGAATTCTCTGATGCCTCATAAGGTGAGACTTTCTAGTGAAAGACTTCCCACATTCACCACATTTATAGGGTCTCTCTCCCGTGTGAATTCTCTGATGGATAACGAGCTGTGCCTTCTCAAAGAAGGCTTTTGCACAATCACTGCATCCATAGGTTTTCTCTCCTGTGTGATTTCTCTGATGCTTAATGAGCTGCACTTTCTGAACAAAGGCCTTCCCACACTCACTGCATTCATAGGGTTTCTCCCCTGTATGAATTCTTTGATGTCTAAGAAGCTGTGGCTTCCAGGCAAAAGCTTTCCTACACTCACTACATTCGAAGGGTTTCTCTCCAGTATGGGTTCTCTGGTGATGAATGAGGCTTGACTTCTCACTGAAGGTCTTCCCACACTCCGTGCACTCATAGGGCTTCTCCCCTGTGTGTGTCCTCTGGTGTGAAATCAGGCTTGACTTCTGGGTGAAGGCCTTTCCACACTCACTGCATTCATACGGTTTCTCTCCAGTGTGAGTTCTCTGATGCGTTAGGAGCTGTGACTTCCCAAAGAAGGTTTTTCCACATTCAACACATCCGTAGGGTTTCTCCCCTAAGTGAGTCTTCTGATGTCTGATTAACTCTGACTTCTTAAAGAATGCTTCTTCACAATCAGCACACTGGTAGTTCTTCTCTCCCGTGTGAGTTAGTTGATGCTTGATAAGCTGTGGCTTTCTGATGAAGGCTTCCCCACACTCACTGCACTCATAGGGTTTCTCCCCTGTGTGGATCCTCTGATGTCTGATGAGCAGCGAGTTCCTGCTGAAGGCTTTTGTGCACTCGTTACATGCGTATGGTTTCTTCCCCGTGTGAGTCCTCTGATGAGTAATCAGCTGTGACTTCCAGAAGAAGGCTTTCCCACAATCACTACACTTATAGGGCTTCTCTCCTGTGTGGGTTCTCTGATGGGTAATGAGTTTTAACTTCTGGGAGAAGGCTTTCCCACAGTCACTGCAGCCATAGGGCTTCTCAACTGTGTGGGTTCTCTGATGTCTCTTGAGCTGCGACTTCCTGCTGAAGGCTTTCCCACACTCACTGCATCCATAGGGCTTCTCTCCCGTGTGCGTTCTCTGGTGTAAAATGAGCAGGGACTTCCTACTGAAAGCTTTCTGACATTCACCACATCCATATGGTTTTTCTCCTGAATGAGTCCTTTGATGAATAGTGAGCAGTGACTTCTGGGAGAAGGCTTTCCCGCATTCGCTGCATCCATAGGGCTTCTCTCCCGTGTGCGTCCGCTGGTGTATGATGAGCTGTGACTTCTTACTGAAAATGCTGCCGCACTCCATGCATAAATGGACTCCTGTGTGCGTTCTACGGTTTGCAATGGGCCACGACCCTGTCCTGCTAGCCTTCCTACATTTACTGCAATCACAGTATGGCATTTCACCATGGGTTCTATCAGCTTTGACATACAATAAATATTTCTTATTGAGCTCATCAAGTTTCTTTCTTCCATGGTTATTTTTTGGAATAAGAAACTCAAAAGGATGTTTCAGACTTTTTTCACCTGTGGCACATTTATGGGGTCTCATTCCTAAATGAACAAAGTTAATGCTTGAATGAAATATTTTCCTAAAAACATCATATTCATGGCCTCTCTCCACACTTCTAAGCTTGTCTTGATTATCCTGGTGCCACATTTTGAGACTGTTATCTAGCCAGACTTCTTCTAAAAAGGAAAAAAATGAATCATACTGTGTAAATCCCCCAATGATTACACTCATTGAATAAAACTGAAATGGAGCCTAGGATCCCAATTAAAACAAAACAAAACAAAACAAACCCTCCCAAATATAATGTCTACTTACTGGACATTGGAAATTTTGACAGATACTGTATGTTAACTAACTGGAATTTAAATAAAAACTTAAAAAAATTTTTTTAACAGAAATGAAAACATTTAAAAGTTACAAATGTTTAGAAACATGAACTTTTAAATTAGAAAAGATGAAATACACTCAAGGAGCAGTGATCATGAGCAATTTATGCTCAAATACTGGAGTGATTAATTTCCTTATTCAACAACAATCCGATTATCTGCTGTATGTCCAGAGGGAAGACAAGGGAAGACCACAGGTAACACCCCCGAGTCAGAGGCCTCATGATACAGCGAACACTAGCAACAACCAGCACACAAAGAGCAAGACTGGTATACACTGCTGAATCCTACGAAGGAAGAAACACTGAATACAGAGCTAATACAGGATATCAAGCTTTCATCTGAAAGATGAGAAACATTAGGTTCCTGTACGATCGTTACATTTAAAGTACATTCTCATTCAAGATTGTCACCTGAATCACTGACTTCACCATCAAGGCTATTTCTTGATAGCCAGCATCGACAGTTTTATTTAGGTTTTTTTGACATTTTAAGAGTCTATAATCTATATAATGAATCTACATGTAATCCTACCCATGAAAATCATTCCAAACCACAAGAACTCTCTGTATAATGCATTAGGACAGACTCTCTGTTACCCAGTAAGTACAACTGTTTGTGATTTCCACAACATGATCATTTATTGGATATTTTAAAGTGAAGGTTTGTTTACTTTACAATATTCTTTACTAGTAATTGTGAGGTAAATTCCCAGGGGGTACCCTGCAAGTCAAAAGATTTGGCGAGACCTCAATATAAGGCAACTACTTCTTTTCTGCAGGATTTTTTTTTTTTTTTTTTTTGGGTGTGTGTGGGAGACTTATCTAATTCTCAGACATATCAGAATTTCAGAAAAAGGACCAACTAGAGTTGCTGATATAAAGAATAAAAGGACTCAATATTTTGAGCTTAAGTGAGTAGAGGTATTAATACTATTCACTGAGATGAAAAAGACTGAGAAAAAGTTTAGAGATTAAAAGCAAGAGTCATGGGGCACCTGGGTGGTTCAGTCGGTTAAGCGCCTGCCTTTGGCCCAGGTCATGATCCCAGGGTCCTGGGATTGAGCCCCGCATCGGGCTCCCCAGAGGAGTCTGCTTGTCCCTCTCTCCCTGCCCCAACTCATGTTGTCTCTCTCAAATAAATAAAAATATTTTTTTTAAAAAGCATTAAAAAAATTAAAAAAATTAAAGAATTAAAAAAAGCAAGAGTCATATGTAGACATGTAAGCGTGAAGCCCAGCTGAACAGTTCATAAAAAATGGTTTCATGAAATCTGAGTAAAGAAATGAAAATTTTAAATTAAAATCAAAACAAGAAATAAAATTAATATATATACAAGTTAACAAATAATATAAAATAATATTCAAGTAGTTCAACTGTATCAAAAAATATTTAAGAAATAAAAAATCTTGGGGCACCTGTGGGGCTCAGTCAGTTGAACGTCCAACTCTTGGTTTCAGCTCAGGGTGTGATCTCAGGATCCCGGGATCTGACCCTGTGTCAGGCTCTGTGCTCAACAGGGAGTCTGCTTGGGATTCCGTGTCTCCCTCTCTCTCTCTCTCTCTGCACCCCACCCCCTCTCTCTCTCCAAAAAAAAGAAAGAAAAGAAAAGAAAAAAAAATCTTGTCATTTTGGAAAACAAGTAAGTTGTCTCCGACTGGTATTATGCAGGGCCAGGCACAGGTGAACCCACTTCTCTCTGTCACACTCCGGTCCACACTGCCTGCATTTCACTTTAGTTTTCAAACTAATATTCCTACTTCCAGCCTTGCTCCCTCCCAATTCTAGTCTCCAGAGAGCCAGTGAGCTTTAAAACATGTGATCAGGCTTTTTACCCCCTTGCTTAAAAAAAACCCTTTGATAAATGCAAGCTTTTGCCATGGCTCACATGCCCTAGCATGCCCTGGTCTTTCCAACCTCTCCGACTTCCTCTCACACACTCTTGCTCACTGCTGCTCCACCACATGAATTCCTTCTCATCCCTTTGATCTCAAAGCCCTTTTCTGCCTCAGGACCTTTGCAATGGCTGTTCCTTTTATTTGGCATGCTCTTCCCAGCTTTCGGCATGGCTCATTCAAGTGTAAAAATCATTTCAAGGGCATCCTAACAACATCCTGTTTATTTCCTTCATAGCACTTATCAAATAGGTAATCACCTTACTTCTGCGTCCCCCACTAGAATGTAGACCGTGAGGGCAGGGAAGAGGTTTGTATTTCTCACTGATGTAACCCCAATGCATGCAGGGAGCAAGTCCTCAATACATGTAGGATAAACACTGTGCACTCACAACTGGATTTCTAAAGAAGTTCCTTTCTGTATCATTAATCTTGATTAAAAAAACTTTGCATTTTAAGGGGCACCTGGGTGGCTCAGTCGTTAAGCATCTGCCTTCGGCTTGGGTCATGATTCCGGGGTCCTGGGATCAAGCCCCACATCGGGCTCCCTGCTCCGTGGGAAGCCTGCTTCTCCCTCTCCCACTCCCCCTGCTTGTGTTCCTGCTCTCACTATCTCTCTCTGTCAAATGAATAAATAAAATCTTTTAAAAAAAAACTTTGCATTTTAATACAAATGCTTTGTGTTCAAATACTGAATTATTGAATAAATATAGTTCTCCATTTTCTTCTACGTTAAAATTGTCTGCAATGCTATTTCACGACTCTTTCACTCAATTCCTCTCATTCCACAGGATAGCAGTCATTCTAAATTAATGGGTGAAGAGAAAAATCTATCTTCACAGACAATATTTTCTAAGGTACACATACCCAGACCTAATCATCCATGTGAATGGTACCTAGACATCTATCATTTGAAATATTTCCTAAGGTGAGCTGAGATAGTTGCTTAGATGTAGACCTTTGCACTAAAGAATATAAACAAGAAAGGTCCTGCCTTACCTGGCCACACAACACTCAATTAATGAAACATTTAATAATTACACACCGTAAATTCTACAGGGAAAAGAGAAAAATAAGTTACTTGCCATCTTAATATGTGAGTAAAAAATCGTTAAGACCTAATTGGTTAAAAATTGGTGAAAAATTCCAGATAACGCCTGACCGGGGCCAGGGTTCCTATAATACAACACAAAGTGGGCAGAGATTTCAGAAAGGCTGGGAGTCAACATTCACTGGAGGTGAAAAAGGGCAAAACTGAAGAGGCATAGTGTCTACATGGAGAAAGGATATGATAATCAAAGGATCAAAGGCCTACGTGCAGAGAAAAATGTATGACACGTGGAAGAAACTAGTTCTAATGGAGTTAACCCTGACTTCTGGACACAGAAATTAAAAACAAAAAACAAAAAAAATGGATAAGATGTTGCCATACCATGAGGTTCTTCAACATAAATGTCATTAAAATATCACACGGCACATGGGGGTTAATGAGGAGCCTGGAGAAGATGAACATTAAGGCACCAAAACGAACCCAGGAGCTGACCGCAAAGGGCTCAGTCTGCATGGAGGAGGGAGAGAGGCAGAGCCTCCTCACCAGGCTTACAGTGTTCTGTTTTTATTCTATATGCATGGATTCACCTTCTACTCTCTGTGGGCTTAAAACAGAAATCCGACAAATTAGAGGAAGAAAAGAAAATAAAGGACTCAGTCAGCGTCCCTGCAACAGGAGAAAGTTTTGAACTCTTCAGGAGGAAGAAGGAAGCCTACCCCTGCAGAGTGGAAGTGCAGGAGAGAAGGACGGGAGCTGAGGAGGCTGGGAAGAGGAGCCTTGTCCCAGAAAGCAAGATCCGCTGTGCAGGGAAGGGGGTACGTACCATCATGAGCTCGTGCAAAGAGCACATCCTGATGCACAGACCAGGACAGAGAGCACGTTAAAATGCAGAAGAACTCAGGTCACCAGTCCTGAGCCAACTCTACAGACGCAGGAACTTCACACAGTTTTACAAATAACATTTCAAAGTAACTTTTCAAAACATTATAAACAACCTATCATCAGAAACCTGTGATTCAGGGCGCCTGGGTGGCTCAGTCATTAGGCGTCTGCCTTCGGCTCAGGTCATGATCCCAGGGTCCTGGGATCGAGCCCCGCATCGGGCTCTCTGCTCAGCGGGAAGCCTGCTTCTCCCTCTCCCACTCCCCCTGCTTGTGTTCCCTCTCTCGCTGTGAAAGAAGAAAGAAAAGAAAAGAAAAGAAAAGAAAAGAAAAGAAAAGAAAAGAAA
>NW_023270436.1:196536-245586 GCF_011800145.1 Mirounga leonina | reverse complement strand
AGAAAGAAAGAAAGAAAGAAAGAAAGAAAGAAAGAAAGAAAGAAAGAAAGAAAGAGAAAGAAACCTGTGATTCAGCTTGCACCTGATGACCTCTCACCTGAAAAGTTCTGATTTAGAACTTCTTCGTCTATTATCCACGGCTCTTCGTGTTCCAGCTTGAAAATTGCATCAGGTTTGATAATTTGATAACCTGTTAATTGGAAACATAAGACAACCTGGACCCAATTCCTTGGGCTGACGGACTCTTAAATATGGAGAATATTTACTACGAACGCTATAAAACAAAGCAAGTGAACCAAAATCTTTCAGTTGGGTCTAGATATCGAAGAATCTTTTGATATCTGAAACTTAAATCCAAAATCAGTAAACATCTGAGAGGCCCCACAGTTACTGGATACACACTATTTACATACGAATATTCTTACCCAAGAAAACTAGATTGCTGTAGTTCTCCAACATCACCTCTCTGTACAAGCTCTTCTGAGAAGGGTTGAGTAGCTGCCACTCCTCCGACGTGAAGCCCACAGCCACATCCTCAAAGGAGATCTGGAAAAGCGTCATCACTGTTCAAGCTGCAGTGGCACTCACGGTGGGACACAGGCTTTCTTCTCTAGCGCAGAGGCAGCCTCGTCCATCTCTAACTCCCCTCCTGAACGTGGGCAGGCCTTACGGACTCACTTCCACTGAGGAGAGTCTTGCTCCATCTTGGAGCCCTGTCAACGCTCTCTCGGGGAGAATCCAGCTGCCACGTGGTGAGGCAGTTCTGTGGAGATGCCTATGTGGAGAGGCACCGAGGTCCGCTAACTCCCACGTGACTGAGCCTGGGAGGGGATCATCTCCCTGCTGCACCCCGAGAGGACCACAGCCCTGCCCAACGTCTTCGTTACAGGGCTGTGTGAGACCCTGAACGGGAACCAGATGTGAGCACAGCTGGCAAACTTCTAACCCAGAGAAACTGTGAGAGAAATGTTTATGCTGTCAGCCACTGAAGTTTGGGTAATTTGTTACATAGCAATTGATAACTCATATAATATCCTAACCTTCATTATACTTTGAGAGAAACAAAAAGTTATTAAGCTATTTATCATTTTGAATTCACTCATCCATCCATCCACCTATCCATTAAGAAACTGGAATACATTGTGTTTAAATAAGCACAGTCCTTTTCAAAGAAGGTGCCACTGGTATGTGGGGACAATTCTTAGCCGAACCCCATGCAGTATCAGACCTCCAGCATGCCTGGCACCTACCTGCTGAATGACAGTCCTATTTTCCTGTTACTGTCAAAACCAAAACCACGACTACAGATCTACAACACTCTCCTCCCTCCGCATCTGCACCCACGTAGTAACAACTAGCTGGCTCCTCCACGTATCCTCTGGGACACACATATGGAGCATGTCACAGAGCTCCCCAAACTGTGAATGGTGCCAAAAATATAAAGATGAGTAGAATAAAAATCATGTTCTTAAAACTTTTCAGTCTTTTCAGGCCAGGAAAGAAGGTGTTACAGAGGCCAGGAAAAAGTACATAGAGGGTTTTGGGACAAAAGGCAAAGGAGCTACAAAGTGAAAACAAGCTGGAAAAAGAACAATGTTGCGGGATTCACTCTACCTGACTTCACAACTTCCGATAAAGCCACAGTAATTAAGACAACCTAGTGTTAGTCAAAGGATAAATACATAGAGGAATGGAACAGAACAGACAGCTTACAGTTACACCCCCCTTAGTATACTCAATTGAATTTTGACAAAAGGATTCCATGAAGAAAGGAGTTTTTTCAACAAATGGTGCTAGAACAACTGTATACCCATAAGCAAAAGAATAAACCTCAACACATACCTCATACCTTATATAAAAATTAATTCAAAGTGGATCACAGACCTAAATGGAAAACATAAAACTATAAAGCTCTAGGAAAAAACCTGCATGATCCTGGGTTTGGCAGTAAGTTTTTAGATATAACACTGAACATATGATCAACTTAAGAAAAAAAATCAATGAAATGGGCTTTTTCAAAATTAAAATTTTTTTCTATGTGAAAGACACTGTTAAGAGAAAGAAAAGACGGGGCGCCTGGGTGTCTCAGTCGTTAAGCATCGGCCTTTGGCTCAGGTCATGATCCCAGAGTCCTGGGATCGAGCCCCACATTGGGCTTCCTGCTCAGCGGGAAGCCTGCTTCTCCCTCTCCCACTCCCCGTGCTTGTGTTCCCTCTCTTGCTGTCTCTCTCTGTCAAAAAATAAATAAAATCTTAAAAAAAAAAAAAAGTTTAAAAAAAAAGAGAAAGAAAAGACAAGGCACAGACTATGAGAAAATACTTGAAAATCACTAATCTGACAGACCACTTACGTCCAGAATAAAGAATTCTTTTTTTTTTTTAAGATTTTATTGATTTATTTGATAGAGAAAGAGAGAGAGCATGAGCAAGGGGAGGGGCAGAGGGAGAAACAGACTCTCTGCTAAGCAGGGAGCCTGACGTGGGGCTCGATCCCAGAACCCTGAGACCATGACCTGAGCCGAAGGCAGCTGCTTAACTGACTGAGCCACCCAGGCGCCCCCAGAATAAAGAATTCTTGACACTCAACAATAAGAAAACAATTCAATTAAAAAATGGGCATCTCTTGAAGCAAGGGAAATATAAGCAAAAATAAACTATTGGAACTTCATAAAAATAAAAAGCTTCTGCAAAGCGAAGGAAAAAATCACCAAAACTAAAAGCTAACCTACAGAATGGGAGAAGATATTTGCAAGTGACATATCTGATAAAGGGTTAGTACCTAAAATATATAAAGAACTGATACAACTCCACACCCCAAAAAACAACCTAATTTAAAAATGAGCAGAAGACATAAACAGACATTTCTCCAAAGACAACATCCAGATGGCCAACAGACACATGAAAAGATGCTCCACATCACTTGCCATCAGGGAAATGCAAATCAAAACCAAATGAGGTATCACCTCACACGGGTCAGAATGGCTGAAATTAACAAGTCTGGAAACAACAGGTGTTGGCGAGGGCGCAGAGAAAGGGGAACCCTCCTACACTGTTGGTGGGAATGCAAGCTGGTGCAGCCACTCTGGAAAACAGTATGGAGATTCCTCAAAAAGTTAAAAATAGAGCTGCCCTACAACCCAGCAATTGGGCTACTGGGTATTTGCCCAAAGATACAAAATCAATACTTCAAAGGATACATGCACCCGTTACAGAAGCATTATCTACAACAGCCAAGATCCGGAAGCAGCCAGAATGCCCACTGACTTACGCATGGATAAAGATGTGGTGTGTACACACAATGGAATGTTACCAACCAAAAAAAGAATGAGGCGCCTGGGTGGCTCAGTTGCTAAGCATCTGCCTTCAGCTCAGGTCATGATCTCAGGGTCCTGGGATCGAGTCCCGCATTGGGCTCCCTGCTCAGTGGGGAGCCTGCTTCTCCCTCTGACCCTCCTCCCTCTCATGCTGTCTCTCATTCTCTCTCTCAAATAAATAAATAAAATCTTAAAAAAAAAACTTAAAAAAAAAAAGAAATCTTGCCATTTGCAATGACGTGGATGGACCTAGAGAGTATAATGCTAAGTGAATTAAGTCGGTCAGAGAAAGACAGATACCATCTGATTTCACTCTTATGTGGAACTGAAGAAACTAAACAAATGAGCAAAGGAAAAAAAAAAGAGAAACAATCCAAGAAACAGACTTAACTACAGAGCACTGGTGTTTAGCAGAGGGGAGGAGGGTGGGCGGGAGTGAACCAGGTCCAGGGGACCAGGCGTACACTTACCGTGAGGAGCACGGAGTGATGTGTGGGAGTGTTGAATCCCTACACTGCACGCCCGAAACTAATACAACGTTGCATATTAATGACACTGGAATTAAAATGAACAAAACCCCTCTTATTTAAAAAACAAACAAGAAAGATGAGCAAAAGATCTTTTTTTTTTTTGAAGATTTTATTTATTTATTTGAGAGAGAGAGAATGAGAGAGAACACATGAGAGGGGATAGGGTCAGAGGGCAAAGCAGACTCCCTGCCGAGCAGGGAGCTCGATGTGGGGCTCGATCCCGGGACTCCAGGATCATGACCTGACCCGAAGGCAGTCGCTTAACCAACTCAGCCACCCAGGCGCCCAAGCAAAAGATCTTAACACACACTTCACCAAAGGAGATATACAGATAAAAAATAAACATATAAAAAGATGTTCAGCATCTGCATGGAGCACTGGGTGTTATGCACAAACAATGAATCATGGAACACTTCATCTAAAACTAATGATGTAATGTATGGGGATTAACATAAGAATAAAAAAAAAAGTCCAAAAAAAAAAGATGTTCAGCATCATTTGTCAATAGGTAAATGTGAATTAAAACTATAATGAGACGTTACTACATACCTATTAGAATTGCTGAAATTAATTTAAAAAACCCACATAAAAAGTGACAAATGCACAGCAATTCCAACTCTCATGCACTGAAGGTGGGAACGCAGCGACCTTGGAAGAGGTTTTGGCAGCTTCCCATAAAGCTGAATGCAGAATTACCACACAACCCAGCAATCCTACTCCCACATACCTGCCCAAGTACACTGAGAACTTCTGCTCACCTCAAGATTTATGTTCAAACCTGTATGCAGATGAACTGCTAAAAACCGAAGCAACCAAGATGTCCTTCAAAAGCGAAAGGACGAGCAAACTGGTGTGTTCATATGATGGGTTACTGTTCCGTGACTCAGCAATAAAAGGAACAGACTACTGATTCAAACATGGATGAATCTCAAAGATTTAAGTGAAAAAGGCCAGTATCAAAAGGGTATATATGTGTGATTCCATTCTCCAACATTCCGGAAAAGGCAGAACTGCAGCGACAGAGAGCAGAGCTGTTGTTGCCAGGACCGCGGGACGCATGAAGGCGAGACTCAGGGAATGTCTCTGGAGACTGGACCCGTTCCAAGTCCTGACTGTGATGTTGTTTACACGTCTGAAAACGCATGAGGGGTCAAGCTCCTGGTTAAGGCCCAAGCACAGGTAAACCGAAGGCTTTACGTGACTGGCCTCCCAGGGAAAGCTGCCCTTCCCCACACCGATGTGGCACCAGAGGACTCGTATTCCGGTCCTCACTGCTGAATGTGCTATTGGTGTGGACTTACTGCCTATGTACACTGGTCAGCCTTCGCCCCTAAGCCCAGACAGCAGCGGCCACAGCCAGGGCCGTGACAGCAGGTATATGGAAGACCGAACCTGCCTCGTGGGCTCTAGCTCGTGCCCCAGGTGAGCCCCAGACTGGCAGGTAAAACGAACCCTCCTGCAGGATGACACATTTGAATACAAGTAAGATCTGTTCCTAATAAGCCTGATTTTTTTTAAAGATTTTATTTATTTAATTGAGAGAGAGAGTGAGCGCACATGAGTGGGGAGGGAGGGGCAGAGGGAGAGGGAGAAGCAGATTCCCTGTTGAGCAAGGAGCCCGATGCGGGGCCTGATCCCAGGACTCTGGGATCATGACCTGAGCCGAAGGCGGTCGCTTAATCGACTGAGCCACCCAAGTGCCCCTAGCAGCCAAATCCTAAACATGATGTATCTTTCTGGTTAAGTTACATAGTATTTGTCCTTCTTGCATACAATCTTTCCAGACAAAGGGTCTGGATGAAAACAGGAGATGAACTTTTAAAAAGTTCTGATTACTAAATGGGACACACTGATACTAACAACAGAAAAACAAATACAAAATAAAGCTAGCACCTGGGGAAGCATGGGGTTGGAGGACACGAATGATCTTTGTTTTTTGGACTTACTCCTGAAAGCTTTCCCCTCCTACTGGAAAAAAGAAAAACCAAAAGAAACAACTTTCTAGTGCTGCCTTTGCAAGCTCATGGGGATGCTCTGGGTTTAGACTGACTGTTGGGGCAACAAAGATGCCTTCCTGACGGGCCGATGGGGAGACAGCAGAGGACAGACTCTGCTCCTGCACTTTCCAGGCCAAACATGCCCAGATGGTGCCCACATCTAACAAAGTGTGGACTAATAATCTGAGGTCGTGGACAAAGTGATTTGGAAGGAAATGCCCCAAGCAGTCCCTCTAAAACCGCATTATCCAGACTGGACTAAAAACCCCAGGGCAGGGCGCCTGGGTGGCTCAGTCGTTAAGCGTCTGCCTTCAGCTCAGGTCGTGATCCCAGGGTCCTGGGATCGAGCCCCGCATCGGGCTCCCTGCTCCGCGGGGAAGCCTGCTTCTCCCTCTCCCACTCCCTCTGCTTGTGTTCCCTCTCTCGCTGTCTCTCTCTCTGTCAAATAAATAAATAAAATCTTTAAAAAAATAAATAAATAAAAATAAAAAAAAATAAAAACCCCAGGGCAGAAGGGCCCACACTGGGGGCCGTGTTAACCTAGGTGTGGACTAGAGCAGGCCCTGATGGGGGTCCCCTCTGTAATTCCTTTTCTTCTAGGAGAACCACGTGTCCTCTGGGATTGCGCTGCTGATGTTGTTCCCCAACCATCGTGACACTCTCCATTAAGTCAAAAAAGTAAAAAGACTAAAGGCAGATACTCCCATGCCCAGCTTTTGCCAACAGAAGCAAAAACATGTCTACCTAAAATGTATCCCAAATTCCAACTGAGAGAATATTTATGGGGGCCATTTGAAGGTTTTGTAATGATCAATTCTGCCAGATGACTTAGGTTTCTTTCCTAATACTAGAATAGAGGTAAGACTGGTGGTCCAGGCCCACTGGTTTGGTCCTGTAGCAAACTATGTGTTCTGAATTTTACCTTAGATTCATGCCCTTAGTTCACACTGAGGAACTCTGTAAGAAATAGCACTGGGAAATAAGTTCATTTATTGCAGGGTTTATGTATCATAGGGCCGCTATTTAGGACTCTGTCCACTGTATCATCCACATAAACAGCTATCCAAATGTCTTCACTGTAAGCAATCATTAGCAAATGCCTGCTTCTACTGAGTAGCTGGTCTGCTTTTTGTCAGAAAAAACCACGTAATACTACTGTTTCCCTTCCCATGTCCACTTCCGGGAATATCTGAGGACAGCCCGCACCTCTCCTCTGGCAACGAAGTACCTTATTTCCTATATATCTGTGCTTCCACTGTAAGACTTTTGTGTGATTCCATAACCCACCTTGTTCTCTGACACCTTCTTTCCCAAGTTTGTTTCTGAGTATGATTTAAATGTATTTAAGAGCTTTCCCATAAGTCTTGTCACGCCTACAGAAAAATACTGTTGGAGAACAAAGAACTCACCTGTGACTTGATCATTTTCTGCGGCTTGGAAAATCGGCTCCGTTCTGTGACTCCTGTCTGTCCTGATGCTCTGGAGAGAGGCTTCTGGTCAAATGTCTGTAAACTAAGAGAGCACCCCTAGTCCTGAGGCCTCTTCTTTCTTATCTCACTTGAATTTTCTCGTTCCTCAGTCATGGCCTGGAGATACAGTGGGAATTTTATTTTAGATGATGTCACTAATCTGGGTTCTCTCTTACTGGGAAATCAAACAACTCGAATCAGGGCTGGGAGGTAAGAAGCAGATGCAAGAGGAACTCTTGGCAAGTCTGTATCAGGCCAGGCCTGCACCACGCTACACTCTGCAGTCCCTGCAGTCCCACCTATAAATGCCAGATTCAAGCCACTCGCCTCACCAGTTCAGCCAAACATCTCCGGAGGAGCATCACCACATCAAGACGCTCTCCAGAAATAGAACCTTGGCTCACTCATTCTGCAACAGTATTTTCAGAGAGCATTTAAGTGAACTTACTGGTACAGCTCATATAGAGTAAGATGCAACTCATTTCTTTTTCTTTTATAAAGCTGTTTTTTTTAAGATTTTATTTATTTATCTGAGGGAGAGAGAGACAGAGAGCACAAGCAAGAGAGAGCACAAGCCAGGGAAAAGGCAGAGGGAGAAGCAGATTCCCTGCTGAGCAGGGAGCCCGATGCAGGGCTCAATCCCAGGACCCTGGGATCATGACCTGAGCCGAAGGCAGACCCAGGCGCCCCAAGAGGCAACCCATTTCTGAGCAGAATGGTAAACAGATGACGGCTCTTAGATCAAGATGATGATAGACTGGGGTGTTGGCGCTCAACTCCAAAATCAGCCGGAGAGCAAAAAGAAAGCCTCAATAAGAGGAGCCAACAGAAACAGTGAAAAGATGAGAGGTGCTGGGGGAGACTCGTGTGTGGGTTTGTGCCTTTCCCTCAGAAGCCAGCAGGAACAGCCAGGCCTCATTTCCAAGGAGTAATGGAAGCGGATCAAAATCCCTGATGAGGGGCGCCTGGGTGGCTCAGTCGTCAAGTGTCTGCCTTCGGCTCAGGTCCTGGGATCGAGCCCTGCATCCGGCTCCCTGCTCCGTGGGAAGCCTGTTTCTCCCTCTCCCACTCCCCCTGCTTGTGTTCCCTCTCTCGCTGTGTCTCTCTCTGTCAAATAAATAAATAAAATCTTTAAAAAAAAAAAAATTCCTGATGAGTGAAGGGCTGCCCTTCCTCATCTCCCAG
Source organism: Mirounga leonina (assembly GCF_011800145.1). NCBI lineage: Eukaryota > Metazoa > Chordata > Mammalia > Carnivora > Phocidae > Mirounga > Mirounga leonina. The sequence continues at coordinate 237,092 of NW_023270436.1, read as the reverse complement.
CCCCCTCCATATCCCAAAGACACTGCTCCAATCTGCTTCTTTCTGAGGGTCTCTGATCCTTGACTGGAGGAGATGCTTGAAGGGGTGGTAGGACACAGGGCTGTCCAATGGTTCCACAGGGTCCACGTTGTTGGCCCTGGTGCCCCTTCCTGCTCTTCCCAGAGCATGCAGGAGAGCACCTAACACCTCTAGGGGACTACAAGCTCAGAGGCCATCAGCGGCACACATAAAATAAAAGTAAGAAAAAAAATTAATTTTCCCTCATGCAAGAAAGGGAGACTCCCCCGACTTCTACTCAAAAAGCACTTACTTCAGAAAACCCGTAATTGTACATTCTTTCTCTGCCCCTTTGAAATGTGTGTAAATCTCTTCTAATGCTAATAAGCCTTATCTAGTTTACCACCCAAAATGTCTTTCTTAAGGACCCAGGAGCTATCTCTTTGATGGCATCCAGGAGGATAGGCGCCCTACTTCCGAGTCTCAGGAAGGGCAGGACCCTAACCAAGTGCCTGACTTTGGCACCTGGCTCCCAGGTATAAAACCACCCCCAATCACAAAGATATGAGAAGGCTATTTTTCGTTTGGACAAAGGCGAAAGCTAACACAATGGCCACCCCAAGTACCAGGAAAGTGTAGTAAGAACTGTGTGTAACAGATTATCCTTTATCTTGAGAATGGGTGTGTAATGGGCGTACCCGCCTGACTGCAGGGAACAGTGAGATTTCTGTCTCTGCAGTCTCTTCAGCATGTTGCCTGCAAAGCTCAGTGCATTCTTGTTTCAAGTTTAATTTTTATGCAACAATAAAACTGTTTTTCTTTTTCTTCTGCTTTGGCGAAGAGATTTTTGGGTTGGCTGATTTGGATTTAATGATTTCCCCAAGAGGCCAAATAACCAGATAACTGAGTACAACCGCTATTTTAAAAACTTTTTAAGAGATTGTAAACTACATAACAGATACCTTAGGCAGAATTATTGGAAAAAACAAAACTAAGATTTCAGGTAAGTATAATAAACAAAAAATACTAAATCTTGATGCATACACATACTTACACCTTGATTTCCTTCACTGCTCATGGACCAGGTCACTTACATTCAACCAGAGAGGAGACAAGAGCCAGGGACTTCAGAGGCATAAAATCACACAGAGATGCTATTTCCTTCCTAAGAATATACCTGAAAAGAAATGTCCAAAAAATCACAGTACCCAGTCAACTTGGGAACAAGAGGGACAAATTCCACCTCTCACAGCAGTCCTGCCAACGGAGATTTGTCCAGCACTGGTGGTCTGTACCTGGGGTCCAGGAATGGCTGCTGAGCTTTGTCTCCGCAGGCTGTCAGGCTAGCGAGGAAGCCCGAGCATGGTGGACGGGTCAGCAGACACCTTTCCAGAAAATAAGCTGAACAAAGAGAGGGTATAGTACCTGTACAAGATGGATAGCAAGAGCTCTTTGTCTAAAGGCACTGTTTCATTCAAGCGCAGGGGAGGGGGGTCTCCAATGTCCCAATGGATATAGTGAAAAGTCAGCCACAGATGAAGAGAGAAAATTATGCCCGGATGTTAGCCAACTGCCGAGTTCTGCCCCAGGGCAGCTAACAAGAGCAGAGCCAGAACACCAGCCCCTCGAGGCAGTTACAACCCACCCCAAGTTGGGCTGAGGGCTGGAAAGAGATGAGACAAGGCTGTGCTCAAAACCACATGCTCGGGAACCCTACACAGCTCAGTCAGCCGAGCCCATGCCCTGTGCAGACAGTGAGCAGGAAGCGGAAGGCTGTGGGAAGAACAGGCCCATCACAGAGCACTACCTTCAAGAGGGCTGGAGCTAGACAGAGCTGAAGGTGCTTCAGGGATGGAGGAGGACACAGGGACTCAGCCAGCAAGGGGAAGGCCTTATGGCCAATGGGGTCACTGAGAACATAAGGAAATATTCCAGTAAAAGGAGCCATCACAAACCAACAACGTGATGTGCTGGCTGAGAAGAACCACAGAACAAAAGAGTATGTCATTCAAGAGAAGTCACTATGTGAGAGTCTTGCCTGAGCCAATGTGTGACCAACACTCATTGGGACCCACCCAAACCCACAAGCACAACTCACAGAGGTCCTATCACCAAAGATGGCCTCAATCACACATAAGTCCCCACAGAATGACTGAAGCCCCCTGCCACCCCAGCCCACGGACGGAACGTCAGCACTCAGAGGCTCCCACTTACCCACACTGACCACCTGAGAATTCTCCAGCCCCTCATTCACTGACCACAACAGAGCCCTCACAAGTCTCCAGACCACATAGTCACCGAGCGCCACAAACCTATCACTTCCCCCACTTGCCCCTCATCCCACCAGGACCCTGACTGCTGACTTTACAGGCTGTCCCTCCTGGACCTTCAGTTACACATACACATCCCCAGGGACTCCTCTAGCAAAGCACCCAATCATCAACCCCCAGGTGACACAGGAGTGCATCCATCAGTGAAATCCAAAGTCTCTCCACAGCCCCACCCCCAATCAGGTATCTACAGGACCCTTGATTCCCGATCATTCCAGGCTCTTCCTCACTCAGCCCCAAACACCAGCCATGGTCAGCCTCTCATCACTGATTCCCACTAGCTTCTCGACACTGATGCCACGAAACCCATCACTGGATCCCCCACACTCCTACCCAATAATCTTGACAGAGTTTATTCTATTTGTTGACTAGAAGTGGAGTCAGTGAAATCCTACAGCTACCCATCCACTCACCCTAAAAGTGCCCCAGTCACTGTTCTCACAGAGCCCCCTCAGGCTTGCTAGCCCCCATCACGACACCCAAGGGATGGCCAATCCCTAATCATACAGGGGCCCTAACCATTCATTTCCATGAGACCCCATTTTCTAATCTACCCCATGCTCACCCACCATTCACTAACACCCCTACAGTCCTCCTAATCACCACCCAAAAGGGCCACCAGCTCTGCATTAACACCAATAGGCTGGTACCTCCAGTTCCTACCCCCACTGTCCGCTCATTCACAGCTTGCATCCAGACCCCTTGTCCAACCCATCGATCAGCAGGGACTACAGTCCAGCTGGTCGCTGATGAGGCACAGGGTGAGAGTTTGGAGGGCTGGTATCTGGCCTTGTCAGAGGCCAACAAGGGGGCATGTGTTCCGGGGTCATCCAGGCAAGGCGGCTCTCCGCGGCGAGGTCTTTCCTGGACACACGCGGGAGTGGGCGAGATTTCTCAACCCTCCTGCGTCCGGGAAATCCAACACTGTCACGAACCCACAGGCCCTCCAGTCGATGGAGTCCTCGGCCCACCAGTCCTGAGCCCTCTAAACACCCCAAAACGCACTCCCCCAAAGGCCTTACGCTTGCCAACCCAAAGGCGCCTCAGTCACCGGTCACCGGAGTCCGTTTTTCCGGCGAAGCCGCCCTCAAGCTGCCTCCCCGACGGCACACTCACCCTCTCCCACACGCGGAGGGCAGCCTCCAGGGGCTCCCGCACCCCACCCGGCCCCGCCTCCAGCCTCGGCCTCCGCCCAAGCCCCTTCCAAGAGTCACCGCAGGGCCCCCCAGCTCGCCAACGACCACCCGCCCCGTTCCCAGCCCCAGATCACACCGATGGATCGCAGACACGCCAGTGTCTTGCCCCTGCCCCACGACCTCGCTCGGGTCCTCATCACGGCCACTACAGGCGGCCCCCCACACTCGCCCCGTCTCTACTCACCCCGTCCCCTAAGCGCAGCCCCAAGACCGCCCCGCCCGGCCGGAACCGGCGCCCGGGCCGCGGGGCCGTCCCCGGACCCACCCCGCAGCCTCGCCGCTCCCGGCTCCCGAGCCAGCGCGCGCGCGCGCCGGGGTCGCCACGGGCCGCACGGGCCCCGAGGCCGCCCCGGCCCCGCAGCCTCGCCGCCCCGCCCCCGCCGCACACACCCTCGGCTCGGGCCCGCGGCGCCGGGACTCACGCGGCCGATCGCGGAAGCGCGCGCGCGGAACTACATTTCCCAGACTCCCGCTCGCCCCGGAACTACATCTCCCCCCGGGCTGGGCGGCGCGCCTCTTCCGATTGGCAGTTCGTGGTTTCCGGTTGACAGCGCCTCGGCGCTGCCTGGGGCTCCTGCGTCAGAGACCGGGGTAGAGTCGCGCTGCCCGGAATGGACGTGTGAGTGAGCGCACGTGTGTCACCAGGAAGAAGCTTCTGTGTCCGTTTCATATGCTTTAGCTTCCCATGAATGCTGTTACCGACAAAACATTAAACCTTCAAGGCCTTGGTCTCAGGGCGTCATTATTAAATAACTGGAAAACCGCACTAGCTGGAAGCCTCCCTGAACGTCCTTAGCAAATGTTCAGGAGCGCAGAGCTGCGTGAAGTGGACAGCGTCTTCCCAAGGCCAACGGAGCGGGATCACCTCTGCCGCAGGTCGGCCGACTTGCTGTTGACTTCATCCTCTATCAGTTACGGGTTAGGTTGCTTTTAGACACCAGTTACATGGTGCGTACGATGCTGGATAGACTCCTTATCCTTAATAGTGTTCTTTGGGACGAGTCCACACCTTGTCACAATCTGCTGATGATTTGACTAAAACTGATAGTTTCCAGGTGCCTGGGTGGCTCAGTCGGCTAAGTGTCTGCCTTCAGCTCCGGTCATGATCCCGGAGCCCCCAGATTGAGCCCCACGTGGGGCTCCCTGCTCAGTGGGGGAGTCGGCTTCTCCTTCTGCGCCTCACTCCGCTCGCGTGCTCTCTCACTCTCTCTCAAATAAATAAATATAATCTTAAAAAAAAAAGGAATTAGTACCAAAGTAAGTTGGGTGGGAAGTAACTACAAACTTAACTGTCAGGTTTTTTGGTTTGTTTTTTTTTTAAGGTTTTCTTTATTTATTTGACAGAGAGAGAGAGCTAGAGAGGGAACACAAGCAGGGGGAGGGGGAGAGGGAGAAGCAGGCTTCCCGCCGAACAGGGAGCCCGATGCGGGGCTCGATCCCAGGACCCCGGGATCATGACCTGAGCCGAAGGCAGTCGCTTAACCACTGAGCCAACCAGGTGCCCCTGGTACTAATTTCTTGGTAAATTAGTTGATTTCCTAAGTGAATTGGATCAAACCGCTAAGTGCGTTTTAAAAGACAAGGCTTTTTTTTTAAGTAGGCAGTTTATTTTTTTTTCAAGTTTTTATTCAAATTCCAGTTAGTTTACATACAGCGTAACATTAGTTCAGGTGTGGAATCTGGTGATTCATCACTTACATACAACACCCAGTGCTCATCACAAGTGCCCTTCTCATTTAAGTAGGCAATTTAGTTTATCCCCCCATAGCTAGTTCTTTCAGACTTCACATTGGGGATGGGACCTGTTTTCTTCGTTTATTTTGGGTAAAATTGGATCTTGGCCTAGAAGTCTCTGATGTGTAATGAAGTCTTAATGGTATCTAAAGACTTTATTATGCTCATTAGGTTCATAGAGTCTTTCTTCAGTATGAATTCTCTGGTGTTTAATATGGCTTGAGCAATAACTAAAAATCTTCCCACATTATATATAGTTAGAAACTTTATATTTAGCATAAATATCCTGGCATTCAATAAGGGGTGAATGACAATTAAAGGACTGTCAATATATATTGCATTTAGAGGGGTTTTCTACCTTATGAGTTATTTCATGTTGAGTAATGTCCGTTCTGTATATGCGGGAATTATCTTCATAGAGTTTGATTCCAGCTTGAATTTTCTGATGTTGGGTTAGAAATCACTAAAATTTTTTTCAGATTTAAAATGTTCATGAGCCGGGTTCCTGGGTGGCTCAGTTGTTGGGCGTCTGCCTTCGGCTCAGGTCATGATCCCAGAGTGCTGGGATCGATCCCCGCATCAGGCTCCCTGCTCGGCGGGAAGCCTGCTTCTGTGTGTTCCCCTCTCTCTCGTTCTCTCTCTCTGTCAAATAAATAAAATAAAATCTTTAAAAAAGATAAAATGTTAATAAGCTTTCTCTCAAGTAAGAATTCTCAGATAAAGACTAAGGTTTGTGTATTGGCCAGCAGAAAACATTTTTTGCTTGGTGCTGAAATGTCTTTTGCTTTTCCTTTTGCTCTGTATATAGTTTTACATTCCTAATTTTCTCTGAATCAGGAACACTTAAGCTCATGGCTTAAAAGTTGTTCCATTATTTTGTGTTGGGATGAGTAATGTTCATAAATACCCTAGACTCCAAGTTTGAAACATGAAAGAAAAAAACTACTTTGATTTACTACTTTGGAAGAAAGGAAATTTTTTTTTTAAGATTTATTTATGGTTAGAGCAAGCAAGAGAGAGAGCACAGGGGGAAGGGCAGAGGGAGAGGGAGTCCCACGCCGATTCTGCACTCAGCATGGAGCCCAATATGGGGCTCCATCCCACGACCCTGAGATCACGACCTTGAGATCACGACCTGAGCAAAACCAAGAGTTAGATGCTCGACCGACTGCACCACCCAGGCACTCCTGGAAGGAAGGAAATTTCTATGTTAAAAGTACGATCATTAAACTTTCAATGATATCAATGAGACGTGACTGACAGACAGCTTTCAATTATGGATTTGTAATCTAAAAATTGGACAATAACACTGAAAATTAGAAGATTTTTGTGTAGGAAAGTGAGAAAGGATATTAGAGAAAGGGCTAAATGAGTGATTCTCACACTTTGGCAAGCATCATATTTACCTAGCAAATTTATTAAAAATACAAATGTCTAAATCTCATCCTCTGGATAAAGAACACATGTCTCAAAAACCTGGTTAAGTGATTTCATTCGAAATCTAAACTTCGAAAACTACTGGATAAGATAAAGGGAAATAAAATAGGAAAACATGGCGAAGTTAAGGAATTGGAGAAGGCAATTTGGAATCATAGTCTTCACTGTATATCTGGAATCATGTAAGAAGTGGTGAACTCTCTTCCACCAGGCTGTAGTCCTTCTGTCCTCCAAAACATTCTGTATCTGTTTTGACACTTTAATTTATTTATTTATTTTATTTTTAATTTTTTTAATTTTTATTTATTTATTTTTTAAATATTTTATTTATTTGACACAGAGAGAGACAGCAAGAGAGGGGATACAAGCAGGGGGAGTGGGAGAGAGAGAAGCAGGCTTCCTGCTGAGCAGGGAGCCTGATGTGGGGCTCGATCCCAGAACCCTGGGATCATGACCTGAGCCGAAGGCAGACGCTTAACCGACTGAGCCACCCAGGTGCCCCTAATTTATTTATTTTAGAGAGAGAGAGAGGGAGAGAGAGGCTCAAGCAGATTCCCCGCTGACTGTGGAGCCTGATGCAGGGCTCTGAGGTCATGACCTGAGCCAAAACCAAGAGTCGGCTGCTTAACGACTGAGCCACCCAGGCACCCCAACATTTATCCTTTTTAAATATTGATTTATATCACTGCTGCTAACCGAAAACCGCCAAGGGCTTCTCTGCAACCATACACACTTCATAATGACAGAATAACAACAAATGTAATAATAGATAACATTTACTGAGTACTTTTATTTAAACCAGTGCCACAAAGCTATTTAATAGTAGGTCAAAAATTCAAACCTAGGTGGTCTAAGTTGTGACTTGTAAAAGAAAAATATAACACAGGCCTATTTATAAAATCCATGTGAAATTTCAAGCTCCACTTTTCAGAATGAAATATAAAGAGAAATTTTTTCTGGCTAAAAAATGATTTAGGTCGCTCTATGTACCTGGTTGAACTCTGGAAATCATTATTGGTATAAATACTACTTTTCATCATGTTGTATTAGTATATACAATTGGTATAAAGTATAGGCAGTGATGCTACCCAGGGTATGTCTTTTTTTTTTTTTAAGGATTTTATTTATTTATTTGAGAGAGAGAGCACGTGTGCGAGAGAGAGGAAGTAGGGTGAAGAGCAGAGGGAGAAGCAGACACCCTGCCGAGCAGGGAGCCCGACACGGGACTCAATCCCTGGACTCTGGGATCATGACCTAAGCTGAAGGCAGATGCGCAACTGACTGAGCCACCCAGGTGCTCCTGGGTATGTCTTACCATGGTTTTGCCTAGTTCTGCTTAAAAGCTGGCTTTATAATAACACTCTGATTTTCCTGCAAAATCTGTAACCCCTTTCAGCAGTCCTGCCTAGATGGTTTTACTGCCTTTGGTGTAGCGGGTGCTCTGGCATACACTCTCCTTCAGGATGGAGGCCCTCATTTCTCCAGACGCCATAAATGGGGCCATAAATGAGTCCCTCTCAAGAAATTGCCCTCAGCTGGAGGGAGTTGCTTCACCAAAATTAGCCTCCTTGGGTTCAGCCCATACCCTAAAACTGGTCAATATAATGGGACAAAGTCCCCACTCCTTTACCTCAATTTTGTTCATCTCTGATGGCCAATTTCAGAGATTTTGTGAGATTAGCTGAGGCCCCTGTTGTAAAAGCATCACTATTCAACTTTTTCTTCTGTCCAGTCCTGCTTCCCTCATTCCCTAACAGTGGTCGATCCTGAGAGCAGTCCCTAATACACCAGCTGCTTATAAGGTCTGTTTCCTGCAAAACTCAACCTCCTGCATGTGTACATTTATTGTTCCAGCTAGCTTATAAATCTGTTAGAAAAATAAATTTGTCTCATCCTTTGCCATGTCCCTTAGTATTAAAGTCCTAGACTTATATAGTAGATATTCTACAAGAACACAGAAATAGGAAAGACGATCAGGGAAGCTAAGACAGAAAAGAAACTATTATGAAAAAGAATTAAAAATTAAATAATTTTTAAAGGCATTTTCCATATAAATTAACCAACAAATCCTATATCTAATGAGAGCCTGTTTCCAAATATGGGAACAAAAATAAATACAAGCACTTTTTAAAAAATTTCTTTGAAGTTTCATGCTTGATTTTTTAAAAAAGATTTTATTTATTTACTTGTCAGAGAGGGAGAGAGAGAGCACAAGCTGGGGGAGCAGTAGACAGAGGGAGAGGGAGAAGCAGGCTCACCACTGAGCAGGGAGCCGGACATGGGGCTTGATCCCAGGACCCGGGATCACGTCCTGACCTGAAGGCAGACGCTCAGCCAACTAAGCGCCTCAGGTGCCCCAATACGAGCACTTTTAAGTAAAAAAAAAAAAAAAAAAAAAAGGCGAGCAGGAAACAAAGAATGATGTATGACATAAAGGCCGTAGGGATAATTAACATGGTTCAAATTACAAATCATACCACAGTTCATAAATATGAGATCAAAATTCGTTAGAATAGACAAAAATTAATTTTGTAGTGTTTGAGACATCACCTGAGCACTGAAAATGTTACAGTGCTTCCTCGTGCTGTGACTTTCCCGATTAACAGGATTAATCCATTACCAGGGGAGTCAGTAATTCTAGAACTAGACCTGAAAAATTTCATTTTTGCCTTCTCTACATCCATTCCCTTTCTTTGGATAATTTATCTCTATTTTTTAAGGAAACAACCCTTCTCCTGCGTTTAGTCTGTGTGGTTTCAGTGAAACTTAGGACAATGAACTACTGGTTTTATACAGTGGATCAAGGCCTGGACAATCAGTCATTGTGACTCTGGTTCAGGGATGGGAGTCTGAACTTAAGAGAGTCAATCTTTACATATTTGCCAGAACCATTAAAAAGTATGTGTATTTTCCTGCGCTACTTAATGAGGAAAGCTTGACTGAAAATGAAGCCAACTGGGAAGAAGAGAAAGGGAGACAGTAGTCTATAGGTGATTGAAACCCTGGATCCAGCCATTCCTGAAGCTTGACCTCTTCTGTTACAAAAGGCATTTCCTCTGTTAGTTTAAGCTACTTTGAGCAATATTTCTGGCATTTGCGTTCAGGAGTTTTAATACAAACTTAATGAATTAATTACATATGGTGTTTCCAGCATCAATTCCCATGCCAATACTGAAAAAAAATCTTAAGCTAGATCACTGAAAACAAGAAACAAGGCAATCACATGTATGTATTTATCAATTGTTGCAACTCTACTTTCTTTAATGCATATGGATCTCCCAAAACTGTCCCAAATCTTTTATGAACAGATTGGTATCTCTTTTTTTTTTTTTAAGTAAACTCTACATCCAGCTCAAACTCATGACCCTAAGATCAAGAGTCGAATGCCCTACCAACTGAGGCTGCCAGGCACCCTTTAGAATGCTATCTTTGTGTTGAGTTCTATCATTAACTTACATACTGAAATGTCCTCACTGGTCTCCACTTGTCTGAATACTGTCATCAGTCATTCTTATAGGTGTCTATTTCTCTCATGGACTTTTCCAGAATGTCCTTCCATTCTTTTATTATTTTTTTAAAGATTTTATTTATTTATTTGACAGAGAGATACACAGTGAGGGAACACAAGCAGGGGGAGTGGGAAAGGGAGAAGCAGGCTTCCCGCCGAGCAGGGAGCCTGATGTGGGGCTCAATCCCAGGACCCCGGGATCCTGACCTGAGCCGAAGGCAGACGCTTAATGACTGAGCCACCCAGGCGCCCCATCCTTCCATTCTTTTATACCCAATTCCAACCCTAGACCCTAAAATAGGTATTACCTATCCATAAAAATAGTTCCGGATCATTTTAGGCCAGGAGAAGCTTTTCACCATAATACATTCATTCATAATTATGAATAAGGAGACTTGGGTTAGCAGGAGACTAAAGTCCCTAATATGGAAAGTTCTGGGAAGACTATAGGATTAGGGACGATGCATTTAAATTTATTTAAATGACATAAGATGGTAGTCCGGATGGGAGGATAGCCTAAGAAAGGTCTAAAGAGATAAATTTGCTTCAATCAGAGTAGTAGACATAGAATATATTTTTGCAATTTGCTAAAAATATTATCTGCTTGGGAGTTTATGAGACTATGAGTGATTAGCTTTGGATTCAGCTAGAAAGGGAAGACTAAATTAGAGGTAAGTGGAATAAAGGAAAGAGCTCAGGATTTAGATTTCTATCTATCTAGACTTTTTTTTGATGTGTTGCATTTTCATTTTAATTCAAAGTATTTTCTAATTTTCTTTGTGATTTTTTTGAGTTAGGGGTTACTTAACTTAATCTGGGGACTTCCTACATTTTTCCTGGGGTTGATTTCTTTCCTTTTTTTTTTCTTTCTAACTTAATTCCACTGTTGTCAGAAAACATACTTTGTATGATTTCAATCCTTATAAATCTATTGAGACTAATTTCGTGGTCCAATATAGGACCTATCCTGGAGAATGTGCCGTGCACACATAAAAATTATACATACTTAACAGTCTTTAGATAGCATTGCTAAATAAAAATTAAGCCAAGTAAATTTTAAAGATATAATTGACTTCATTATTCAATTCATGAAACTGGCAGCATCCCATCTAGCAGGTAGAGGGGAACTCCAAAGGGCTACAGAAAGGGAAAGGTTTTAAAAAGCAGGGCAAAGAAGTCATAAATAGAAAAAAGTATTATCTTCGGTGAGGTCACCCTCATTTGGGGACAAAGGAATTTTAGTAGGTAGATTACCTCCTCTTCCTTTGGGGGATGAAAAGGGTCCTGTGACAGATGACCTTCTTGGTGCTTACCCTTTAAGATTACATTTTTGGGAGGTTGAGACTGCTAATGTTAGGTTACATACTACTTCTGGGTTTACAGACTTGGGGCTTCACCTAAGTGCGCCCATTTTGGGCCTGTGGTTTTCTCTTTAACAGTGTTCTCTAGATGTCAGTTACTTTGTGTCTTTTCAGTTCTGGCTAATTTTGTCTGTTTGCTTTTATCTTTAATATATCCTTTGCTTTCTTTTGGCTTACTTTGTTGGTTTTTCACTAGGTTTTTGAGACTTTAATTTGCTCCTTTTTTAGTGTTTATTGTTATAACCACTCCAGATTGTGAGATTTTCTGTTATTGCTGCTTTATTTCTCCCATAAATGCTTATAGAGTGTTGTCTACACTTTTGTCTTTATTTCCCTATTTCATTAATATATTTGTTGAATAGAAAGCTTTTTGAAAAAAAAAAAAGATTTTCAGGCAGAAAAGCCTTTTAAAATTATGGTATTTAGAGTTTTATTGCATTGTAATGAGAGAATTGCTTATTTTGGACTGGCAGTTTGTTCTGTCTTCTTTCTTTCCATCCACTGCAGTGTCTCCTGTATGCAGGGCTGTGTGGGTTAGGGCACAGGTGTTCCAGACTGTTGTGTAACCCTGTGACCTGCAGCTTTTGGCCTTACAAAGTGTCCTTCTCTTCTATGTCTGTGGATCAGAACCCTGTCTTTTTAAAAAAAATATTTTATTTATTTATTTATTTGACAGAGGGAGACACAGCGAGAGAGGGAACACAAGCAGGGGGAGTGGGAGAGGGAGAAGCCGGCTTCCCCCCCGAGCAGGGAGCCTGATGCGGGGCTTGATCCCAGGATCCTGGGATCATGACCTAAGCTGAAGGCAGACACCTAAGGACTGAGCCAGCCAGGCGCCCCCGGAACCCTGTCTTGTTTGACCTCAGGCCTCGGCATGTTGGCCCTTGCACTGAGGCTGGAGCACGGCGAGGCCCGACAGGGGGGACCAGGGGTCGCCTGCGGCTCCCGGCCCTGCGGTGAGTCCGCCGAGGCTCGGCCCCTCTGCAGATCAGCTTCCTGCGGGAAGCCCTGCCAGCAAGCGGGAACCCTTCGCAGAGGATTCTGGGAGATGTAGTTTTCTTCCGGCGCCGCCGCGTCCGGTGCCTGACGTACTTCCGCTGCGCCGCACCCGCGCCTGTAGTGGGGTAGGCGCCTCCAGGGCTGTTTCTGCCGTGGTGTTTGTGGGCCGAGCGGGCCCGGGGAGTTCTGAGTTCCTGTGGCCCCGGACCCGGCGGAGGCACAGGTCTAGCCCCCTTCGGAGCATCTCGTGCAGACCAGCAGCTCGGCCGGCGGAGCGCCCACGGTAGGTCTGGGGCGTGGTCGGAGCCAGCCCGGACTCGGGGTCTCCCGTTTCAGGGCCGCGTCCCGGTGCAAACTCGTCGCTCCGCCTGCCTGTGCCCAGGCCCGGAGGCCTGTCCCCGTGAGGGACTCAGCCCCGGACACACCCTCTGTGGGGCGGGAGGTCCCTCCTGGGTGCGCGCGGGTGAGGCCGGCAGGGAGACCCTCACGCTTCGCTTCTCTGCCCCGCAGCCTGCACGAAACAGCGCGGGATGGCCGGCGGGTTTCGGACAGCTTCGTGTTGGGTGAGTAGGGACTCTCGTCTTTAAAGGCTGACCGGGCACCGAGGACGGACCCGTTCATCTCTTTACCGTCCCAGCCAGGGCCCGGACTCGCGCGTTCCCTCCCCCCGATCTCCGGAAACGTCTTGTTTTCTGGCATTTGTGTCCAGCGCCCTCTCCCTCGGAAGTTACACTTCATTGCCAGCCGCAGCCCTGAACTCCGAGGGTAACGGGGGTGCTCGTCAGGAAGCAGGAAGGGGCAGTTGTGGCGCGGGGAGGGCCGGGGGAGCGCGGGGCGGTTGAGGGGGTCAGCGGTTGATCGCCGTACTGCCGACTTCTCGCGCGGCGGCCGTGCCTCCCCTCGGGAGCCCTGTTAGAAGAGGCGTCCGGGAGCGAGTGAGGCCGTGGAGAGGCTGGCTGTGTGGTGCCTACGGCGGGAGCTCCCGGGAAATACCCAGATTAAAGATCCCCGTTACGGAAGCTTAGGGTGTGAGGGAAGAGAGCCCTGGAAAGGGGAGATGTGGCAAAGGCAAGGCCGGACTGCGGTGCACGGGGGAGGCGTAAGCTTGAGGGTGGCTGTTCCTGCGCATTTGAGGAAAGCACTTCATGAAAGCCGTGATACGAAGCGCCTCAGAGAATTTTTACGAGACGAACAGTTGCCCTTGGATTTGGGAAGTTGCAAGTCTTTTTTTTTTTAAGATTTTATTTATTTGAGAGCGAGCGAGCGAGAGAGCGCGCAGTAGCAGGGACAGAGGGAGAGAAAGGGAGAAGCCGACTCCCGCTGAGCAGGGAGTCCCACTCTGGGCTCGATCCCAGGACCCTGAGATCATGACCTGAGCCCAAGGCAGACACTTAAGCGACTGAGCCACCCCGGCGCCTTGCGTGTTTGTAAGTCTTAAGCAGTTTTTCCACACCTGAGAGAATGTTGGAATAGTCACTTCCTGAGAGGTAGTGCGGGGTGTTGCCAACTGGATTGCGTAAGGTTGTGGACAGTGGAATGTAAAGAAATGATTAGTGACAGTAGCGACCGTTTTTGGGTGGTATGATGCCTCGGGTGTGACAAGAAGAATATGGGTGCCAGGAACAAGGGAGTTCAGAGTGGCATGAATCATACAATTAACCTTAAAATTAAGGATCTTTTTATTATTTTTTAAAATAATCTCTATGCCCAGTGTGGGGCTCGAACTTAAAACCCTGAGATCGGGAGTGGCGTGCTGTACCAACTGAGCCAGCCAGATGCCCCGGGATATTTTTATTCTTAAACAAAACCATATGGAAAATACAGTGAGAGAAAACATTGGATTTACAATAGCAATAAAGAAAGATAAAATAAGCAAAAAGAATCATACCTTAGGAAGAGTACGTAAGTAAACAAAGAAGACTGAATGAAGACTTTAGAACTATTGAATAGTGTTAGTAGGTACCATTCTTAGCTAGGCACTTCGTGTGTATGAAGTTGTTAAAGTCTCATGACCCTGTGAGGTAGGTATGTCCCCACTTTACAGGTGAGGAAACAGGGAAGCCTGTCCATGGTCCCAAACTAGTATCCAAGGAGACTATTGCAGAGCTAGGATTCAAACAAAGCAGTATCTTAAGAGTTTGTGCTCATAATGCCTCTTACCTTTTTTTTTTTTTTTTTAAGATTTTATTTGACAGAGAGAGGGAACGAGCAGGGGGAGCAGCAGGCAGAGGGAGAGGGAGAAGCAGGCTCCTCACTGAACAGAGAGCCTACCCCTGGGCTTTGTCCTAGGACTCTGGGATCATGACCTGAGCCGAAGGCAAACTCAACTGACTGAGCCACCCAGGCACCCCTGTCCCTCTTACATTTTAATGTGAACAGTATTTCCTTATTCTTGGGTGCACATATTAATTTAACAAACGTTTATTGATGATTACACCAGGTAATTTTTCTAGGGCATGTTGGGATGAACAAGATTGACAGGGTCCATGACCCCATGCAGGGTATGGGAGATACCATACCTGGTATGTCTGGTCAGACATACTGGAGGAGCATCATAAACGAAGATGTGAGTGTTATGCACGTGAAAGAGAGCGGCTGAGTGGCTACTTTAGATTGGCACCCCTTCTTCTTTTTTTTTTTTTTTTTTTAAGATTTATTTATTTATTTGAGAGAGCGAGAATGAGAGAGAGAGAGAGTATGTGAGAGGGGGGAGGGTTAGAGGGAGAAGCAGGCTCCTCGCCGAGCAGGGAGCCCGATGCGGGACTCGATCCCGGGACTCCAGGATCATGACCTGAGCCGAAGGCAGTCACTCAACCAGCTGAGCCACCCAGGCGCCCCGATTGGCACCCCTTCTTGAGGCAACATTCACGTTCGGTCTGAGTGACAACTTGACGACCATGGGATGGCGGGGGTGGTGGGGGAGGAAGCATTCCAGACTTTTATTTCTAGGGTTGTATTCCAAGCAAGTGGCAGCTGCCTCAAGTGGAAAGCAAGGCCATGGCTGGAGTGGAGAGGGATGGCGCATCAGCCGGGGCCAGAATGGTAGGGCCCTGTAAGTGAGGGGGAGGATCATGCTGGAAACCCCCTAGGAGTTTTTGATTTTATTTCATCTTGGAAGAATTTTGGAACTGTAGAGAAATCACAAGAACGGTATAAAAAATTCCTGTACAGTGTTGTATAAAAACCTCTTCACCCAGAATTGTCAACATTTTGCTATATTCACTCTATCATTTTCTCTTTGTGTGTGTATGTGTTTGTGTGTACATGTGCATATACACACTCTAATTTTCCTCCCTTCTTCTTTATTGTTCTAGCCCGCACCACTTCACCTCTGTAGACCAGCTCTTGCCTACGCACCTCATCTTTTTTCCTCAGTCCTCCCTCCCTCCCTCCCTCCCTCCCTCCCTCCTACCTTTTCTTTCTCTTCTTTCTCCTCTTTTCCTTCCCTTCCCTCTTATTTTTGTTGATACAGATATTCCAGTGTAAAAGAGTGCTTCACCCCTCCTGTTCTGCTCCCCAGAAAAGATTGCCATCCACAGTGTGTTATGTAACCTTCCCATTGTTTTTCTCTGCGTTTTACGTGTCTGATCATGTACACTGCTGTCTGTTCCACATTTTAGTATGGAAATGGCTTTATTGCTTTTCCTCTTTAATATAAAACCATTTTTAATTGCATCGTTTTAGAAAATGGGATTGTAAGTAACACAGCCAAAGCTCTTTGGTTATCATTTCCTTCCTCTAATGTCAAGAGGTAGTCAGTAGCAGGTGCCTGTTCTTGGGGTCGTGAGTCAGGCCCCACATTGGTGTGGAGCCTACTTAAAGTAAAAAACCCAAAAGTTTAAAAAAGAGGTAGTCAGTAGCTTGGGGGGTTTCCATCCAGACCCTTCCTACAGGAAACAAGGTTTTATGTTCTCTTCTATAAATTGTGCAGTTTGCCATTTGATTTACATTTATTTTAGAATTCTTCATAGCAATACATATAGATCAGGGTTTCCTTTTATAATAGCTCCATTTTATTATCCTGCAGTATGATTGGGCCACATTTTATTGAGCTGTTTCTCCACTGATGGGGGTTTAAGTCTGTGGACTCACCTCCTCATGCCCACAGCTGGTAGCCACTAGGGCTTCTTACTTCCTGCTCTCAGGCCTCTCAGCTTTTGATCTGCTGAAATTTTGTATTCCTTGAGACACAAAGATACTTAAATTTTTTAAAAGAACTGATTAAAATTACTTACGAATTTTATAGGTGATTGGGTGGAATTTTAGGTGTGCTTAATTCAACATTTGAAAAGTTTGTTTGTTTGTTTGTTTATTTATTTATTTATTTGTCAGAGAGAGAGAGGGAGTGAGCACAAGCAGGGGAATGGCAGGGAGAGGGAGAAGCAGGCTCCCAGCCGATTGAGGAGCCCAACGCGGGACTCGATCCCAGGACCCTGGGATCATGACCTGAGCTGAAGGCAGACCCTTCACCGACTGAGCCACCCAGGCGTCCCGAAAAGTTTTGTTTTTATATGAGTTGCATCATACTGTGTGTAATTATTCTACAATTTGAAAAATGTCTCTATAGGATGAATGTACCATATTTTTTAGCTGTTCTCTTATGGGTGGAAATTTAGGTTGAGCTTGTCACTGTTACAGACTTTGAAACCATGAACAACTCTGCACATGTATGGATATTCCTGTCTCGTTAATTTTTGGTTACATATTTGGTACTTTTCTACATTCTCTTAGAACACAGTTCAGTCTTATAATTACCCTCCTGTCCTAATCCCTTTTCTCTCTTCAGAGATAATCAATTTGGTGTATATTCTAGATCTTTCTACATATGTTTGTCTACAGTCGTTTATATCCTTAAAATGTTTGGTTTGTTTGTCTGGGTTATTACATAAGTGGGTTTCACACTATGTAACATTATTTCTGTCTTTACCCCCATGCAAAAAATATATTTGTAGTTGGATCTGTGATATCTTTATACATACATATCCATTTGTGGCTGCTTTTGCCTTTTTAAAAATTTAATTGAGTTCTAAATTACAGTAAAATGCATAACCCTTAAGTGGAATATTTATATTCTTTTAGGTTCCTGGACCAATTCCAGCAAGAGGGTGGGGGTGCAGTTCCCCTACACACAGCATCACACAGTTCTTGGACACCAGCAGGTTGTCTGAGAATTCAGCTTCAGTCTGTCACTGTCGACCCAGAGATGGGGGACAGTCTCCTGGAAACCAGCTGCCCTTTGGTAGGTTACCTAGGGGCTTTCCAGAAGTTGCCTCATTAACATAACAAAAGATACCTTGATTGTACTTACCAGAGGAAATTCCAAGGGTTTTAGGAGCTCTGAGCCAGGAACCCATGGATGAAGACCAAACACACATCAGAAATATGTTTTGGACATCTGAATGACCAAATATTCTTATAAATCACAATATTAAAGTATACACTGAAGACAAATGAAAATCAAGAATTCCAGCGCCCTGGCAGTTTCTGTTGTTCTATCGCCACTGGCCCCCACCCCCAAGGGGTCACTGCTTTATTTATATTTTTTTACTCCTGTTACAACACCATTAATTTTGCCTTTTCTTTTCTTTTTTTAACTTAATATAGTTGGAATTGTACAGTAAAGTATTTGGCTTCTCTCAGTCAGCATAGTTTGTGAGTGACATCCAAGTTGTATGATCCTCTGTTGTATGACTGTTTTATAATCTGTCTGCTGTATTCATGTGTTATCATAGACATGGTCATCAGCAACACTTGGGCTGCATCCAGTTATTGGCTATTTTGAATAACACCGTTCTAAACATTTTTGTACACGTCTTTTGAGGGACATCAGTTCTCATTTCTGTTAGGCTTATGCCAGGATTTCTCAGTCTCAGCACTATTGACATTTTGGACTGAATTACTCTTCATTGTGAAGGACTATTCTGTACATTGTAGGATGTTGAGCAGCATCCTTGACCTCTACCTGTTTAGATATCAGCAGCTCTACGTGACCAGCGCAGAAGTCTCAGTGCCAGACATCCCCGGGGGCGCAGAATCTCCCTCTCAGTGGACAACCACCTGGCATATATCTAGGAGTGATGGGTGTGTGTGTATTTAAGTTTAGTGAACATGACCAAACATTTTCCAGAAGTGCTGAAACCGCTTTGTGTCCCATCAGCAGTGAGTTCCAGGTGTTCTGCATGGAGGCCAGTCCAAAGTTTGTCAACTTTGCTTGGAGTATTTTCCCATAGGATGGATGTCCTGTACTCAACTATTCTATTGATGCTTAGTTAATGTGATATCCATTCTTTATTTCTAAATGTCTCCTGGTTTTTTAAAAACAAATTTCTAGTATCTTTTTTTTTTTTTTAAGATTTTATTTATTTATTTGAGAGAGAGAATGAGAAAGAGCACATGACAGGGGGGAGGGTCAGAGGGAGAAGCAGACTCCCTGCTGAGCAGGGAGCCCGACGCGGGACTCGATCCCGGGACTCCAGGATCATGGCCTGAGCCGAAGGCAGTCGCTTAACCAATTGAGCCACCCAGGCGCCCTCCAGTATCTTTTTAATCTATTGTATACTTTTCTTCTATAATTTTAAGTATTTGTAATAATATATACTGTGACAGTTATTTCTAACGTCTGCTAACTTCTGGATCATCTGTTGAGTCTGTGTTGTGTGTTTTTCCTTTGATTTATCGGTCTTGTTTTCTTGCCTCTTCACATGTCTCAAAATTTTCTATTTTATGCCTATGTTGGTATAAAGGAACAACCGTAGAGACCGAAGTTCAGTGTTACCTTCTATCAGAGTGTTTCCCCTTTCCTCTGCCATGCAGGTAGGGAGATGACTGATGACATCATCAAACAGACTTGGAGGTGGTTTGGGGCTGGGGTGCCGCTTTAGTTATTGTACATTCACCTGTGGTCTCGGTGGTTGTTGGGGGGGGGTTATTGCATGCTCCCCTCTAGGGTTCTTTGTGTCCTCAGTGCCTTAAGACTGTGGGAGAACCAGTCCGTCATTGCAGCCCAGTTCCTGTGCTCACCAGCACTCAGCAGATGCGCCACAGGGAAAGCCTGCTGTCAGGGGGCATCAGAGGCTCCCCTGCCTGTTCTCAGGCTGGACAGATGCCCCCAGTGAAGGAAACACCCAGCACGTAACTCACCTGGGGAGAGCTCTGATTTTTAAAAGTGTTGAATTTTACATGACTTTGTTTCATCTATTCAGATGATTGGTTGGCTGTTCTCTGCTTATATACTGATGTGACTTATTTCACTGATGGGTTTTTTTGTTGTTGTTAATTTTGGACCGTCCTTTAATTTTTTGGATGCATTTCCTTGTCATAGTTTGCTCTGTGTGTACAGGACTTGTACTTGAGTAGTATTTTTTTTTTTAATTAAAAATTTTTTTTTTTTTTTTTTGCGAGAGAGAGAATGAGAGATAGCATGAGATGGAGGAGGGTCAGAGGGAGAAGCAGACTCCCTGCCGAGCAGGGAGCCCGATGCGGGACTCGATCCCGGGACTCCAGGATCATGACCTGAGCCGAAGGCAGTTGCTTAACCAACTGAGCCACCCAGGCGCCCTTGAGTAGTACTTTTATCTAGACACTTTGATCAGAGCTAATGATAAATGAGTTAAGACTACAGTTTGTGCTGTACTTGCCTGGTTTTGTCCGTGGGGTTGTGCAAGTCTGTGTTGTACAGGCGTCCCGTGGTTTCCGGGCTCAACGTCTGGTCAGACATGATGGGAATTTTATGTTCCTGCGATGTTGACAGAACTTACTTTTAAGTGTAGTGTGGGCGCATGGCCTCTCTGAAACGGAGGGTTACCTTCGGTTGCTACTTCTGTGTGTTTTGTGATCATGGATTAGTCAGTCTTGCTTTTTTTGCTTCCTTCTGGGCCAGCTTGGGTTCTTTTTACTTTCTTAGACAGTTTTTATTTCTTCCAAGTTTTCAAAGTTATTGGAACAAATTCGTTAATATAGTTAGATCTGCTACCATGTTTGCTTTAAAAACATGAATTCAACAAAATTGATTTCGTAGGGAACAGTGTGAGCCTTCTGTCTAACTTCACACAGCCCTCTTTCCACCACCTTATGATCAGCTTTAGCCCCTCTGATGTCCAAACACCAGGTCTTTTCCAGGGTAAAGTGATGTATTGTCATTTTATGTATTTCTTAAACATTAAACATGTAAAACTGCTACTGTTTTTAATAGGTTCCTGGTGTTCTTTTTTATGTGTTGCTGACAAAGGTGTTGTGCCCCAACCCCATTCTCACCATATTCCCTGTGGGTTTGCTGTGTGACTTTGCATAGTGGTGATTTTTTGCAGCATACAGTAGAACTGCCTCTGTACAATAATCTCATGTATTTAAAAATCTTTATCTTAGAGCTATGGATTCTGTCTTGGTCATAATAGTTTTCTATTTTTAATTTCTTCATTTCTTGACCAATAAAAAAATTTTTTAATAGTTTCTCTGTATTTTATTTTTATTCTTACCAAGCTCAAAATACAGTAAAAAGCTTAAAATAAGCCTCACGGTTTACTCCCACTCTCTTCTTCCATCCTGTCTGCATACTCAGCCACTTTGGTCTGTGTTCACTCTCGGGGCGTCTGCCTTAAGCTTGTACACAATCACACTGGTATGCCTTGCTTGGGCTTCTCCTCTGCTATAAAGTCGCAGATCTGACAAGTGGCCTGGGCTGGACCTGAATGTGAGAAGTCACAGCCTCAGGCGTCCCTGTCCGCTCTCCCTTTCCTTGGCCCCAGGGTTTGTCTCAGCGAGCGCTCGTGATATTCCGGTCTCATCTTCTCTGGTCACTTTCAGGCATTGGGCAGTCCAGTCCATGCTCTTAATTCCACCTCCTCTGCTTGCCCCCCTCAGGTTGCAGAGGAGAGATGGGGTGCTCATCTCTTTATTGCCTCCTCCTCTGGGCGCTCCTCATGGGTTGGGAAGACCAGTGCTTAGACCAGAGAAGCTCCTGTTGTCAGGTGGTTGGTGCTCAGCACCGGGCGGTTGCTTGGAGCCTGAGGCAGGGCCTTACCCTGGATTTCCATATTGTGAGCAATTCTCTCACTTACTTCTGCAGACTCACCCAGAATTGCACTCACTGTCTCTTCCCTCCTGGGTCTTCCATTCTGCAGGCAGTGCTGTTGGGTTAGGAGTCTGTCAGGGGTGATCAAGTCTAGGAATCTTTGGACGTCACTTCTCAGCTGCCTTTACAGAGTGTTCCAGAAGCCTCTGTCTTCAGAAATTCCCAGAGGAGAAGAGATATCAGATTCCTGGTTTACTGAAATCCCTGAACACGGGGCCAGTTCCTCCTGATTGTGGGCTCAGTGGACACCCAGACGGTCTCCTCCTTCCCTCCCTTCCCCCAGTGCCCTGCTTCAGGGAATTCTGTCCAGCTGCTTCTACAGCCCCTTGTTCCCCTCATTTCTCATCCTTCAGGCATCCTCACCTTGTTAGGGCAGCGTCTTCAGTTTACTTGGCCAGGATCCTTGCTGTCCTCCTCAACACCCTTCTCTCTGTGCTGGTCATCTCCCGTCAAGATGTCGTCTACTCTGTCTTCACTTGATGCCCAGAATCCAACCACTGCGTATTACTTCCAGCTACCTTCATTGCCCCAGATCCAAGACCCTCCCTTCTCCACAGCAGTCAGATTAATCTTGGGCGGGAGTCAGAACATCCCACTCTTGCTTAAGGCCTTCGGATGGCCTCTCCTCACCTGGAATGAAATCTCAAGTCCTTACCATACCCTCTGAGCCCTGAAGTCCTGGCCCTTTGTTTTCATGCCTCTTGGAAGGCTCTTCTGCACAAATCTTGGTATCATTCTCACATCACTTGGGTTTCTACCCAAATAGTCCCTTACCAGAGAGCTTCCTGACCACTCCATCTGCCTACACCTGCCTCCCTGGGCTCTATCCCCTTACCCTGCTTCTTGGTAGAGCACCATCACCATCTGCTTGTTGGGTAGTTATGTGTTTACTGTCACCTTCCCCTGCAAGGATGGAAACGCACTAAGTCCAGGGAACGTGTTCATGGCTGAGCCCCCAGCACCAAGAACAGTCCTGGCACATTGTCAGTGTCTCAGAAATGTTTGTTGAATGATCCTGTGAGGACCTGTAGCTTGTTACTACTTTTTTTTTTGGTCCCATGAAAGAAACTTATTATAGGCATTCTGGGTAGTTCACAGAGATGTCAGGAACCACACTTACTGTCTCACAACTGCCTGGTGGGGACTGCCGCCCCCTGCCCAGCTAGGGGCAGGCTAGGAATTTACCTATTTGGCCTTTTTTTTTATGGTGCCAAGCTCTCACTCTGTCTAAGACTCAAGATGGGTTGAACAGCTATCAAGATGTCACACCTTCCCATGTGTTTAGAATTGTTCTCTCCATCTCTGGGCAAAATATATCCTGGATAATTTTTTTTTAATCAAAGACTTGTAACACCTGTTTCTTCTCCATGTATAAATGTTTATTTCCCTCTACAAGACTGGAAGCTTTTATTTTTTTAAATTAAATTAAATTTAATTTAATTTTATATCTGAGAGAGAGAGAGAGCAGGGGGAGGCACAGAGGGAGAGAGAGAAGCAGACCCCTCGCCGAACAAGGAGCCCGACATGGGGCTCGATCCCACAACCCCGAGATCACGACCCAAGCCAAAGGCAGATGCTCAACCAACTGAGCCACCCAGGCGTCCCAAGACTAGAAGCTTCTTGAGGGCAGAAGTTGGTTGTGTTCGTCCTGAAATTTTTGGGACCAAAAACAGTATCTGGCTCATGGAAGCTCAAAAGTTTTTGGTTTTTTTCTTTTAAGATTTTTTTTATTTGTTCATTTGAAAGCGAGTGAGTGAGAGAACGAGCGGGGGGAGGGGCAGAGGGAGAGGGAGAAGCAGGCTCCCCACCGAGCAGGGAGCCAGACATGGGTCTCGATCCCAGGACCCTGAGATCATGACCTGAGCCCAAGGCAGACGCTTCACCAACTGAGCCACCCAGGCGCCCCTGTTTTAATTTTTTTAAAAGATTTTATTTATCTTTTGACAGAGAGAGACACAGCGAGAGAGGGAACACAAGCAGGGGGAGTGGGAGAGGGAGAAGCGGGCTCCCTGCTCCCTCAGAGCAGGGAGCCCGATGTGGGGCTCGATCCCAGGACCCTGGGATCATGACCTGAGCCCAAGGCAGACGCTTCACCGACTGAGCCACCCAGGCGCCCCGGGGTTTTTTTTTTGTTTTATTCTGAAAGTCAGTGCTGATCTGGGCACAGGAGGCAGTCTGTGGAGGAACATCTCTCCTTCCCAGGTCCTGTACATCTGTTCCACGTCACCTAACGTAATGGTATCCAATTGAATGGGATGTATATTATTCCAGGGATTATTGTCATTCAAGGATATATCTATGGAGTTCACCTGGGAAGAGTGGCAGTTACTGGACTCTACGCAGAAGTACCTGTACAGGGATGTGATCCTGGAGAACTACAGCCACCTGGTGTCTGTGGGTAAGTGCAGCTTCTCTGTCCATCTCAGACTGTGATTTATAAATCGCCACCCTTTTTCTTTTGTTGATCTACCCTGAGGTCTCCAGAGGACTTCCTGGTTGCGGGCTTGAACTTCAGAGATCAAAGGCTCGTAGTCCCTATTTGGGCCTCATCTCCTCGTGTAGTCTTCCCCCAAGTGCCAGTGAGCAGTTTCATTTTGTAGTTCTGGATCCCTTAGTCCCTAGCAGCTTGGCCACATCCTTTATGATTTTCCATCAACAGGGTATCATGGTACCAAACCTGATTTAATCTTCAAGTTGGAGCAAGGAGAGGAGCCATGGATAATAAATGCCAAAGTTTCCCGTCAGAGCTGTCCAGGTGGGTGAGTGGGAACCAGGAAGATGGGGGTGTGGGCGTGAACCTCAGGCAGTGTTGTGTGGAAGCTCTGCTTTGAAGCCCCTGAACCACTGGGGCAACTCGGGAGGAGCCAAGTTAGCCAAGCTAGCTCCTCAGGAAAGGAAAGGACCATTGCTCTACCCATGTTTGGGCTTCCCTCTCTTGGGTCTGAGGGGCAGGCATGCCTTCTTGTCTGCACTCTGCTCAGATGTTTTTCTGGGTTAGCTTCCTTCCTTCCCATGGTCATGGACTGCGTTAGCTGTCCTCGCTTCCAGAGAGTTTCTCTCCTCTCCCTTCGTGTGACTCACGCCCTCTACTTCCCTTACGTTGACTTTCTCTCTTGCCTTCCACAGATAAATCCCTCAGTCTTCCTCGTCCTTTGCTCAGCATCACCTTCTTCAGAGAATGCATTGTTTCCTTTTCTTTCACTGTGAAATTATAGCTGTTACTTTCTTGGGCACTTTTCTGAAGGATTCTGAAACCTAGCCCAGTCTCACCTGTGTCATGAAGTGATTTTATCACCTTACATTTCCTGGCTCCTCTTTATCCTTCCCTCTCGAGTCCTCCAGAAGGGCGTATTTCCCAAATCTGGCTGTTCTCTCACCAATATTGTAACAGCTGAAAGGCTCTTCTGCCTAAGCTTGCTTTCTCCCATGTCATAACGTCCCACGGATATCCTCATCCTCTTCCCTTCTACACTCTCGTCCCGCGTGTTAAATGCTTGTAAAGAGCCCCGGGCTTCCTCACTTTTCATTCTCAGTAGCAGAAATGGGAAGGAGCTCTTCGTCTTTGGCCTCCCCACGTTTCTTACTGCTGCTGTTGCGCTCGTGGTACCATCTTAGTGCTTAGTACTCAGTACAGCTGCGAATCTTAGTACTGCTTCTGTTTTTGCCGCTATTTTATCTTCATAGCTCCTGTCCCCTCAGTTGTCACCCAGACTAGATCAGTGTTCTCTCAGGCATGGGAAGCTCAAATTCTTAGCCATATTTGAGAACTCTAGTCTTCTCCTTAGCTCTTCCTGCTGGATTTGTTTTCATAAGCATCCTATCACTCGTCTGAGAAAATAAACAAGTATCTTACATCCCTTGTTCAACCAGAATAAAGAATAAGGAATTTATAGTCTCAGATGACAGTTGTCTGCCATAGGACAGCAGCTCCACAGTGGCTTAACTCAGAAGCTTAGTGATGTCAGGGGTTCCTGGTGGCTCCGTCTTCATTTTGGCTCAGGTCATGACCTCAGGGTTCTAGGATCGAGCCCTGCATTGGGCTTGTGCTCAGTGCAAAGACTGCTTGAGATTCTCTCTCTCCCCCTCATGATAGATTAGTAGATGCGTATGTACATAGATGACTAACTAACTATCTAACTTAAAAAAAAAAAACAAGGAGCTTGGTGATGTCAGCGATCCATCTGCCTCCCTTTTCTCACCCTGAGAGGTTATGCTTTTCTTTTCCTTTGTCCTGGTAGGTTCCTCCATGCCAGGCATCATATGCAGACACAGCAGGAGTCACTGGATAAGTCCTGTTTCTTTCCCCAAGATCCCCTTCACCAGTCCCCAGACTCTTTCTCAGAAGCCTGCCGGCATGTTTTCTTACAGCTGACGTGCCAGTGCCTGAACTAGCCGTGATGTGGGGGCGGGGAGGGCTCGGTGGGGGACCACACGGACCATGTCCTCACCAGTCAGGGCTGGGGCACGGAAGAGGGGAAGTGCGTGTGGCTCTGCGGTGAGCAGTGTGAGTCCTCCCTTTGGGTGTGCCACGCATGGGCCCTTCTGTCCACCTGTGCAGCTTCAAAAATGCTAATGTTAACACGAAACATCGTCATTCCTTCCCCAAGGGAGGCAGCCTGTGTTCTCATCCTGGGCCCGAGTCCAGTTGCAAGGCCAGGATTTCTTGAGATGGGTGTGGCTGTGGCCTCACGATCTGGACGGACGTGGGCTTAAAAGATCAGCGGTCTATTCTGGACACATGCAGTGGTGGGGAAGGATCTGGAAACTAACGGAAGCTCCTCTGTGCAGAGGGGTGGATGGGGGATAGCGGTCCATCACACACTTTCCTCTTTGAGAAAAAAAATCAAAGACGACTTCTTGCTCTAGCATACTTTCCCTGTTCACTCCAGTCTTTTTGTCCTGTTGGCATAGATGAGACGATGCTTGGAGAGAATATGGTCCTGTCTGTTGGTGCAGATGTGGGCGTATTTGGGACTAAAGAATCATAGGCTGTTACCAGACCAGGCTTAGGTTTCCTTCGAAACCTAACAAGTGGGGCGTCTGGGTGGCTCAGTTGGTTGAGCGTCTGCCTTCGGCCCAGGGTCCTGGGACCGAGTCCTGCATTGGGCTCCCTGCTCAGCAGTCTGCTTCTCCCTCTACTGCGCCCCCTGCTTGTCTCTCTCTCTCTCTCTGTCAAATAAATAAATAAATAAATAAATAAATAAATAAATAAATAAATAAATAAAACCTTAAAAAAAAAACCAACCCACCCAACAAGCTTCCAGTCAGTCTTTTTTTTCCGACTAATTCTGTGAAGCCAATACCAACAACCAAAAGTGGTCTGAGCATTTATTCAAGCCTGAGAAGTCTTCTAGCCATTGGTCTTGGTATTCTCACCCCTGTCCTTGAGTTTAGTGGCCCTACTTTGAGGCACAAACCATAATGCGAACTGTTCCCGCATGAGTGGGGAGAGAGGGTTTATCAGGAGGTCCTGAGGAGGCAGGAGAGCCCCTGGTGGCCCCACAGGACAGCTGTAGCAACATGATGAGGCTGTGCCCCTAAGGAGTGTGCCTTTCCTGGTGCCCTGTGGGCCTCACACTCAGCATTATGCTCCTGTTGGGCCTCATCATTGTCCGGCCACATGTGTCATCTGCACACCTTCCCTGGAAGGTCTCAGCCTTCATGGTGTTTAAGACCTTTTACATGTTGTTGACGCCTGCTTTTCTCTGAGCACTGAACTTCCGTCTGTCTGCCTACTTGCTGTCTCCTCTCCATTTGGGTATTTAGCCGAGATCTCAAGTGTAGTCAGATCCAAAACAAAGTCCTTAATTTTTCCTGCAAACATTTTCTCTCTCAGAGAGCAGCACCTCCTGTTTCTCCAGCCTAAAATCTGGAGTTCTTAAAGCCTCCCCTTCTCTCACCTTCTCCTTCACCCAGTCCTTTGGTAGATTTTCTTGGTTCTCTCCAGATGCATTCCACATTTGCTCAGCTCCAGAGTTTAGTCCAAACCACTGTGACGTCTTCCTGCACTACTACAAGGGCTTCCTCGTTTGTCTCTCAGCCCTTCTCCTATTCATTTTCTACATAACAGGCAAACATCTTTTAAAAGCACAACATGAGGGGCGCCTGGGTGGCTCAGTTTGTGAAGTGTCTACCTTCGGCTCAGGTCATGATCCTGGGGTCCTGGAATTGAGTCCCGCTTTGGGCTCCCTGCTCAGCGGGTAGCCCGCCCCTCCCTCTGCCTACCCCTCCCCCTGCTTGTGCTCGCTCTGTCTCTCTCCGTCTCTCTCTCTCTGACAAATAAATAAAATCTTTAATAAAAATACTCTAGAAAGCACAACACGAGTCAAGGTGTCCTCTTACCTTTGGGTAAGATGAAAACTTTTTTGCCTGCCTATTTGGTTCTTGATGCACTCTGTTCACTCTGGGTTTTAGCTGTCCCAACCTTTTTTCAAAATATTTTTCTTTTCTTTTCTTTTTTTTTTAAACTTGTAGGCTTCACATCCTACGTGGGGCTCAAACTCATGACCCTGACGACAGGAGTCACAGGCTCCCCCGACCAAGCCAACGAGGCATCCCATTTTTTCTATTTCTTAACTGTGCCAAACAGGTGTTCCTTTCTCAAGAATTTTGTATGTGCTTTTCCGTCTGTTTGGAATGCTCTTGCTCCTAATTTTCCTATGGCTAACTGAGTCTTACTTTTAATGTCTCGTACCTATCTGAATGTTATACCCTGGTTACTCGGTATCCTCTGAATTCACTTTTTGAATAAGCCCCTGTAATAATAACATTCAGATATAAGATAAATGGTGTTGGCTCCTCAGTGCAGGCTAAGCATCTTAAGCCTCGTGTTCTCTTTTTCTTCTTCTTTTTCCCCAACGTGGGGCTCGATCTCATCCTGAGATCATGACCTGAGCTGAAACCAAGAGTCAGTCACTCAACACACTGAGCCACCCAGGTGGCCCTAAGCTTCTATTTTAAAAACCATTTTTGGGGGCACCTGGGTGGCTCAGTCGTTAAGCGTTAAGCGTCTGCCTTCAGCTCAGGTCGTGATCCCAGGGTCCTGGGATTGGGCCCCACATTGGGCTCCCTGCTCCGCAGGAAGCCTGCTTCTCCCTCTTCCACTCCCCCTGCTTGTGTTCCCTCTCTCGCTATGTCTCTCTCTGTCAAATAAATAAATAAAATCTTTAAAAAAAAAAAGAAACCATTTTTGATCACTGCTAATTTGCCATCCATTTCCATAATGGGATTTGGTTTAACACAGTTCCTCATGCTCCATAGCTCAGATATATGGCACATGTGGGCTTGGCCAGTATTTCTTTTGAACCGGTGTCTGAGGCCTGTTATTAAGCAAAAAACACTCATCACATGACAGTTTTATAGCTCTGTAATTCCAGATCAGCTACATTGATGATTAAAATATATATATATGTATATATATATTTATTTTTCCTAGAAGGTTGGAAAGAATGGTACCAGAAAAATCAAGATGAGTTTGAAAATATCGAGGGAAGTTATGCTTTTGGCACATTTGGAAAACGTCATCTGAGCAGAACCCATGTTCCTTCAAGACAAAGAATCCATAAGTACAACACACATGGAAAAGGTCTGACACAAAACTCAGGTTCAACCAAAAGCTGTCTGAGAAAAAATCCTGATAAGTTCCATGGATATGAAGAATCCTATTTTCTTAAGCATCAAAGAGCTCATAGTATAGAAAAAAACTGTGTGTGTAATGAATGTGGGAAAGCTTTTCGTTGTAAGTCACAACTGATTGTCCATCTCAGAATTCATACGGGAGAGAGGCCTTACGAATGCACCAAATGTGAAAGGGCATTCAGTGCCAAGTCAAACCTTAATGCTCATCAGAGGGTGCACACGGGGGAAAAGCCCTACTCCTGCAGTGAGTGTGGGAAGGTATTCTCCTTCAGGTCACAGCTCATCGTCCATCAGGAAATTCACACAGGGGGGAAACCTTATGGCTGCAGTGAATGTGGGAAAGCCTACAGCTGGAAATCACAGCTGCTTTTACACCAGAGAAGCCACACGGGCGTGAAGCCTTATGAATGTGGGGAGTGTGGGAAAGCCTTCAGTTTGAAGTCACCGTTTGTCGTACACCAGAGGACTCACACAGGAGTGAAGCCCCATAAATGCAGTGAATGTGGGAAAGCTTTTAGGAGTAAGTCCTACCTCCTGGTTCACATCAGAATGCACACAGGGGAGAAACCCTACCAGTGCAGCGATTGTGGGAAAGCCTTCAATATGAAGACACAACTTGTTGTTCACCAGGGAATCCACACGGGAAATAATCCTTATCAGTGCAGTGAATGTGGGAAAGCCTTCGGTAGGAAGGAACAGCTCACTGCACATCTGAGAGCGCATGCAGGCGAGAAGCCCTACGGATGCAGTGAGTGTGGGAAGGCTTTCAGCAGCAAATCATATCTTGTTATACATAGGAGAACGCACACCGGAGAGAGACCCTACGAATGTAGTTTCTGTGAGAGAGCCTTTTGTGGGAAATCCCAGCTCATCATACACCAGAGGACTCACTCGACGGAGAAACCCTATGAATGCAGCGAATGTGAGAAAGCCTATCCCAGGAAGGCGTCACTTCAGATACACCAGAAAACTCACTCGGGAGAAAAACCTTTTAAGTGTGGTGAATGTGGGAAGGCCTTCACTCAGAAGTCGTCCCTCAGTGAACATCAGAGAGTTCACACAGGAGAGAAGCCGTGGAAATGCTCTGAATGTGGGAAATCCTTCTGTTGGAACTCAGGGCTTCGTATACATCGAAAAACTCACAAGTGAGAAATTAGAATGAAGTAGATGTTAGGGACTTTCTCACAGACGTTGATTCTCAGGAGACTTTAGATGATAATGGAGATGGGATGCAGAAGCAGGAAGTCCTAAAAATACACTCCTATCAATTAAGTCAGAGAGAGACCATCATATTTGGAATGAATGGGCAAAAGCTTTCAGAAATAAGTCCTATGAGTCTGTAGACAAGAACTCAAGGAATGAGGAGCAGTAACTATGAAGTGCACTAGCATCGTGATAAAGATAAAATTCAGAGAATTCATATTTAAGACTTGCCAAATTTAATAAATCAGGAAAGCATTTTCCCATACGAAATGTATGTGTGGAGAGTCACATTCCAGATTTGAAGCTGTTTTAGAGTGAAGAAAATCTCAATTTAAATGGTGGATTTTTTCATGGTGGAGTATAAAGTTGTTTTTTATTTTAATATGTAAATAAAGCAATGGTCAGGAAAACATCAAGGAACATATTCTGAAGGTTAAGAAATATTTAGTGTGACTTTCTTGAGTAACACTGAATAGCATTTTTTAAAACTTTGGTATTTTATTTTTTAATGTAACTTGTCATGCATATATTTGGTAGTTTGTGGAATAACATCCCCTAATATTCTCCATATTAAATGCTAAATATCAGTTTTGTCTCTTTATTTCTTAGCAACTAAAGTAGTGTGGCTTTTAATAAATGGAAAGATTCTATTCCCCAAATGAGTTTACTTACTCAGCAGTCTTGTACGTGGGTCTGACAGTTATCACGGGGCTGCTATGTAGGAGCAGAGAGAGAGATTATATTTTAGCAGTTCAGAGTGTGTTCTCCACTGATTGGCGAGAACACCCTCGTTTTCTCCGGAGGAGCACCTCTCTGGCGTGTGCCTCTCCGGGTTGGTGTCTCTCAGGGCAGCTACCGGTGAGCATTATGCCCGTTGCCGGCTCATGGTAGCCTCGTTCCTGGATCCTGAGTCTCTGACTCAGCCTCATGTGAACCAGAGGGACGTGTGGGACTCACTTACTCTTGCCCCAGAATGGAGGGCCATCAGTTCCTTCCTGCTGTATTGGTTTCCCGGAATAAGTCTGGGTGCTGTCCCTCTTTGAACCTGGTTTTCTGGCCTGTGTGCTTCCGCCTCTCTTCAATAAAAATGTTTTCCTGCTCACGTTAAGGAGAGTGAATTTCTATCTCATATTACTGAAGGGCTTTAATCAATAAATTGTTGCTGGGCAGTAGTGTATAAGTCACAAAAGAGGGCTTTTTTCCTGAGGCGAGAAGAAAATCAGGTTCTTGTTTACATTCCAATGTGGAAACTTTAGCCCATAGTACAAAGTGCTATTGCTTGTTTACACCAAGAACCTTGTGGCCCCTGATGATAAGATTCTGGGAACACTGAAGGCTATTGCCATAGAAGAGCTTTTAATTTATGAGGAAATCTGACACAGGAGATGGGATGGCTACTCTGGTCCTATTAGCTCTTAATCACAACAGTGACAGATGTGAAGCCCTGAAAGCTCATCTCAAGGAAGAGTGTTAACGGTGACGTTGCTGAATTAAACCATCCACTTCACATGCTTGCTAATCCCTTATAGAAACATGTATCGGTATAGAAAAAGTAGTCTCTTTAATAATTTTTTTTAAGATGTATTTATTTGTGAGAGAGAGTGAGCAGGGGGAGTGGCAGAGGGAGAGGGAGAAGCAGACTCCCAGCTGAGCAGGGAGCCCAACATGGGGCTCGATCCCAGGACCCTGAGATCATGACCTGAGCTGAAGGCAGACGCTTCATCGACTGAGCCACCCAGGGGCCCCTAGAAAAAGTAGTCTCTTGACAGTTCATGTAGGGATACCTGACCGAAGTGTGAGGACTCAGCCTGGCAGACTCCTGAGAAACTGCGCTGGATGCTCTTCCCTCGGAAATACGTAGCTTAGACGTTGGCAGGCTACAGCTCGCAGGTCAGATACAGCTTGCTGCCTATATTTGTATGGACGGAAGCCAAGAAGTCTTTAGGTTTTTAAATGGTTGCAAAAAGACCAAAACTACTTCACCAATTGAGAAAATTATTTGAAATTCAAGTCTCAGCATCCCTCAGTCAGGTTTTATTGGAACATAACCGTACGTTAATTGTATTGTCTGGTGCCTTTGGCACTAACCACAATGGCAGAGTTGTGGCAGATGCTGTTGCCTACAAAGCCTGCCAGGTCCTGGTGCAGAGTCCCTTCCCCTCCCTGAAGAAGTGGGCCTTGCCTTGCAGGAGGAGGCTTACTCTGCCAACACCCCAGGGCTCATCGCTACCAACTCTCTGCCCCAGTCTTTTAGAAGGATCCCACTTACTGGCTTAGGTCTCACCCTAATTATCTCATTTTCACGTGATTATCTCTGTAAAGATACTGTTGCTAATTAACTTCACATCCTAAGGTACTGGGGACTAAGAATCCAATACATCTTTTTCGAACGGACGTAGTTCAACATGTAAGTTTGCCCTCTTGCTCCTCGCCCCCCATCCGTGTCCTTTTCATGTGCAAAATACATTCTCCCCAGCCCAACACCCCCAGAAGGCTTACTTCACCCAAGCATCAACTCCAGAATCTCTCAATACCATCTAAATCAGATGTGGGTGAGATGGGGTATGCTTCATCCTGGGGCAATATTCCTCTCCATTTGGGAATGTGTGAAACTAGACAGGTTACCTGCTTCCAAAATACAATGATTAGACAGGCATAAAGTAGACTATCCTATTCTAAAAGGGAGAAATCAGGAAAAAGGGTTGTGAGTCCCAAGCAAGTTAAAACCTAACGGCAAATTCCATTAGATTTTAAGGCCTGGGAATAATTCTCTGGCCAAATGCTCGGTCCTCTGAGACCACTGGGTGATGGCCCTGCCCCTCATCCCTGGATGGTGGACAAGCCTCTGGAATTGAAAAGGTGGCTTCACTCTGAGTCCAAGGAGGTGGCTCTGCCCTGGGGTCACTCTTCCTTTGTCTTTAAGGATAACCCATGTGCCCATCTAGAGAGCTCTATTGGCCTGTTTCCAAGACAGCCAATGACTTTCTTCATTCACCTTTCTCTGTCCCCTTCAGTCCAAGTTGGTAGCATTTCTGCTGAGATGGCTGATGGATTCACAAGGCACACCCTTGTTCTCTCCAGAGCATGCTTTCTCATTTTTTGCAATATGGATAAGCTGAGAATCTTTCAAATTTTCAAAATCTAGTTCCTTTATGCTTAACAATTCATTTTTCAGTTTATCTCTGACCTCCCAAATTGTACTATTAGCAGCAAGAAGTCAGGCCATGTCTTCAACACTCTGCTTAGGAACCTGTTCAGCTAAACGGTCCAGTTCATTATAAGTTCTTTGTACGAAGCACTAGAACACAGTTTAGCCAAGTTCTCTGTCACTTTATTACAAAAATTGTTTTCCTCCAATTTTCTTTTTTTTTTAAGATTTTATTTATCTGTTTGACTGAGAGAGACACAGTGAGAGAGGGAACACAAGCAGGGGGAGTGGGAGAGGGAGAAGTAGGCCTCCCGCCGAGCAGGGAGCCCGATGCGGGGCTCGATCCCAGGACCCCGGGATCATGACCTGAGCTGAAGGCAGACGCCTAACGACTGAGCCACCCAGGCGCCCCTAAATAAATAAAATATTTTTTAAAAAATTATTATCTCTGTAGACTCTCTCTCTAAATAAGGTCACAGTCTGAGGTGTGTGGTCGGGATTCCAACATTATCTCTTCTGCGGGGATACAATTCAACCCATAACAATCAACAAAGAAATAGACAGCTTGAACAACACTATAAACCTTGACCTAACACATACATGGAGCACTCCACCCAAGTACAGCGGAATATACATTATTCTCAAGTGCACAGGGAATATTATACAGTATAGATCAAGTGCCAGGTCATAGAACAAACCTCAAAAATTTAATGATGGAGTCTTGTCAAAAGAACACTGCAACCAGCTTAACACTGGCCAAATCTGGAACAGTTAGAGCATTCAAATAAATAATGATAACGGGTTATAACCAAAAGAATAAGTCCATGGATCCATATTGATATAAATATGCAAATGTATAAACAAGTAGGAGAGAAGGGAAAACTTATTTCTTTAAAGTAAAATATCACTTAATACATAAGAAATGACATAATTAGAAAACTCAACCCTTGGTGGCCAGCACAGTAATATTTGTCTTAGGCAAGAATCATCCGTGAATGCAAAAATTAGGTGGGTGAAAGTCTTAAAACCTCTGCCCACGAGACACTTATTAATTACAATTGGAAAAATAAGAATTTTACAAAAGAGAAATCTGACATTTACCACCTTAATTAAGCAATCAAAATGAATATTGCTATTATTGGCACAAATAGATATGGATCTCTGAGAAAGACACATCACTTGTGTAGTATTCCTGCCAAAAATGCGTAACCTGAATCTAAATCCTGAGGAGGGCGCCTGGATGGCTCAGTCGTTAAGCGTCTGCCTTCGGCTCAGGTCATGATCCCAGGGTGCTGGGATTGAGCCCTGCATCGGGCTCCCTGCTCTGCGGGAAGCCTGCTTCTCCCTCCCCCACTCCCCCTGCTCGTGTTCCCTCTCTCGCTGTGTCTCTCTCTGTCAAATAAATAAAATCTTTTAAAAAAATAAATAAATCTTGAGGAAACACCTAAGAAACCCAGGTTAGAGTCATTCAGCATGAAAATGGCAACACTTTTAAATATGTTGAGGTCAGGAAAGACTGAAAGACTGGTCCAGTTTAAAGGTAACTAAAGAGGGACACCTGGCTGGCTCAGTCAGGGGAACATGCGGCTCTTGATCTTGGAGTCGTGAGTCGAGCCCCATGTGTGGACTAGAGTTTACCTAAAATTAAAAAAAAATTTTTTTTAATTTAGAGGTAACTAAAGGTACATGAAATCGGATATTGAATCCAAGTTTTGCTTCTTGGACTTTATGGGAACTATTGATGGAATTTGAATCAGTTCTGTGTATTTGATAACAGTACTGCATTTAGGTTCATTTCCTCAATTTGATAACTTACTGTGGTTAGTTAATGGAATGACCCTCTTGGAGACACTGCAGTGTTCATAGTGTAGAGGAATTACGTCTGCAACTCATGTTCTACCTTTCAAGAGAAGTATTTTCTTTTATGGAGAAAGCAGACATGGTAAAATGTTAACACCTGGGGAATGTAGGTAAAGTATATTTAGGAATCTTCCCTATCCTGTAAATTCTGTAATTCTGTGATTTTTTTTTCAACTTTTCATCAGTATCAAATCATTTCTAAATAGATGAAAAAAATGAATTTAGCAAAGTGATCAGATGTCAGGTCAATATATCCAAATCAATTCTATTTCTACATACAAGAAAAGCTTTGCGACATGGAATTTAATAAAATGAATCTATTTTCAAAAGTATCAAAATACTAAATGTAAAAAAAAAATCTTGTGCTGTGGGAACTGTTCAGTATCATGTACTGATACTGAAGAGTTGTTCAGTTGTTGTTGATACATGAACCTACACAGGTGATAAAACTGAATAGAACTTCATACATGAACATGAGTGTAAGTGAAACTGGAGAAATCTGAGTATGTATTATGGGCTGTATTAAGGTCAATATTCTGGCTGTGATGTACTGTAGTTTTGCAAAATGTTAACATTGGGGTAAACTGGGCAAAGTATAAGGATCTCTTTCTATTATTTTTTACACTACAGGTGAATTTATAATTATCTCAATAGAAGTTTCAATTAAAACAAATCTAATAAAGATGTAAAAGGGAAATGAATAAACTATTATATAGAGTCAATGGAATATGTTCTGTGACATAAATTGCAACTGAATAAACCATATGTTCAAGCCCTAGGGATATACTATCATTGTTAGAGGCCAAAATAAAGTGAAATGGAATTACGTATTATTTAGACAGGCATGTATCTGTGACAAAATGATGAAACAGAAGCAAGAAAATGATAACCAAAATATTCAGGATGGCGTCTCCTTCTGTGGAGGGGCAGCAAATAGAAGCTGCAAATTATTTGTAATTTCCTGTTTCTCAGACTGGGTGACAGATTCATGAACATTCATGAGAAAGTACTTGTAACTAATGTGAGATGAAAGGACATAAATACAGACAATTTAGGTTTTGAAAAATTATAGGAGAATACTAAGGATAACCATGTACCACTAAATATGAAAGGTTAGATTAAATTTCTCAATTTTCAGGGCGCCTGGGCAGCTCAGTCCTTAAGCATCTGCCTTTGGCTCAGGTCATGATCTCAGAGTCCTGGGATCGAGCCCCGCATCGGGCTCCCTGCTCCGCGGGGAGCCTGCTTCTCCCTCTGCCTCTGCTGTTTCCCCTGCTTCTGCTCTCTCTGTTTCTGTCAAATAAATAAATAAAATCTTTGAAAAAAATTCTCAATTTTCATGCAAATTATACATGACCAAAATGGACCAAGCAGAAAAAGCAAGACTGAATAAATCAGTAACAAATATGGAAATTGTAGTCAGAAATTTCCCTCAAGAAATGTAGCAAGCTTAGATTACTGAACAGTAAAATTTTACCAAACATTAAAGGACTTGATCATCATTATGTTATACAAGCAGTATTGGAAATTTTTAAAAGGATAGATTACTCCCAAATTCATTTTACAATCCTAGTATAAACTTCCTACCAAATCTGGATAGAGACTATGAAAAACAATGATTATAGACCAAATAGATGAAAGTTTTCTGGGTAAAATGGAATCTAGGTTACTTTCCCCACACATTTGTATATGTCCGCTTAGGTTGAACTATATGAAATTACCGATAATGGGCCATTTTTGACATATATGGTGGATTTTTCTTTCCAAAGATGGCTGTAGCCAAGAGCCAGCCCTTTTAAATACCTCCCTTCCACAGTGTGGCTGTACCACTCCTCCCACTGGGTCCCATTTGCTGATGGTCCCTGGTAGCAGCAGAATGTGGTGGTGGACACATGCACACATGCACGGACACACACGTGCATGCGCGCATATACATGCACGCGTGCGGACACACGTGCTACACGCGGGCACACACACAGAGACGCATACACACGCACACACACGCACACGCACACACACACACACACCGTAAGTTAAAAAAAAAAAAGGCAACGCAGCTTCTGCTGTCCTGGCTGGAGCACTTGCTCGTGAAGCTCTCAGGCTGCCATGTGGCCAGTCCCTCAGGCTGTGGTGCTGGGGGGAGCCTCTGAGAGTCCACGCCGAGACACTTCATAGGTTCTGAGGCTACAGGAAGAGAGAGATGCCCATCCACCTCCCCATATACTCCAGGGCCACCTTCCCAGCTGCAGCCACCGAACGGACAGCATTGCGTGAGACGTCCTGAACCACAAGTGCCCAGACACACCTTTCCTGAAATCCTGACCAACAGAACCGTGAGAGCATCTTCGTTGTTATGTACGCTAAGATTTTGGGGTGACATTTTAGGCAGCAGTTGTGATTGGAATAGAAATTTGGCCTGGGGGGCGCCTGGGGGGCTCAGTTGGTTGGGCGACTTGTATAGTGGCCACAAGGCCAAGATGTTGAAAACCACAAAGTCAGGATGCTGTGCCTTCAGGCTTCTAATGTGTAACCTAGGAAATTAGCTTCCATATGGAAACAAAATGAAATTAGATCATTACTTCACACTATATGCATACACACAACTCCAGAAAGATTAAAACTTAAATGTCAAAGGAAAATGCTGAAACTATTAAATGGTAATACAAGGAAATATTTTACAATAACAAAATGGAGAAAGATTTTTTTTTCTCTTTCAAAAGAAAGATTTCTTTTTTTTTTTTTAAAGATTTTATTTATTTATTTGAGAGAGAGAATGAGATAGAGCATGAGAGGGAGGAGGGTCAGAGGGAGAAGCAGACTCCCCGCTGAGCAGGGAGCCCGATGCGGGACTCGATCCCGAGACTCCAGGATCATGACCTGAGCCAAAGGCAGTCGCTTAACCAACTGAGCCACCCAGGTGCCCAAGAGAAAGATTTCTTTATAAGACACATAAGGAAACTATAAAGGAAAATCTACATACTTTTATAATGTCAAAACTAAAATCTAACGGACCAACATTTTTATAAACAAAGTTCAAAGACAAGGAATAAATTAAAAAATTAAAACATGTTGCATATTGAGAATTAGTAAATAACATACATCAACTCCATGAATCTAGTCGAGAAAGAACCTGACAGAAAAATAAGCAAAGGATAATTGACAATCTACAAAATAAAATCCCAATCATGTGGAAATACATATATTTCAGCAGTGATCACTGAAACACATTACCTGTATGTTCTGCATTTCAAATATCACTTCAATTTTATTTTATTTTTTTTAATTAAAAGATTTTATTTATTTGACATAGAGAGAGAGAGAACAAGTAGGCAGAGAGGCAGGCAGAGGGAGAGGGAGAAGCAGGCTTCCCGCTGAGCAGGGAGCCCGATGTGGGACTCGATCCCAGGACCCTGGGATCCTGACCTGAGCTGGAGGCAGATGCTTAACTGGCTGAGCCACCCAGGCGCCCCATCACTTCAGTTTTAAAAATATTGATCTTAGGTATCCATATTTTGTCAGTAAGTCCTCCTGATGTTCCAACATTAAGTAGCATACTAGTTTTATGGTTAATGTCTGTATTTTATTTATTTATTTGAGAGAGAGTGAGCGAGAGAGAGCACACAAGCCAGGAGGAGAGGCAGAGGGAGAAGCAGATTCTCCGCTGAGCAGGGAGCCCAACAAGGGACTCCAGGATCATGACCTGAGCCGGGCGCCTGGGTGGCTCAGTTGGTTAAGCAACTGCCTTCGGCTCAGGTCATGATCCTGGAGTCCCGGAATCGAGCCCCGCGTCGGGCTCCCTGCTCGGCAGGGGGTCTGCTTCTCCCTCTGCCCCTCCCCCCTCTCATGTGCTCTCTCTCTCTCATTCTCTCTGTCTCAAATAAATAAAATCTTTAAAAAAAAGTTCGTTTCATATTATTGAGGGGATTATATTTTCCCTTCGACTTACTGATAGGGTGATATTAATGAATATCCCCACTATCCTGTATTTCCACTCCGTTATAGTACATTTTCATAAGGTACTGCCAGCTTCTCTCTATTGATAATTTCTCAGGGTAGTCATAATTTTTGCATGGGTAGTCATCATCAGGTTTTGTCTGAGCTTCTTTTCAAACCATACATTTGTCGATTTTGGGGTCTTTATGCCGAGTAGTCAGTAGAAAAATTCCTTCTTCTATTTCCCCTGGTAATTTTATATGTAAGAATTCTCTGAGCACTTGAAAAAATTCCCCGGAAACTCAGTGACTGATGTGTTTTGGCACAGGATCTGTGAAACTGTCTTCATCTTTACTCATGACGTGGTTTTCTCCTTTCTCGGGTCAAATTTGACACATCCATTCCTGGAGAATCATTTGTTTCATAAAGAATTTCTAATTGCTTAGCGTACAGAGGATTCTCATTCGACTTCATACATGTCTGTGGTTATTCTCTTTTTATCATCCTGCCCTTCTGTCTCTTTGTAAGGAGAGTGACTGGTTTATAACTCCCCCCCCAGCACTTGAATTATGGATCAGCTTTACTTTTTCCTGTTAATTCCTATCTACTTAACGTAATGTACTCACACATTTTTTATTTCCTCACTTGAATTCTTAAGCCAGTTGTCTTTCTTTCCCCCTTTTTTCTAACGTATTGGTGGATTTCAGTCTTCCGAAATCCTAATCCTCTGCATTAGGACGCGCTCCCAGACGCGCGTTCACGCCGCTCGCTCCCGGGCGGGCGGTCGCCCTCGCGTCTCCAGGCGACCAGCGCTCCCCGGACGCAGCGACGCCTACGTGCCGCGGTGCCTTCTGGGAACTGTAGTTCAAAGGCGGCTTCCTGGAGTGACCAAAAAAAAAAGAGAGAGAGAAAAGCAAAAACAAAGGCGTCCTGCTCTCGCGCACGCGTACTCGCACTCACACGGCCCCTGACGCTTTCGGGTTGCGCCCCTTCTCTTTGTCCTTCGCCGCCAAGCAAGAGGCGAGTGCGCGCCCCCCGGCTCCGCCGCAGCCCTGGTGGCATCCCGCGGACCCACAGGCACCGCACGGAGGCCCGCGGGCCGGGGGCGCGTGCGGGCCGGGGGCGCGTGCGGGCCGGGGGCG
>NW_023270436.1:74513-196526 GCF_011800145.1 Mirounga leonina | reverse complement strand
CGGGCCGGGGGCGCGTGCGGGCCGGGGGCGCGTGCGGGCCGGGGGCGGGGCGGCGGCGAGTCTGGGGGCGCTGGGCGGGTCACGTGGTTCCTGGGCCTGCGCGTCCGACGACGGAGGTCCGGGGTCGGCGCTGGCGTTCGTGGGGGCTCGGGGGCGGCTTTCCTCCGGCTCGGCGGTTGGGACGCGTGCGGGGGTCTCGCGGCAAGGACCTGGGGGTCGTGTCTGGGCGGCAGGCTCGGGGGCCTGTGGGCGCGGGCGCGCGGGCGGGCGGGGGGTCGCGGGTAGCGCGGCGGGGCGCGCGGTGAGTGGGGGGGGCGCGGCGGGGCGCCCCGCTCGTGGCCGTGGCCTCCGAGAGCTCGCCGCCGCCGGGCGTCCCTGGCTGTCCGGGGCCGCGAGCCGCGGGCGCGTGCGCCCCGGGGCCGCGCGGAGAGGGTGTGGGGTCCCGCCGTCAGGGCGACTTCCTGCGGGGCCTCCTGTCCCCCCCAGTCTGGCTTCACCCCGCTCAGCTCTGCCTGCATCAGTAGAGCTGTTTTTAAAGGCCTCGCTACTAAAGACAGAGAAACCCCAAAGCCGGAAACAAACCCCAAATAGGCTTTTGACAGCAGCGGGATGCTCGGGTCTGAAGTTCTCTCTCTCTGACTGTGGTCCACCTCTGCCGCTTCGGACGCTCCGCTCACGCTTTCAGGGTCTCACGTTTATCGCCTGGAAACGAGGGAGTGCAAAGAAATGACTTTTTTTTCCCCCCCTAGTTCTGATGCTTTTTGCTGTCATTAACGCATACTTGTTTTATTTGAGAGAGAGAACAAGCCGGGGAGGGGCAGAGCAGCAGGCTTCCCGCCGAGCAGGGAGCCCGATGAGGGGCCCGATCCCAGGACCCTGGGACCGTGACCTGAGCCGAAGGCAGACGCTTAAGGACGGAGCCACCCAGGCGCCCCTGTTTTGTTTGTTTTTAAGTAGCCTCTACAACCAGCGTGGAGCCCAGTGCGGGGTTTGAATTCACGACACTGAGATCCAGACCTGAGCCGGGATGGAGAGTCGGGCACTTAATTGGCTGAGCCATCCAGATGCCCTTCTTCCTTTTGGTTTTATCCTTAGTTTGCCCTGGTGGCATTATGTCTGGATAGGGGACTAGATGGCCCCAGCACTGGAATGTAAACAGAAACTCTGGAGGCCTTTGCCCACCCCACCCCCCGCTTTTGTTGAGGGGCTGTGACTGCAGGTCTTTGGGGACACTGAATGGGACCAGTGGCCTGGATCTGCCACTTCCTGGGTGTGTCCTCGATGTTGGGCAAGTTGCTGAACCTCTGTGCCTTATTAATTTTTGGTAATGGGTGCTGGATGCATTAAGGAAAAAAAATGTATAAAACGTCTGTCACAGTAAGTAAGTAAATGTTATTTTTTATTATTCTCTACGTTTCCCCTGAAATTCCTTCAGAACTTGATGCTAAGTGGAACTGCACGATGATGCTGATGGCTGCCCCTTCCTGCTGAAGACAAATGTGAGAGCCGTCGCAGGCAGAGCGGCTTATGCAGGAAGCTGCCGAGGTACACAAGAATAGTCCAGTTAAAGTGGGCCAATTGTACAGAGAAGGGCTTAGGCTTCCATTTGCTGAGAGGACACGTGGGAGCCATATAAAGGAGTTCAGGAGAAGACTTGTCAAAACTTCCAACTTTCAAAAACACATTTGTTTAAGTTAGAGTAAGGTTGAGCCTGCATTTTTCTGAATAACAAATACTGGAAATAATACTACCACACTGATGGCTTGTCACACTTGTTCACCTGAAATTCTGAATTCTGTGTATTTTCTATAGTAAGTATACATCATTTTTTTTTTTTTTTCTTTGAGAGGGAGTCGGGACAGAGGGAGAAGGGGAGAGAGAGTCTCAAGCAGACTCCCCGCTGAGCATGCCAAACTCAGGGCTCAATCCGAGGACCCCATATCATGACCTGAGCCGAAATCGAGAGCTGGATGCTTAACTGATTGAGCCCCCACAGGCATCTCTTAAGTCCACATCATTTGACATGACCTGATGAGTTTTCTACTTTTGATGAGTGTTCATTGGAACCCAAGTAATCTTCACTGAGTAGTGTTTGACAAGAATTACAAAGGAAATTTTAAAATCACACTGTGAATTTGGCCATCTGCTTAAGGAAATGGCTTGCGTGATAAGCATAGTTTTATTTGTCACAATGCCAGAATTTTTATTATGTGAAATGAAGTGAAAGCATAATGCAAAGCAAATGACATTTGCTGTAGGTATATTTTCCTGGTGTGTGTATGGAGGTGGGGGAGTGGTTATGTGGTTATAATTGACTTTTTTTTTAACCATGCCTAGGTTTTTAAATTTTTTAATGGTTAAATTTATTGACTTTTTCTTTTAATTATGGTTTTTGCCTTTGTATTATGTATAGGCAAATTCTCCCCCAAATTACACAAATAATCACCTATGGGGTTTTTTTTTTATCAAAAAAAATTTTTTTTAAAGATTTTATTTATTTATTTGACAGAGAATGACACAGCGAGAGAGGGAACACAGCAGGGGGAGAGGGAGAGGGAGAAACAGGCTCCCCGTGGAGCAGGGAGCCCGATGCGGGGCTCGATCCCAGGACCCTGGGATCATGACCCGAGCCGAAGGCAGATGCTTTAACGACTGAGCCACCCGGGTGCCCCTTGCCTGCTGAATTTTTACATGTTTTAACTGTTATGCTTCATTCATTTGCATATTTTATGGAGACAGTGTCGAATATTTTTAATTATTTGATTTTATAATATATGTTAATATTACATTGGCCTGTTCACATTCATTATTTTGTAATTTTTAAAAAGATTTATTTATTTGAGAGGGGGTGTGTCTATGTTGGGGGAGGGGAAGAGGGAGAGAATCTTCAAGCAGACTCCCCACTGAGTGCAGAGTGGAGCCTGACTCAGGGCTTGATCTCACTATCTTGAGGTCACAACCCGAGTCAAAATCAAGAGTCATTTGCTTAACCAACTGAGCCACCCAGGTGCCCCAATTATTTTGTATTTCCAAAAGTGTCCAAGCTATTCCTGAACCTTTTTTCTTCCAGATGAACTTTAGAATTGCTTGGGTTTTTTTTTTTTTTTTTAAAGATTTTATTTATTTATTTGCCAGAGAGAGAATGAGAGTACAAGCAAGGGGAGTGGCAGGCAAGGGAGAAGCAGACTCCCGGCTGAGCAGGGAGCCCGATGTGGGACTCGATCCCAGAACCCTGGGATCATGACCTGAGCTGAAGGCAGACGCTTAACGACTGAGCCACCCAGGAGTCCCTAGAATTGCTTATTAAAGAAAAACTTTTTGAGATTATGATTGGACTCGACTAAAGATAGAAATCATATGGGGCTAAATTACTTCACTGTGAAGTCTTCCTATCCCAGAGCAAGACCAGATTGTACATGTATGAAGCCTCTCTTTATAGTCCCCATTGGTGGTTTTAGTTTCTTTCATATGGATCTTACATGTTTTTGTCCAAGTATATTCCTACATAATTTCTGTTTTTTCTTTTAAAGTAGATTTTATTTTTTGCCTTTTTATTGTTTTATATGAGAAGGCTGGGGATATTATAGAACTATGTTTATTGACCTGGAAAGATGGTCTTTACATAGTAAGGGGAAAAATAACAAAAACAGTTTTTATTTATTTATTCATTTAAAGGTTTTATTTATTTATTTGACAGAGTGAGAGAGACAGTGAGAGAGGGAACACAGGCAGGGGGAATGGGTGAGGGAGAAGCAGGCTTCCCGCTGAGCAGGGAGCCCGATGCGGGCTCGATTCCAGGACCCTGGGAT
The DNA here is from genome assembly GCF_011800145.1 of Mirounga leonina. Lineage (NCBI taxonomy): Eukaryota > Metazoa > Chordata > Mammalia > Carnivora > Phocidae > Mirounga > Mirounga leonina. The sequence continues at coordinate 192,717 of NW_023270436.1, read as the reverse complement.
CCTAACCTGAGCCGAAGGCAGATGCTTAACGACTGAGCCACCCAGGGGTCCCCAAAAACGGTTTTTTGTTTTTTTTTTAAAGATTTATTTATTTATTTGAGAGAGCGAGAATGAGAGAGAGTACATGAGAGGGGGGAGGGTCAGAGGGAGAAGCAGACTCCCCGCCGAGCAGGGAGCCTGATGTGGGACTCGATCCCGGGACTCCAGGATCATGACCTGAGCCGAAGGCAGTCGCTTAACCAACTGAGCCACCCAGGCGCCCCCCAAAAACGTTTTTTAAATGTGACCACATACTTATATTTTTGTTAAAAATATCCAGTTTCCCCATCTCTTAAGGGTTGTCTGTGGTGTGGTAATAGAGGTACTAGTTGTTTCTTATTTAGCTTGTATACATTTCTGAATTTTATCGTCATGTTTCACTGCTGCAATAATAAGTATAGCTAATACTTGGGTAACGCTCATATGCCCCCACTGTTCTAAGATGCAGGTATTTTCACTATGTAAAGGCATCATTTCTTGTGTAACTGGGAGAAACCTCCCTATGTGTTTCTGAGCTGGTGCTGCAGTTTGAGTTGCAGAAAGGCATGAAAGGGAAGAGCTTGTTTTTTAAGTGCTGTTTTTTATTATGATTTGGGGGCAGCAGGCCGTTCATCATTTGTGTTTCTGTGGAAATACCACGGTGACTGAAAGTGTGCACAGAGATAAGAGCTAATTTGAGGATGTATGGGGTGTGTGTCTGCATAAACACACCCACGTGACATGATTTTAGTAGTAAGTGCCTTGAGCATAGCAAGAAAGAGAATTCCAATTCTGCTGCTTACCAGCTATGCAGTCACTTTAAAGATCGCTGCTTGCTTTTGGTAAGGTGAAGATTCTGTTAAATGCCTCCTCGGGTTGTCTGTGAGTGTCAAATTATAAAGTGCTTAGTATTTTCCCTTACATGAAGAAAGCATTCACATTCCTTTTATTATTTCATTTATTCCTCAGAATCCCACTGTTAAGTGGACCCAAAGGTCCACTTTATCCTCACAATTTTAGCAAGTAAAAAAATGAGGCTTAAAAGCCAAGAAAGGAGCATGATTTGGCATATGGAGTGCCATTACACAATGATTAAAGCATAATCTTTCAGAAATACATAACCTCCTTGTGTCGAACAACATAGCTTTAAACATATAATCCAGATATCAAGAGGATTACAAGGTGAAATTTACCAAACTGTAATCTTTTTTTTTTTAAAGATTTTATTTTTATTTATTTGACAGAGACAGCGAGAGCAGGAACACAAGCAGGGGGAGTGGGAGAGGGAGAAGCAGGCTTCCCGTTGAGCAGGGAGCCCGATGTGGGACTCGATCCCAGGACCCTGGGATCATGACCTGAGCTGAAGGCAGACGCTTAACGACTGAGCCACCCAGGCGCCCTCCAAACTGTACTCTTATTGGGAGATTTTAACATGCTTCCTTCAGAAGCTGATAAGAGTTGAGGGGGTTATGGATGACTTTCATAGGGAGCTAAGGCTCATAAAGATAAAGTTTGTCTGGTTTTGCCCAAAGCCATGTAGCCAGTGAAGGGAAGAGTTGATTGAAACTCAAGTCTTTTTTAATACAAATCACTTAAGCTCTCCAGAATTCCATCTGCCTAAAATAGAGTTGTGGGGCGCCTGGGTGGCTCAGTCGGTTAAGTGACTGCCTTCGGCTCAGGTCATGATCCTGGAGTCCCGGGATCGAGTCCCGCATCGGGCTCCCTGCTTGGCAGGGAGTCTGCTTCTCCCTCTGGCCCTCCCCCCTCTCATGTGCTCTCTCTCACTCTCTCTCTCACAAATAAATAAATAAAATCTTTAAAAAAAAAAATAGAGTTGTACTTCATTGCACCTGTGAAAGTGATTTATCCTGTGTCCGGAGTGAGCAGTGAATGGATATCAGAAGTACTTTATTTCTGATATTTCTTGCCAAGTCACAGACTTCTGCTCTTCTTTTGCACTATATCCTTTTCCTATCCCTGGGTAGCCCTATTTCAGTTATATAGAAACAGATGACCGTGAATGCCTGATTCCTAGCAAGAGGAGAAAAGATTTTAGGTGCAGCATGAATATACCCATCAAAGTGCATTTGTTCCTAAGTCCACGGATCCTGGTTACCCACAGATAAGCCTGCTCATGTGATGTAAGGAAGGAGCTCCTGGAGCCAGGAACCTGCTCCCGGTGTGCGAGACCCAGCCACGGCCTCCTGGCGGAGCTCCGGGACAAAAGCAGAAGAGACTTAGGGTGGAGCAGAGCTCAGAGGTGCTACTCATCTTGGAACAGAAAATGACCATGTTACAGGTGAGGTGATTGCTTCTTCTTTATTTTCCAGGGGATTAGAAGAGGTGCATACGTCTTCTAGTGAAAAAAGTATAAGTAGTTAAGAAATCAGGGGAAAGTAGCCTCAGCATAGAAGACCCAGGTTGGGACAAAATGGGAGCAGTTAGAACAGCAGTGGGGTCGGGCGCCGGCTCCCTGCACTATGGAAAATCCATGTGTAACTTTCAACTCCCCCAAAACTTAACTCCTCACAGCCTACTGTTGACCAGAAGCCTTACCGGTAACGGGTAATTAACATGTATTTTCTATGTGTATTATATACTGTGTTTTATGATAAAGCTAGAGAAAAGAAAATGTTATTAAAGTCATAAGAGAAAATACATTTATAGTACTATAACAGTATTTATTGAAAAAATCCACATGTAAGTGGACCTGCACAGTTCATACCCATGATGTTCAAGGGCCGACTTTTTAATTTTTTTTTTTTAGATTTTATTTATTTGAGAGAGAGAGAGAGCACAAGCAGGGGGAGCAGCAGGCAGAGGGAGAGAGAGAAGCAGGCTCTGCACTGAGCAGGGAGCCCACTGTGGGGCTCCATCCCAGGACCCTGGGATCGTGACCTGAGCCAAAAGCAACACTTACTCAACTGAGCCACCCAGGCGCCCCTTAAAGGGTTAACTCCATAGGACCTTGAGAAGGTCTTAAGATTTGAATTGTTTTTGTTTTTGCTTTGTTAAAGAGTATGAGCGGGGTTGGGGGGGAGGGTGGGAGGGCAGAGGGAGAGGGAAAAGAAGGAATCTTAAATAGATTCCACACCCAGCACAGAGCTCGATGGGCTCGATCCCACAATCCTGAGATCATGACCTCAGCTGAAATCAAGAGTCAGATGCTTCAACTGAGCCACCCAGGTGCCCCTGAAATTTTGTAAGCAATAGTGTCCTACATAATTAATGAATTTGAGCTACAGACTTGGTTTTCAAATTTTAGTAGTTATAATAAAGATACAAGAATGTTTCTCTGAGTTGCATTATCCAAAGGTAAAAGTGAATTAGTTCTTCATAGAAAGTAAATATTTCTTGGTCATTCTTAGATGAAGTCTTTGAATAAATGATACAGTGTGGGTAATGCCCTCAGAGAAATGTAGTAAATCCATGGGTCTTACAGTCATTTTTCATAGTTTTCCACAGAGTGTGACCCAAGGGGAAAATACCAAAGCACTTAGTAATCATAATTGCATATTTATGTACCTCTTTAATTGTGAAGCAGTATTCACATATGAAAAAGTACATAAAATGTAAAAGTACAGCATAATGAATTATTACCAACTGCATACCCATGAGGCCACCATTCAGGTCAAGAAGTAGAACATTCCCAGCCCAGGGCGCCTGGGTGGCTCAGTTGGTTAAGCGACTGCCTTCGGCTCAGGTCATGATCCTGGAGTCCCTGGATCGAGTCCCGCATCGGGCTCCCTGCTCGGCAGGGAGTCTGCTTCTCCCTCGGACCCTCCCCCCTCTCATGTGCTCTCTTTCTCATTCTCTCTGTCTCAAATAAATAAATAAAATCTTTAAAAAAAAAAAAAAAAAAGAACATTCCCAGCCCAAATGAGGCCTTTCGTGTGCCAGTCACAACCTCTCCCTCCTGACAGAGGGAACCGGGACCCCGACTTTTATAACCATTTCTGTGCTTCTCTTTCTAGTCTTACTCCTAAGTGTTCATCCTTAAACACTGCAGTTTGGTGTCATCTGCTGTAGTATATAGTGATTTATGTTTTGTTTCTTTCACTTAAAATTTGTTTATGAGATCATTGCAAGTGCAGCTTTCTGTCCCGTGAAGGCAGCTTCTTAATATCACCGAATTCAGTCAGTGTTCAGAATTCCAGTTGTCTCCTAAAACCCCAAATCGTTTGAAGTTTGGGTCAGAATCTGGGTACAGTTCATACAGTGTAATTGGTTGATCTGCCTCTCTTAAGTCCCTCTTAACCTATTGGCTCTTTTTTCCTAGCCCCATTTTTAAAAAAAAGATTTTATTTATTTGAGAGAGAGAGAGAGCAAGAGAGAGCACTGAGCTGGGAGGAGAGGAAGAAGCAGGCTTTCCACCTGAGCAGGGAGCCCGATGCGGGACTCGATCCCAGGACCCTGGGATCCTGACCTGAGCCGAAGGCAGACGCTTAACGACTGAGCCACCCAGGCGCCCCGAGGCCAGGTGATTTATTCTGTGGATTTCCCACTGTCTGGGTTTTGCTAGTGTTGCTGGCGTGTTCTGTGTCTCCTGCAGGGCATAGATGTGGAGCTGTGCTGTCCAGTACAGAAGCTGCCAGCCACATCACCTGTTTAAAATGATTAAATCTAGCCCCGAGTCACACTGGCCTCATTTCAGGTACTCAGAAGCCATGAATTAGCATAGATAAAGAATATCTCCATCTTCACAGATCTGCTCTGGAGACTTGATCAGATTCAAGTGTGACTTTTTTTGGCAAGAGTATTTCAGAGGTTTTGGTACATGGTCTTTCAGGAGGCAACTTCCATCTGCTTGTCCCTTTGTCATGCCAGCAACTTTATATGGTTGTTGCCTTGATGGATTATTTCATTAGGGGCTACAAAGTGATACCCTGCTTCTACCTGCTCTTTGTTTCCCCCCTCCACTTCTTTGTTAATTAATTAATTTTTATGTATTTTTTAAAGATTTTATTTGAGAGAGAGGGAGGGAGAGAGCACAAGCAGGGGGAGGGGCAGAGGCAGAAGCAGGCTCCCTACTGAGCAGGGACGTGGGGCTCGATCCTAGGACTGCGGGATATTGACCTGAGCCGAAGGCAGATGCTTAACTGACTGAGCCACCCAGGCACCCCTAATTAATTTATTTTTAAAAAATTATATTGGGTGCCTGGGTGGCTCAGGGTCCTGAGATCAAGCCCTGTATTGTGCTCCCTGCTCAGCGAGAGACCTACTTCTCCCTCTCCTGCTCCCCCCTGCTTGTGTTCCCTCTCTCTCTGTCAAATAAATAAATAAAATCTTGGGGCGCCTGGGTGGCTCAGATGGTTAAGCGTCTGCCTTCGGCTCAGGTCATGATCTCAGGGTCCTGGGATCGAGTCCCGCATCGGGCTCCCTGCTCAGTGCAGAGCCTGCTTCTCCCTCTCCCTCTGCCACTCCCTCTGCTTGTGCTCTTCTGTCTATCTCTCTGTCAAATAAATAAATAAAATCTTAAAAAAAACAAAAAACAAAAAACAAAAACAAAACAAAAAAATAAATAAATAAAATCTTTTAAAAAAGATTTCATTTATTTGAGAGAGAGAGAAAGCACGAGCAGGGGGAGGGGCAGAGGGAGAAGCAGACTCCCCACTGGGATGCGGGGCTCGATCCCAGGACCCCAGGATCATGACCCGAGCCGAAGGCAGACGCTTAACCAACTGAGCCACCCAGGCGCAGTATCCTACTGAGTTTTGTTATCAAGGTTATGCTTGTATCAAAAAGTTTAGGGTTGTGGAGCGCCTGGGTGGCTCAGTTGGTTAAACGACTGCCTTCGGCTCAGGTCATGATCCTGGAGTCCCGGGATCGAGTCCCGCATCGGGCTCCCTGCTCGGCAGGGAGTCTGCTTCTCCCTCTGACCCTCCTCCCTCTCATGCTCTCTGTCTCTCATTCTCTCTCTCGCAAATAAATAAAAATCTTAAAAAAAAAAAATTTAGGGTTGTGTTTTTGCTTCCATCTTCCATAGTTGTTTAGTAAAATAGGAATTATTTCTGCATTAAATGTCTACAGAATTAACTAGTAAAGCTGTTTTTTTGTGAGAAGACTTTAAGTTAGAGATTCTGTACTTCGGCTTGGCTCATCTTTAAGAGACGACCAGCTGATTAGTTTTGGTGCAGTATTCGAGAAGAATATCTATAGTTAACTAATTATCATTGTTTGTAGTATTTTAAAAATTTTCTTCATACGCAGTCCTGCCATCGGTGGCAGTTTTATCTCTTCCTTCTGATATTTGTACTTGTTCCTTGCATTTGTTGTACTGGCCAGGACCTCCAGGATGCCTGTTGCCCCCCTCCTCTCAGCCTGCCTTGTTTCTGTCTGGTGCATTCCAGGGCTCATTTATGACAACGTCTGCCGTTAGCACCACCTCTGCAAGTTAAGGACACAGCCCCCAACAAGACCGCCCTCACTTCCGTGGTCAGCTATAAGTTCTGGGGTCCCCAGGCCACCTGCATTTCTGACCAAGTGGCTACAAATTTGGGGGCTTCCCATGATCCCTTCAGGTTTGCTGGAACAGCTCACAGAACTTACAGAAGTGCTGTACATACAATTACATTTTGAGTGTAAACGACACAGATTGGAAGCAGCCAAGTGAACAGACACAGAATGAGGTCTGGGGGGTTGCGGAGGTGGAGCTTCTCTGCCCTGTCCCCATGGAACCAGGACACATCACCCTTGTGGCACGTAGCTTTGTGCTTCCCAACCAGGAAGCTAACTTAAGGTTCCAATGTCCAGTTTTCTTTTTTTTGTTTGTTTAGATTTTATTTATTTATTAGCTGGAACGGGGGTGGGGAGGAGCAGAGGCAGAGGGAGAAGCAGGCTCCCTGCTGATGGGGGCCCTGACGTGGGACTCGATCCCAGGACCCTGGGATCATGACCTGAGCCAAAGACCGACCCTTAACCCACTGAGCCACCCAGGCGCCCCTCTACAGTTTTTATTGGGGATTCATTATGTAGATGTGATTTATTGACTCACTGGCCATATGAGTGAACTCAATCTCCTCCCCTTCCTTGACGTTGGGCTCATATCATCAGACTCAGAACACCAACCCTCTAATCAAATGGTTGATCTTACCAGCCGGTGCCCATCTAGAACACTATCTAGGAGCCCACTGTGAGTCACCTTTTTTTGTGAGAAGCATAAACTCAGGAGGAGCCCGTCATGAACTATGAAAACACTCTGTCACTGGGGAAATAACAAGACTTTAACATTTTTTAAGAGAGAGAAAGAGAGAGAGAGCGTGTGCATGTGTCCTTGGCAGGGTGGGGGGCGGAGGGAGAGATAATCCTAAGCAGGCTCCACACTCAGCGAGGAACCTGACATGGGGCTTGCTTGACCTCACGACCCTGAGATCATGTCCTGAGCCGAAATCAAGAGTCAGAGGCTTTTAACCGACTGAGCCACTTGGGTGCCCTCAAATAACAAGGCTTTAAAAGCTCTGTCCCAGGAACCTGAGACAAAGACCAGACAAATTATTATGCAGTGGGTTGCCATTAGGTAACTGTGCTGTTCAATTACTTAAACGTAAGTAAAATTAAAAGGGGAACCCTCTTACAGTCTTGGTGGGAATGCAAACTGGTGCAGCCACCCTGGAGAACAGTATGGAGGTTCCTCAAATAGTTAGAAATAGAACTATCTTATGATTCAGCAATTGCACTACTAGATATTTATCCAAAGGATACAAACAGGGGCGCCTGGGTGGCTCAGTCGGTAAGCGTCTGCCTTCGGCTCAGGTCGTGATCCCAGGGTCCTGGGATTGAGCCCCGCATCGGGCTCCTTGCTCGGCGGGAAGCCTGCTTCTCCCTCTCCCACTCCCCCTGCTTGTGTTCCCTCTGTTGCTGTGTCTCTCTCTGTCAAATAAATAAATAAAAAATTAAAAAAAAAAACAAGGGATACAAACATAGTGATCTGAAAGGACACCTGCACCCCAATGTTTATAGTAGCAATGTCCACAATAGCCAAACTATGGAAATAGCCCAAGTGTCCATAGACTGATGAATGGATAAAGATGTGTGTATACACACACACACACACACACACACACACACTCTGGAACGTTGCTCAGCCATCAAAAATGAAATCGTGCCATTTGCAGCAACGTGGTTGGAACTAGGTGGTATTTTCGCTAAGCGAAATAAGTCAGAGAAAGACAATTACATGATTGCACTCGTGGAATTTAAGAAACAAAACAGATGAACATAGGGGAAGGAAAGGAAAAATAAGATAAAAACAGGGAAGCAAACCCTAAGAGACTCTTTCTTTAATTATTTTATTTTAAAATTTTTTTGAAGATTTTATTTATTTGACAGCACAAGCAGGTGGAGCAGCAGGCCGAGGGAGAAGCAGACTCCCCACTGAGCAGGGAGCCCGATGCGGGACTCGATCCCAGGACTCTGGAATCATGACCTGAGCTGAAGGCAGACGCTTCAGTAACTGAACCACCCGGTGCCCCCCATAAGAGACCCTTAACTCTAGGGAACAAACGGTTGCTGGGGGGGAGGTGGGTGGGTGGATAGGATAATATAATTGGGTGATGGGCATGAAGGAGGGCACTTGATGTAATGAGTGCTAGGTGTTACACGTAACTGATGAATCACTAAATTCTGCTCCTGAAACTAGTAATACAGTATATGCTAACTGAATTTAAATTAAAAATAAAATCCTTTCCTAGTCACCTTTGAAGTATTCAGTAGATGTTTGTGGCTAATGGCTACCTTGTTGGATGGTGCAGATACAGAACATGTAAGTCATCACAAAAAATTCTTTTGGACAATGTCCTTCTTGTCCTCTGAGAGCGAGTATTCAGAATTTCATCATTAAGTATGATGTAGCTGTAGATGTTTGTAGATTATGATTACAAGTTCTATTACTAGTTGACAGTATTTTACAATGAAGACATTTTCATCATATGCCTTTTCCACATCTGTTGAAATAATGGTTTTTCTCCCTTATTCTGTTAATATGATTTATTGATTTCTGAATGCTAACCCCATCTTGCACTGCACGTCACATTATGCTGTTTTTATACATGGCTTGATTCAACTTGCTAATTTTTTGTTAGGAATTTTGATTCTGTTAGAGTTATTTGCCCGTGATGTTCATTTATTATGTTTTTGTTTGGTTTGGTCTGCTGGCCTTATACAGCCAGTTGAGAAGTTTGCACTCAGGAGGAATTTCTGTGAGGTTATTTTATTTATTCCTTAAATGATTGGAAGAATTTACCTCTGGAGCCACCTAGACTTGGGGTTTTCTTTGAAGGAAGGTTTTAAATTGTGGAGGTCAGTGTCTTTAACATTTACAGAATTAATTCAGACTTTTATCTTGTGTCATTTTCGAGTGCATTGTTTGAATATCTCTTTTACCTAAGTTGTCAGATACATTGGTATATCTTTACTACTTTCACGTTATCCTTTTTAACAGCTTTTCTGAACTGTGACTTCAGTAGGGTCTACCCAGTTTACGTGTGTAAGTCAGTGATTTTTCTGGTAATTTTATGTTGTGTTTACCATCATTCCAGCTTTAGAAGTTCTGCTTCATCCGCAGGGGACCTGGTGATTTTGCAGTCAGTCCCTGTTTCCACCCGCAGTGGAGGCAACCACTGGTTTCCTTACTCTCATTTCACATCAGTGGGTTTGTATAATGTGGGTCCTTCCGTGTCTGGCTTCTCTCATCAGCGTAGGGTTTTGAAGTCCATCCATATTTTGGCACATGTCAGAAATTCATTCTTTTTACTAGTGTTCCATTCTGTGGGTGTTCCCTGTCTTTTTACACGTTCACCACTTGCTGGGCATCTGGATTATAAACACATCCCGGTGGTTGTAAGTCCTCTCGTGGGGCAATCGTGTACATGGTTCATATGAATATAGGTTTTCCTTTCTCTTGGGAACATGCCTGAGCGTGTCCTTGCTGCATTGTCTGGTAAAATTATATTTAACCTTTTTAAGAAACTGCCACAGTCCCGTAGTGTCAGAACCATGTTATATCGTTGTTCAGTTCCAGTTTCTCCACATCTTTTCCAACACTTGTTATCGTCTGTCTTGTTGATTATCAGCATGCTGGTGAGTGTCACGTGGTTTCTCATTGTGGTCTTAATTTGCTTTTCCTTAATAATTAGTGATGTTGGTCACTGTTTCATTGCTGCTTATTAGCCATTCCTAAGTCTTCTTTGATAGAATGTATTAAAATAGTCTACCAGTTTTTATTTTTATTTCAAAAAATTTTAAAGTAGGCTCCTCGCCCAACGTGGAGCTTGAATGCTTGACCCTGAGATCAGGCATCATCTGCTCCACTGTCTGAGCCAGTCAGGCATGTGCTGCCTACTTTTTAACTGTTTGTTTGTTTGTTTTTTGTAAGAGGTTTTCCTTTAAGTTCTGAGTCTTTTTTGTTGTTGTTTTTTTGTTTTTTAATCAGAAATAGGATTTGCAAATAATTTTTCCTGTCTGTGGCTTACCATTTCATTTTTCATTTGTGTGGTTTGAAGTGCAGCAGTGTTAAATTTTGTGTTGCTCCTTGGAAAGGCATGTGGAAACCACCACTGTCTGGGTGCTCTCCTGTTGCAGCCCGGTGGGCCTACTGAAGACCCCAGCAGGAGATGCACAAACATACCTCAAAGAATGCAAGAGGAGACGAGCATGTGTCATATTTGCAGGGATTCTTAACTCTTGCACCGCTGAGTTACCTGCTGGTGCTCTTTGCACTAGTTAACCCTTTCACAGCAGGTCTCTTACCCTGAAGGCGCTTAGGTTTTTTTCATAAGAGAAAATGTTCTTATTTCACAGTTATTCCTGATGAATATTTAAGTTGGCTACAAAATCCTTTCCTTTCAGCACTTTTAAAATGTCCTACTTTCTTCTGGCCTCTATGCTTCTGAATAAGAGATCTGCAGTCATTTGAATTGCTTTCCCTGTAAGTGACGTGACTTCTTTCTTTGTATTCTGTCCCGTTTGATCATGGCATGTTTGGTTGTGGCTTTCTTCATGTTTATCCAGGGGGGGTTCACTGAGTTTCCTGAATCTGCCAACTTATGCCTTTTGCCACGTTTAGGGAGTGTGTAGCTGTCATTTGCTTTGTCCGCCACGTTCCTGCTTTTCTCTTCCTGGGACTCCCGGGACATGCATTTGGTGTTGTCTGGCAGTGTCCTGAGCCCTGAGTGTCTGAAGCGCATTTTTAAGTCTTTTTTTCTCTCATTTGCTCAAAATGGGTCTTCAGGTTCGCTGGCTCTTAAAGTGTATGAGGTGCTGTTTAGGTCAGGCTTTGTATTTTCTGATGGTATTCTGGATTTTTTAGAGTGCGTGTTTTCTGGTCCTCTCAGGAGGCTTTGGGACAGAATCCATCATGACCTAAAATCCAGAACCCTTTCTGAGACCTAGATTTGGTTATGTCACTCCCATTCCATGAAATCATGGCTAGCTGTTGGCAGCAAGAAAGTGTCTAGCTCAGGGGCGCCTGGGTGGCTCAGTCGGTTGGACATCTGACTCTTGATTTCGGCTCAGGTCCTGATCTCAGGGTTGTGAGATTGAGCCCCGTGTCAGGCTCTGTGCTCAGTGGGGAGTCGGCTTGAGATTCTCTCTCTCTCTGCCCATCCCCCCCCAAGCTCGCTCGCTCTCAAATCTTTAATTAAAAAAAGAAAGAAAAACTGTCTAGTTCGTTTAAGTACAGTAGGCCCCACCTCCCATGTGGCCTTTAATCGCTGCCTTGCACCCTGTGATCTTGTCTAACAAACTGTTTGCACCTCCTGAATGCTAGCAGTTTTGGGGTCTCATTGGAGCTGTTGGCTCCCAGAATGTCTTTGCATCCCCATTTTTGTGGAAAGCACTGCTAATTTCCTAAAATCCATCTCAAGCTTTACCTCTTGCAAAGAGCCTAAGCTGATGCTCAAATTGATCGTTTTTTTTTTTTTAAAGATTTTATTTATTTAACAGAGAGAGACACAGCGAGAGAGGGAACACAAGCAGGGGGAGTGGGAGAGGGAGAAGCAGGCTTCCCGCCGAGCAGGGAGCCCGATGCGGGGCTCGATCCCAGGACCCTGGGATCATGACCTGAGCTGAAGGCAGACGCTTAACAACTGAGCCACCCAGGTGCCCCAGAAAACAAAATCTTTTTTTTTTTTTTAAAGATTTTATTTATTTATTTGACAGAGAGAGACACAGCGAGAGAGGGACACAAGCAAGGGGAGTGGGAGAGGGAGAAGCAGGCTTCCCGCTGAGCAGGGAGCCCGATGTGGGACTCGATCCCAGAACCCTGGGATCATGACCCGAGCGGAAAGCAGACGCTCAACAACTGAGCCACCAGGCGCCCCAAACTGATCGCTTGGACCCACATTGTGCCCTCCTTTCATTTCTGCCTCTGCTGTTATAATAGCTTATTTTGTGAATACGTGTGTGTGTTTGCCGCCCTCTGCAAGGCTGTGCAGCTTTTTAGGGTGTTGTTTTGCTCTCTTTCTTTTGATACCACTTTTCTGGTGCCATAGTTGAGGTTCAGTACACATTTTGTTGGTGGTTCAGAAGATTTAAAATTGCCAATTCCAGTTGTCAGGTATTGTATGAATGGAGGGATGGAAGAGTGCATTGTGGCACTTTATCCCAGAGACATAATGCGAAGGAGACCATCGTCATTCTCTGCACCTTGGTGTGATGAGAATGATGTGCTCAAGCTCCAGTCCTCCCTTCCCACGTCACACAGTGATTGTTGCTTCAGATTCACTGGGACTGTGCTCTTACAGGACACATTCTCGTTTGAAGATTTATCTGTGGACTTCACCCAAAAGGAATGGCAGCTCCTGGACCCCAGTCAGAAGGACTTGTACAAGGATGTCATGTTGGAGAACTACAGTAGCCTCGTGTCTCTGGGTAAGGCAGCTCCCCGAGGACCACCGGTGGGGCCCAGCACCTTACTTTTTGAGTTGCTGAGAGCTCTGTGGCTTCTGAAATCTCTAATGGTTTTGGACCTGAATTCAGGGGATTGAAAGTTCCCTGCACTATGACAGTAGGGAAGGCGTCTACATCTCATCTTCAAATAACGAAGACTTATTTTCGTTGTGCGGCTCTGAAACCTACCAGGATGGTGGTCTTGGTAGTGGGCAACACCTAATGCAAGGAACTTACTGTATTTCACATACTGTTCACATGTGGACTTATTTACAGAGCAGTTTTGTGTGGCAGGTTTAAGTAACTCTCCCAGGGACTGACAGCTGGTAGATGAAAAGGCCTGGATTTGAACCCAGGCAGACTGGCTCCAGAGCCTCTGAAGAGTGTAATGGTTTTGGATTTGGATTATAGAAGTCAAAGATTTTTATTTTTTATTTTTATTTTTTTTTAGATTTTATTTATTTATTTGACACAGAAAGAGACAGCGAGAGAGGGAACACAGCAGGGGGAGTGGGAGAGGGAGAAGCAGGCCTCCAGCTGAGCAGGGAGCCCGATGCAGGGCTCGATCCCAGGACCCTGGGATCATGACCCGAGCCGAAGGCAGACGCTTAACGACTGAGCCATCCAGGCGCCCCAGAAGTCAAAGATTTTTAGACCCCATTAGCCACCAGGGAGACCGTTGCCTTTGAGAATTACTTACTCCGTTGATACACCAGTGAGTAGCTTCACTGTCCGCCTGATGCCAGACTTTGCTCATTCTTCAGAGGCCCTAAAGCCCAAGCAGTCGGGGCCATGGCTTTGTGTTTTCCCCTAAACAGGGTACGAAGTTACGAAACCTGATGTCATCTTCAAGTTGGAGCAAGGAGAAGAGCCGTGGATCGGAGATGGAGAAGTTCCAAGTACAGATCGTCCAGGTGGGTGTGAGAACCAGCCAGATGCGGGAGGCAGAAGGTCAGTCTCAGCTGGCCAGTGGGTTGACTTCTGTGAATTGTGCTTTGGAGAGCTCTCTTTAAGATCTGTAAACCTTTAGGGATGATTCAGAACAGGTGACACGAGCTGCTCAAATAAGTCACATTTAGATGTGGCTTCTTCGCTTGTAGCTTAACGCAAAATATCTACAGCTCGTCTGGGCCATGACTTACTCCCTGTCCTTCAAGTCTGGGACTTTGACTTCTTGTTTGGTGTTCTGACACATTTAGTCTCCTTCTGTCCTCTGTTCACCTCTGCTTGTACCTTCAGGAGGTTTCCTTTGCCCTCGTTTGGGCGTCTGATGCCCAGAGAAGTGCCCCGTGGAGCAGAAAAGGAAGTCCTCCCTTATTCCTCCCAAACGGTGGTCCTTTTCCTCCTTTTGTAAGGTTGGCTTCTGCTGTACTTTACCTGTAGATTAGACACCATGGAGTGTATTGAATGTTCTCTCTTGCATTCTTATTATTTAATTCTCTTGCCCTTTGGAAACTATCTTTTTTTTTTTTTTAAGATTTTATTTATTTGAGAGAGAGTGAGAGAGAGGGTGCTCGAGAGGGGGTAGGGTCAGAGGGAGAAGCAGACTCCCCACTGAGCAGGGAGCCCGATGCTGGACTCGATCCTGGGACTCCAAGATCATGACCCGAGCCGAAGGCAGTCGCTCAACCAACTGAGCCACCCAGGTGCCCCTGGAAACTATCTTTTTAACTTAACTCCTCAAGTCCCACTTAAAACTAGGCTTGATGGGTCCAGAGCCTTACCTTTTATAAGTGTTCTCAAATGATACCTTGTATTTCAGTTCCTAAAGCAGCCAGCTGTCTCTGATCTGTCATACATCCCTACTCATCTGTGTGACATTGACTTCAGGTTCCCTCGGAAGCAGACCCTGAGATACGTATCTGAGTGCCAAGAATTTACTGTAGTGGGAGAAAGAGCAGTGAGATGGGGGTGGAGAGGGAACGGCGGTGTGCATGTTGGAAGGGGTGCTGACCCATGGTGGCTGCTGGGAGCCCCTGTGGGGCCAGGAAGCTGGTCATCCACTAACTCCCATCTCTCAGGGTGTGAGCATTGCCCTGGGGGTGTTAACTCTCCAGAATGTCCAGAATCCCTGCATACAGACCAAGCATGCCGTGTGTGGCCTAAGGATTGTTTTGGGCAGAGAGATGTGGGTGCCTGGGGTAGGTCCCACAGTCTGCCCAGGGCATCCCTCTGAATGTAGCTGAGGCAGCAGAGTATCTGCTACAGCTGGTGACCTCTTCCTCCGGGACCCACAGTCTGGGTCTGTGTAGGCCGTCAGCTGTTGACCCTCTCCCCCCACTTCATGGTCAACGCCATTTAAACATTTCTCTGTGTTTTCACATGTAATATTTATTCTTCTCTGCATCTGAGTGTTTGATTGTGCTATGCTTTATCTTCATCCTTTCTGCATAAGCTCTGTTTTTGCTGCATTCATACTCATGGAATGTTCTTGACTGTTCCAGCTAAATTTTTCTCACTTTTTTTTGGAAGTCCCATCTCAGACCTGATCACAGTGTATGTAATGTTCTTTAGTTGGTTGGGTCCCTGAGCTGTGTGCATGCATAAACACAAGGTTTATAGTTTATATCCACTTATGTGTCACAATATTCAATAAGCCCATTGTTTTAATTCAGGTGTTTTTAGCCAGGTGTGCATTAGATTACCTGGGCATTTTTTTTCCCAACAATAAGCATTATGGATGCATTATCAGCAAAATTGATTCAGTAGAGTGGTGTGTATGTAGTTTTAAAATGGAATATTCTAGAACTGGAGTTTGTAGTTTGAGGAACCTCTTGTAATTTTTATGTGCCCCTCATTCATCGATAGCGTCCACTTGAGTGACGACTAAAGATAATTAAAAATAAAAGACCTAGAAAACACCTTACAGAAGCGTAGAAATTAAAGACATTTGTGGGGCGCCTGGGTGGCTCAGTCCGTTAAGCACCTGCCTTAGGCTCAGGTCATGATCCCGGGTCCTGGGATCAAGTCCTGCATCGGGCTTGTTGCTGGGCGGGGAGCCTGCTTCTCCCTCTGCCTCTGCTGCTCCCCCTGCTTGTGCTCTCTCTCTCTGGCAAATAAATAAATAAAATCTGTAAAAAAAAAAAAAAAAAAAAAGTTAAGACATTTGCATTTAGGTTTTTTTGTTTTTTTTAAATTCAGGATTTAAATATTGGACATTTATGCTTCACTGCAACATAGTCAAAGTTACCTAAACAAGGCCTGTGTGTCAGGGTCCTCAAGACCACCACGTTCGGAGAGTCGCTAGGAGGACTCAGGATATCGTTGTCTGTAAGGCTAAGACTTACTACAGTGACCTAATGACAGCTTCCTCACCAGGGAAAGGGCAAAGCAGAGTCTGGAGGAATCCGGGTGTAGGTTTCCTGTGCTGCTCCCTCCGTGAGGGTCACCCAGCAACAAAAATGCAGTAATGTGGGTAGTGTTTCTGCCCAGGGACGCCCACTGACGACCCAGCACCCGGGGACCTCGCCTGGCACATAGCGGCATTGCAGACTCCCAGGACGGCAGGCGCTCAGCACAGACCACCTTGTTTCTGTGCACAGTCCAGGCGCGGGTTGCCCCTGTTAAAAGCTGGGAGTGGTGGGAACACTCT
Organism: Mirounga leonina; assembly: GCF_011800145.1. Taxonomy (NCBI): domain Eukaryota; kingdom Metazoa; phylum Chordata; class Mammalia; order Carnivora; family Phocidae; genus Mirounga; species Mirounga leonina. Next base: position 176,222 of record NW_023270436.1, on the reverse strand, counting down.
AGAAACCAAGCTCCAAATGGCAGCCAAGGGCTACATTGCAGTCGTGTGTCATAGAAAGTTGAAGACATGGTGATGTCTCTTACTCCAGGTATTGTGCTGGGAGGTATGGGTACAATAGTGAACATCAGAGGTCAGTTGCCTGCCTACAGAGTGCTAACTTTCTCATGGGAGGATAAAACTAATCAAGTTGGCAAATAACCAGGATAAAGCCCAGATCCTAAAAGGCCTATTATAGAAATAAATTAGGTAGATGATAATAGGGTAGAGAGTTTGTGGCTCTGCTCAGGCTGCCATAACAAAATAGCACAGATGGGTAAACAGCAGCAAGCTATTCCCACAGTTGGGGAGGCTGGAAGTCCAAGGTCAAGGTGCCTGCCTGATTGTGTTCTAATGAACGCGGTCCTCCTGGTTTGTAGACAGCCGCCTTGTAGCCTTATAGCTTTGCCGCCACATGGCCTCTCTTTGTGCAGGGAGTGGGGGGTGGTGAGGTGTTTCTAATTAGGATACTAATCCTTTTGGATCAGGGCCCCACCCTTATGATCTCATTTAACCTTAATTCCGTTGAGATCCCGTTTCCAAATGCAGCCACACTGAAGGTTAGGGCTTCAACATAGAGTTTTGGGGGCGGGCAGGTAGCGGGGACGCGTAAACATTCAGTCCACAATATGGTCATGTGGAGAAGCCAGTTCTAGATGTGAAGACCAAAGTGAGTGAGCTATGTGAATTGGGGGAAAGTGTTCCCTAAATGAATGCAGATATGAATGTATTAGGTCAGGAAGGGGCTTGGTGACCTCAGGAAAACGGAAAGGAAGCCTTTGTGTCTGGGGCTTAGTGTGCCAGGGAAATAGAGGCTGGCCTGTGTGGGGGACCTAGGTCGTACATGGACTTGTAAGCAGTAGGCAGGTGGTTAGACTGATGCAAGTAATTTTAAATAAAAATAGTTATCTGATTTACATTTTTTAAAAAAAGATTTATTTGGGCACCTGGGTGGCTCAGTTGGTTAAGCGACTGCCTTTGGCTCAGGTCATGATCCTGGAGTCCCGGGATCGAGTCCCACATCGGGCTCCCTGCTCAGCAGGGGGTCTGCTTCTCCCTCTGACCCTCCTCCCTCTCTCATGCCCTCTGTCTCTCATTCTCTCTCTCGCAAATAAATAAAATCTTAAAAAAAATAAAAATAAAATAAATAAAAAAAGATTGATTTATTTGAGAGAGAGCACGTGCGAGTGGGGGAAAGGGCAGAGGAGTCGGAGAGGGAGACAGACAGACCCCCTGCTGAGCACAGGGCCCTGTGTGGGGCTCAGTCCCACGACCCTGAGATCATGACCTGAGCCGAAACCAGGAGTTGGACACTTAGCCAGCTGAGCCACCCAGGAGCCCCCTGATTTACATTTTTAGAAGTTTGATTTAACTGCATTGTGGAAAATATAATGGGAAGCAGGGAAACCAGGTGGAAGGCTGTTTCACTGAGCTAATGAGATAGATTAAAGTATAGCAGGGAAGAGTGGTGGGGAGAGACCAAACATAAAGCAGTCCAATTTTTCTAGTGGGGAAAAAAGTAAAAATTTCCAAATGTGTGTGTGTGTGTATGTATGTATGTATTTATTTATTTAAAGATTTTATTTATTTATTTGACAGAGAAAGACACAGCGAGAGAGGGAACGCAAGCAGGGGGAGAGGGAGAAGCAGGCTTCCCGCTGAGCAGGGAGCCGGATGTGGGGCTCAATCCCAGGACCCTGGGATCATGACCTGAGCCGAACGCAGCTGCTTAATGACTGAGCCACCCAGGAGCCCCTCCAAATGTGTATTTAGTCTAACAATGTAATATTTAAAGTAATGCAAAGTTGTAAGTTTAATTTATAAATACTTCATTTTCTGCTCTCACATCTCCTATTACCACTTTATTCAGACTCTTAACCTCCATCTCAAAGCTAATGTTTCCATACTAGACTCTGATTTTAACTGCCAGACCTCTTTTTCCCTCATCCCCTATCTTAGGGTATTTTCAGTGAAAGAACATATGGATCTGGGGCGCCTGGGTGGCTCAGTCATTAAGCATCTGCCTTCGGCTCAGGTCAGGATCCCGGGGTCCGGGGATCGAGTCCCACATCGGGCTTCCTGCTCCGCGGGAAGCCTGCTTCTTCCTTTCCTACCCCCCCTGCTTGTGTTCCCTCTCTCACTGTGTCTCTCTCTGTCAAATAAATAAATAAAATCTTAAAACAAACAAACATATGGATCTTAAGGTTTTGTGCCTGAACAGGTTAAATGGAAGATGATGCGTTCCATGAAGTGGCTTTTATGGTAATAATGTTGAAAATGTGCTTGGAAAGTTTCAGACTTCCAGAAAATTTAAAAATGGGGAAAAGCTCACAAACGATTTCTCATTCTTCAAGCTTGAAATGGCTTCAGTAGTTCCTCTATCAAACCTGTTAATTTTCTGTCTTCCCATTAGAATGTAAGCTTTGCAAGGTCAGGGGCTGACTGTCTCCTGTCCCCAGTGCTTTGCACACTCAGTCAGGGTGGAGGAAACTCACTCCTCAGAATATTGTTGGATCAGTTCTTCTTCCATCCTCCTTTCTTTGTTCCTCTTCAGTCTTGATGAATTTTTTACATTTTATAAACCTAGATTTGACAGCAACCAGAGGTGACTTAGTATACTGCCTTATCTTATTCCTATTTATAACATTTTCTTTTCTTTTTGCCCCCAAATACCCAGAGGATAGATCTTATACTTGGGACTGAGAGACAGCCTTCCAAAGCGTTCATCCCCGCAAATAGCATTGCTGGTTTTGTATTCTGTAAACAACCATAGAAGAGGCGCCTGGGGGGCTCAGTCAGTTAAGCGTCCAACTCTTGGTTTTGGCTCAGGTCATGATCTCAGGGTCATAGGATTGAGCCTTGTGTTTGGGCTCCACACTCATCGGGGAGTCTGCTTGAGATTCTCTCCCTTTGCCCTTCCTCCTACTTTCGTGCATGCTCGCTCTCTCTTTCTCTAAAATAGATAAATAAATCTTAAAGAAAAACATAACCATGGAAGCATTCACAGGGTTTTCTTTCTTTATAGAACAAGTCTTGCAAGTAGATGGTCACATGACATGGCACCAGGATAACCAAGAGAAGCTTAGAAATATGAAACAAGATCATGAATGTGATACATTTGGAAAAAAATTCAATCTGAGCATGAACTTTGTTCCTTTAATGAAATCAAACAGTGAAGATGATGTAGATGGATTACTTTTAAAACATCACTTAGATTTACTTATTCCAAAAGCAGATTATGAAAAAGTGGAACCACACGGCTTAAGTGTATTTGATAAATTGTTTCTTCATACTAAGCCTGAGGAAGCTAATACTTGGTTAAAATACTATGACTATGATAAATATGATAAAATTAGCTCTAAGAAGTCACAGATTATCATATATCATAGAACTCGTTTAGGGGAGAAACTCTATGAATGCAGTGAATGTAGGAAACGCTTCAGTAAGAAAGCGAGTCTCATTAAGCATCAGAGCAGACATGTAAGAGAGATTGCCTTTGGCTGTGGTAAGTGTGGCAAAACCTTTCCCCAGAAGTCACAGTTTATTACTCATCACAGAACTCATACGGGAGAGAAACCTTATAACTGTGGCCAGTGTGGGAAAGCCTTCTCCCAGAAGTCGCAGCTCACATCCCATCAGAGAACACACACAGGAGAGAAACCATACGAATGTGGTGAATGTGGGAAAGCCTTCTCCCGGAAGTCACATCTCATCTCACATTGGAGGACACACACAGGTGAAAAACCCTACGGGTGCAATGAGTGTGGGAGGGCCTTTAGTGAGAAGTCAAATCTTATTAACCATCAGAGAATTCATACAGGAGAGAAACCTTTTGAATGCAGAGACTGTGGGAAAGCTTTCAGCAGGAAGTCACAGCTTGTTACACATCACAGGACTCACACAGGAACAAAACCCTATGGATGTAGTGATTGTAGAAAAGCCTTCTTTGAGAAATCAGAGCTCATTAGACATCAGACAATTCATACTGGAGAGAAGCCCTACGAATGCAGTGAATGTCAGAAAGCCTTCAGAGAGCGGTCGAGTCTCATTAACCACCAGAGAACTCACACAGGAGAGAAGCCTCATGTGTGCATTCAGTGCGGGAAAGCCTTCTCCCAGAAGTCGCATCTCATATCCCATCAGATGACACACACAGGAGAGAAACCCTTCGTATGCAGTAAATGTGGGAAAGCCTTCAGCAGGAAATCTCAGCTTGTTAGACATCAGAGAACTCACACAGGAGAAAAACCCTATGAATGCAGTGAGTGTGGGAAGGCTTTCAGTGAAAAATTGAGCCTTACTAATCATCAGAGAATTCATACAGGAGAAAAACCCTATGTGTGCAGTGAGTGTGGGAAGGCCTTTTGTCAGAAGTCACATCTCATATCCCATCAGAGGACTCACACAGGAGAGAAACCCTATGAATGCACTGAATGTGGGAAAGCCTTTGGTGAGAAGTCAAGTCTTGCAACTCACCAGAGAACTCATACAGGAGAAAAACCATACGGTTGTAGGGATTGTGAAAAAGCCTTTTCTCAGAAGTCACAGCTGAATACTCACCAGAGAATCCACACAGGAGAGAAACCCTACGAATGCAGTCTTTGTAGGAAGGCTTTCTTTGAGAAATCAGAGCTAATTAGACATCAAAGAACTCATACAGGAGAAAAGCCATACGAATGCAGCGAGTGTGGGAAAGCCTTCAGGGAGAAGTCCAGCCTCATCAATCATCAGAGAACACACACAGGCGAGAAACCCTTCGAGTGCAGTGTGTGTGGCAAAGCCTTTTCTCGGAAATCACACCTCATACCACATCAGAGGACACACACTGGGGAGAAGCCCTATGGCTGCAGCGAATGTAGGAAGGCCTTTTCTCAGAAGTCACAGCTTGTTAATCACCAGAGAATTCACACAGGAGAGAAGCCCTACCAATGCCACGAATGTGGGAAAGCCTTCTCCCAAAAGTCACAGCTCATTAATCACCAGAGAACTCATACAGTGAAGAAATCTTAGGAGTGGAGTTAATACTAGCCTTTGGCCGAGATCTCACCTGTTTGTACTCAGAAAACACAGGGTAAACCTTTCAGATAAATAGTTGCATCACATTGTATGTCTGTCTGGGTAATCTTTTAGGGTAGGAGCTCTGAGGTTATGCGGGGAGAGCTTTCAGCAGGTTAACCTGTTCAAGTAAGAACCCTGAGACTAGAATGAGCCTGTGGGATGCAGTGGATTTCAGAACCCTGTCAGACATAAAGTGGGAAATGAAAAGCAACCAGGAGTACAGTAAGCATCAGAAAGCCTTGCAGAGGTCACACCTCATTTGCTGGTGGAAATATCCCCACTGGGGTAAACCCTAGTCCAGTAAATGAGGAAAAATCCCATGAATGCAGCAAGTAATGTCGTATTTTCGTCAAGAAGTCACAGCTCGTTGTGCATTAAGGAAATACTCTCAGGAATGAGGCTCAGTGAAAATGCTAAATATGGGACAATCTTCAGCAGGTAATCCAACTGTATTGTATTTTGGGGGAATTCATATTGTGGGTAAAACTAACAATTTAAAGACCTTGGAAACATGTGCCCCTAGAAATAAGGCTATAAAGGGAAGCCATACATTTTTTTATAGACGGGGTTATCAAAAATGCCCAATTCTAATGGTTGATATGTTCACTCTGAAGAATGAAGTTTTAAAAATATGTGAATAAATTGAGTCATTGAAACATCAAAATAAGACATTTCTCAGTGGTATTTATGGCTTATTTTCCTGTGTCACACAGTGTGTCATGTTTTGGAATCACATATGCTAATGTAATTGCAAGCATGAAGTGCACGTACCATACCTGGTGGTGCCTCCGACATCAGGACACACCATGTGCTGCTGGTTTTTCTGTTTCAGTGATACAGTAAAAACAGCAGCTGATACAGCACCTCTTATTGCGAAAGACGCAGCTTAAGTGACAGCACCACATCCTTTTTCCTTACGGCTTGTTGGCATATAGAAGGGGTCTGTTGTTGCTGACCTTCTTACAAAAGCCAACATTCTGCAACCTGAGAGAAACAATTTAAATAGAACCTGGTTGATAATTTTCAAAGGCAGGAACCACAGCCCAGCAGTAGTGACTCATGAGAGGACAAAAGAAAGCAGGTGTGTGAACTCTGTCACTCAGCACTCGGGCTAAATGGCCGTCGTGCCGTGCAAGGTCTTGTTCCCATTCAGCTTGGCGCCTTTGGCTTAAGTAGACATACTTCACGTACAATGCATGTATGTTACTTCACTCTGATGAAATACCACGATGCTGTGTGCTATTATGTTTTTGGTGTTTCTTAGAATATCTTGTAAAAAAACTAGATGGAGAAGCCAATTTAAGAGTCACTGTTCAGAAAACGTAAAATACAGATTTTTGTGGTGAGAAATATATTTTTGGTGTATTCAAGGAAGCCTGTTTTGCCTTCCTGCGAATTTCTGTGACTACTGGATAGGTGTTAGGAATTAGGATTTTCATTGTTGCATCATTTGAAATATATGTGTTTCACCTTTTGTCACCCGTTGCATCTTCTACATAGAGACTCCGCTGTGAACCTTTCATGATAAGCAGGGTTTACGTTGGCAGTGCATGAACCACCCCTTAGGTAGAACTTTGCAGTGATCTTTACAATGTTGCTTGACAAAGTAAACAGTATTCTGTGTATGATGGTGAAATTCAGAAAAGTCCAGCGCTTACCTTGTTACCAGACTTGGAAAAATCACGACTTCTCTCAAACACAAGTTGCTTTTATCAGTATGGTGTATTGCAGCTTTGATTCTAGCAGTATTTTTTTCCCCTTAGTTACCAATTTTAACATCATTGTTGAAAAATTGGGACTTAGAGAGTAATTTTCTAAACCACTGCACCAGGTTAAAAGTATCTGAGTTCCCAAATTTGTATTCATATTCAAATGTATGGACTTCCTACTCTTCTCCTAATACCTGAACATGATTTTTATCAACTTCATTTCTAAGAGAATAGTGACAGGGTGATTCTTCGTAGATTTTCCTATTTTTAAATTTTCATCTATTATGGTTCTCTTTGCTAGTCCCAGAGATTGATTCATTAGTTCTTGGATTGAGTTTGGAGTCTGTTGTCTAAAAGTGACCTAATTTTGCTGACTTCAATTCTAGATTATTCCATTTACTATTAAGTAGTTAAACCCAGTGCTTTCCTCACTAACTAATAGAACTTCGGCACTAGCCCATTGGTCTAATACCCAAGAGCAGGTTTTTTTTGAGTGCCAGGTAGCAGTCATTGGGAGGGCTAAATGCTGGCCGCAGAGGTCTCGTTTATCAGAATACCTTACGTGGAGGCCCAGCTATGTTGTGTAGAGCTCACTAGGGACTCTTTCTGAAGTCACAAGAGGGCTTTGATTCTGAAATTAGATATTTCTAGTGTTTGTCTTTTAAATTACCTTGGTAAACCACAAAAACACATGTAACCCCACATTTCCGCTCACAAATCCCACATCAGGAAGAAAACAGGTTTTAAAGTTAAGAGGGATTTATGTGCAGCTTCCTGGAGCACAACAGGTTATGTTGGTTGAATGTGTAAGGAGCCCAGGTGGAAGGAGCAACCCCTCTCTCCTCTCTCCACCCAGGTTCCCCCACTGGCCTGGAGACAGTCCTGCGGAGGATAATTCCTATTGTATTCCTTCTACTAAGTAAAGTGTGAATTTTGGGACCTGTCCCAGGAGTGCCTTCTGTTCAGCCTTTCTTTGTGGGCTTTGGTAATGAGACAAAGTTATCTCTGTGTGGATCCATGTGTTCTGGATATTTTAATTTCAAGATCAACTCTTGTAGAGCCTGGGTGAAAGGAACCCAAAGAATATCTGATTTATCCAGCAATACCTGTATCAAATAGCAGAATATAGATCAGCAGGCATTTGGAATCTACACTTGAGGCCTCCCTCATTGGTTGCTTATTCCAGTAGAATAAGCTCAGGTTGTTGATTTCACCGAACTCCTGAGTCTGCAAATACTGTACCAACAAGCCAGCCTGGGCCAAGTGCGGCCGAGCTCACCCCACCATGACCCTCGTCCATTTTCCACAGTTAGTAGTTATTTTAAGATGCAATTCTGATTATGCACTTCTCTGTTGAAAAACCACGTGGCTAATTGTGGACTTAAAGTGTACTGTCCTCACCGTAGATGAGGACTTCTGTACAAATCCAGCCTATCTGTCATTTCTGAATATCTTTCTTCCTACACAATACTTTTTTGGCCTCCTTGAACTACTTGGAGTTCCTTGAGGTTTCTACAGTTTAATGCTTTTCGCCAGCCTTCTGTCCCTGAAATGCCCGTGTTCCTTGTTGATGCCTGTCCACACTTTATGAACGTGCACACGTGTTTGTCACTGTGGTAATATAACCATTAGAAAGCTGGAAAGCTGGGACTGCGTTCTTTGTATAGTTTTAGCGACTGAAGCTGTAACATACAAGCGTGGGTGCTCTCAGTGGCTTCCCCCTACCACGTGGGGAAGCATCGTCTGCAGAAAGAGACAAGAATGAAGCCATGGAAAATTGTGCTCCAGGATCTGCTTCTTCTGGTCTTGATGTCCTGGTTCACCCCTGCCCTCTGCCTTTTTCATGCCTTGATTGTTGCATTCTTCTGTGAGATATCCCAAATATCCTTGTAATAAATTCTCATGTTTGCTTTGGCTGGTTCAAGTTGTGTTTGTTACTTACATCCCAAATATTCTTCACATAGGAGGTCAGGCTGTATCATGACTTGGATTCTCTGGAAGTGGACCCTGACAGGAAGTTTGGAATGCAAGATGCTTATGGAGGATCAGCAGCTGTGAGGTGAAGGAAGGATAAACAGCAAAGGGTGGGTCAGAGGAAGAAGGCTGCACAGAAGTGGTTGAGACCCTGGCCACACTGGTAGGGAGCTCTGAAGCAAGGGCTGCTCAGGAGTGACTCGTATTGGGCCCCGATGGTCAGGTCTCTGCAGCCCTGAGGTGCTCTGTCACCAGAGGCCTGCGGCCCTGAGAAGGGGATCCCATGTCAGGCAGTTTTGTTTTTTGTTTGTTTTTTTTTTTTTTTTTAGCTCAGGCCAACTCCACAAAGGCTGGCCACTGGAGGCAGCCTGCTGGCCTCTCTCCCTGCCCCTGGGTAGCAAGTCCTTCCTTGGAGAGGGTTGAGCGGCCCATCTCTGTCACCACAGTCCAGCCCTTCCACTGCTGAGACCCATTTTCCCAGCATTGGGTCTGTCTGAGGAGAGATTGAGGAAACAGGTCACTAGGACCAACGGGTCCCCACTGGTGGTGGTCCCTCTCACCGGGGAGCCATTCTGGGGCCTCTGCTGGCTTCGGTGGCTCACCTTCCTGAGGGGTCTGAGCCATGGTTACCATGCCCTCCCGTGACCCAAGTTGATAGTAAATGCAAGAAGCACCTAGGTGGATCACCTGAATCCATTCATTCATCCTCATCCTGTTGGGTAAGTAGCCCTACCTCCTTGTGATGCATCAGGAACCCCTAAAAAAGAGTGCCTCCTCTTCTGACCCGCTGGCTCCTGGACAAGAGGAGCACAATGCCCACGCGATACCTGTAGCTTGCAGGTAAGTAGAAGATTTGCTCTGTCTCCTGGTGAAATGTGTGTTCCCTTTGGGGATCAAGACCTGTAACCCTGCAGAGCCCAGAGTTGTGGGAATGGGAAGCACCAAGTCCCCTGGAGGTATACATTGGTAATGGTGGTGGTATGCAGACCCGTGTCTTCCGCTTTGGGGACACAGCCCCACAAAAGGTCTTCTCTAGCTTATAAGCTGCATTTGGAAGGATGGCACCCTGTCCCTACAGAATATTGCTTCTGAGCTGGGCGTTAGCCGTAGCTGGACCCTCACGAGGCCATTCCGGCTTTCTACGGAAGGTGAGTTATGTAATAAATCCAGTATACCTTTTTGTTCTGGGCATATTCTTGCACCCCCTTTGCTGCAGAGTGGTTCCTTCTGGTCTGATACAATGTATGAGGGATCCCATACTGTTCAATCATTTTGTGAGCTTTTTTTTTTTAAGATTTTTATTTGAGGAAGAGAGAGCAAGCACAAGCAGGGGGAGTGGCAGAGGAAGAAGCAGGCTCCCCGCCAAGCAGGGAGCCCGATGCGGGCTTGATCTCAGGACCCCGGGATCGTGACCTGAGCCCAACGCAGTCGCTCAACCAACTGAGCCACCCAGGCGCCCCTATTTTGTCAGCCTTTGGATAGTGGTGCTGGCTGAGGTACTGTGGGCAGAAAACCCCTACCTGGATTGTGTTTTTCCTTGTGAGAACGGTGGCCTTTTCAGGCCCAAATCGTCAACTTGACACCAAGGGCCAGTTAGTCTCCTCAGGGAATGGTGCCGTACTGGGGCTCAGCCCTGGTTCTCTTGGACATTCACTAATGGCAGTAGCCAAATCAACCCTGTGAGATTCTGTGCTATTGGACAGATGGGCATTCTTGGCAATTTGGATTAACCCCTGCACTGGATGCCTGGTCTTTGGCTAAGGGTCACCATAGTAGGGAAGGCAAGATGGAGGTCTCTGAAACTCACTCCCCAGATAGGATAGTACATAAAAAACAATACTGCCCTCAGGGGAGGAGTATAGGAGCGGGTGGCAGAGGTTAGTGCTATTCTAAAAGACCTAAAGGAGGGCGCCTGGGTGGCTCAGTCGTTAAGCGTCTGACTCTTGGTTTCAGCTTAGGTCATGATCTCAGGGTCTTGGGATGGAGCTCCACGTCGGGCTCTGTGCAGTGCGTGGAGTCGGCTGGAGATGATCTCCCTCTTCCTCTGCTCCTCTCCTGCTCGTGCATGCGTGCGTGCTTTCTCTCTAAAATAAATAAAATCTTGGGGCGCCTGGGTGGCTCCCCAAGATTAAGTGTCTCTTCAGCATCGTTAAGCGTCTGCCTTCGGCTCAGGTCATGATCCCGGGATCCTGGGATCGAGCCCCGCATCGGGCTCCCTGCTCTGCGGGAAGCCTGCTTCTCCCTCTCCCACTCCCCCTGCTTGTGTTCCCTCTCTCGCTGTCTCTCTCTGTCAAATAAATAAAATCTTAAAAAAAAAAAGACCTAAAGGATACATTGGCAGAGTTCCTATTACACCGCTATCTACTTTAGTAGCTCGGGCTTTTTAGAAGCCCGGCAAACCATACAGACTACACTGACTACAAACTACAGACAAGTTCAACCAAGTAATAGCCCTGCTTGCAGACCTGGCACTGTTTTCTCAAGTTTTTTTTTTTTTAAAGACTTTATTTATTTATTTGACAGAGACATAGCGAGAGAGGGAACACAAGCAGGGGGAGTGGGAGAGGGAGAAGCAGGCTTCCTGCTGAGCAGGGGCTCGATTCCAGGACCCTGGAATCATGACCTGAGCCGAAGGCAGATGCTTAATGACTGAGCCACCCAGGCGCCCCCTGGCACTGTTTTCTAAAGCAGATTTTTTTTTTTTTTAAGATTTTATTCATTTATTTGACAGAGAGAGAGAGAGAACAAGTAGGCAGAGAGGCAGGCAGAGGGAGAGGGAGAAGCAGGCTTCCCGCCGAGCAGGGAGCCCGATGCGGGGCTCGATCCCAGGACCCTGGGATCATGACCTGAGGCGAAGGCAGCGGCTTAACCGACTGAGCCACCCAGGCGCTCCTCTAAAGCAGATTTATATGCCCTCAGGTACATAGGATACAGACTTTGATTTGACAAATGCATTCTTTTTATCCCACTCAGGAAAAGAGATCAGAAGATGTCTGTATTAACATGGAGTGGACAACATTATACATTCACAGTTTGCCCCAGGGCTGCCGTCACAGTCTGAGGAGGTCCAGACTATCTGGACATAGTCTGGTAACAGTGAAATTGTGCCCATCTAGCAGGATGATGGAGAGGTGGCTAGCACACTGGAGACCCTGATACCCCAGGTACATTCCAGGGAGAGGTGACAAGCCCTGAAGGTTAGCAGCTTACTGCTGAAGATAGCATGTGACTCACATTGCTTTATATATATTATTCAGGAAGTTTTGGTAGGCTGTTTTTCTAGTAATTTATATTTACTGACATCAAATCATAGATATTATCTTTGGATCTCTTCTGTATCTGTAGTTACGCTGAATTTTTCATTTATATTTATTTGTGAATTTTCTTTTACTCTCATTCCATCTTGGCAAAAATTTTGCTATTTGTTAGCTTTTACAATGAACAAGATTTTGATTTTGTTGAGCCATCAGTATCTTTTTTCTGATTAGTTTATTATGTGGAATCTTGGACATGACAGAGGCTCATACAAAGATAGGATGTCAGAAACTCCTTGGCATAATATGGATTTAAGGAAATATGACGATACAGGTTTGTTACAAGTAATCCACTCATCAATTCCCCCAATCTTGACATCCAAGAGGGTCATTGAGAAATTAGTGGGTAAAAGGAGCACCAGAATCCTGTAAAAATGTGCTTATTGTTGTGCTAGGGGCCAAGGGTGCCCCAAAGTGAGGTTCCTGATATCAAAGGAGACTCCAGGGTTCTGTGATGGAACAGGCTTAGTAGCAGAATTTAATTTTGAGAGACAAGATGGCAGGGTTACTGTGATAGGCTCAAGGTCAGGATGGTAATCAGAATTGCTGACCCTGCAGGCAACTTTGTAAGTGGCTAATTGATCCTGGGGTCTAAAGGGCCAAAATAGATGGACATCTTATCTCTATAATCTTATCTCTATAATCAAAAATGTAGAAGCTGGATATCCTTAGGGATAGACCCAATAATTGGGTCACAAGTACATACTGTAAAACTGGGGAATCATCAATAGGCCATTTTACCATCTGTCAGGCTGACTGCTTCTGTGTAACGAAGTAACATTAATACTTGTGGTCTTAACCATGACCATGACCCCATTATTATACTTTCTTTGCCTTAAAATGGCCCACTGGACCCGAAGCTGGCCAGTATGCACAAGATGAGTCACACTGCCCGTTGCTTTCTCTGATTCTTCTAGGTATTAATGTGAGATATAAAAATCAATCTGCTTTATGTCCATTACCAAAGTGCAGAGTTCAACCTAGTTGCCTTTTCCTCAGACTTCCTTGTCCCTGATGTTTGCTTTGTGCCTGTGAGGATCCTACCAACCAGCCAAGTGAGTTACCTCTGCCAAGATATCCATGTTTCCAGCCATCCCTCCATCTGTGTTAGGTAAATTCTTCAGTGCACTGCTTTATAGCTTTGACCACTGGGAAGGTTTCTTTCCCCTGGAACTGTCTTTCAGGGTCTCCACAAAATGAGGGGCTAATGTGTACCAGTAGTTCTTTTTTTTTTTTTTTTGAGGTTTTATTTATTTATTTGAGAGAGAGAGAATGAGAGAGAGCACATGAGAGGGGGGAGGGTCAGAGGGAGAATCACACTCCCTGCCGAGCAGGGAGCCCGATGTGGGACTCGATCCAGGGACTCCAGGATCATGACCTGAGCCGAAGGCAGTCATCCAACCAACTGAGCCACTCAGGCGCCCTGTACCAGTAGTTCTTTCCAGATGATACTTGATGCATCTGTGAATTTCTTCTGCTGGGCTTTATGCACTTTCCAGGGCCTGATACCTGATACCAAATGAATCATTCTATGATACAGTGAATTCAGCAGCCATCAATGAACCTGATGTTACATCTAACACCAGTTACAAAATCACATGGTGAAGTGTGCAGGCTCTGTGAGGGCCCTGTGGTGTGCAAGACTCTGCTTTTCAAGAATAGTTTTCTGTCACAGAAATTGGGGCTTTGGTACAGAACTCTAGAAGTCTTTGCAACTGTAAGTCCAGACAGCATCTTTCTCTGCCTTGGATGCTTCTCACACAGACCTTCTGCACATTGTAAATTCAGCTGCAGGATGCCTCACACCCATCCTGTGCCCGCTGCAGAGCCCTCTTGCTCTAGGTGCCACTCGAAATCAGAAGCTTTACAAACTACCCAAGTGTGTTCCGTGCTGCCTTCCAACTTCAGAGGCCCACCAAGCACCGTACCTTGGTGTGGTGTGGAGTGTGCATTTTAATAACTTGCCCTTTATTTATTTGAAAGAGAATGAGAGAGAGAGAGAGAGAGCGCACATGAGAGGGGGGAAGGTCACAGTGAGAAGCAGACTCCCTGCTGAGCAGGGAGCCCGGTGCGGCGCGTCCTGGGACTCCAGGATCATGACCTGAGCCGAAGGCAGTCATTTAACCAACTGAGCCACCCAGGCGCCCCCATCTTGCCCTTTACTTTAAAGCCTTTACCTGGCTTTCCTCAGTTCATTGAACTTCTAAAAATGGCATTTATGTCAGGCCTCTTAAGTTCTTATCAACTTTACCTGACACCTTCTGGCCTGTGTCATCAGGGCATGGCAGGTACTTGCTACTTCTTACACAACAGTTGCATCTGTCCACCAGGCCAGCCTCTCTGATCAACTGCTGCCTTCTGTGGTGTTAGGCTTTTTTTTTTTTTGCGGGTGTTCCTTTAACAAATTTTAGTCTATCCATTTTCATTCTTTCTTCAGAACTACACTTTAGAAATAAATTTTATTGATAAAAGTTGCAGACAATAAAATGTATCTTTTTTTTTTTTTTTTAAAGATTTTATTTATTTGACAGAGACACAGTGAGAGAGGAAACACAAGCAGGGGGAGTGGGAGAGGGAGAAACAGGCTTCCCACAGAGCAGGGAGCCCGATATGGGGCTCGATCCCAGGACCCTGGGATCATGACCTGAGCCGAAGGCAGATGCTTAACGACTGAGCCACCCAGGTGCCCCAAAAATGTATCTATTTTTTTTTTTTTTAAGATTTTATTTATTTATTTGACAGAGAGAGAACACAAGTAGGCAGGAGAGTCCCTCCTCTCTGCAGGGAGCCCGATGCAGGACTCGATCCCAGGACTCTGGGATCATGACCTGAGCCGAAGGCAGCCGCTTAACCAACTGAGCCACCCAGGCGCCCAAAAATGTATCTATTTTTAACATAGAGTTGAAGCTCCATGAATTCTGATAAATGGCTACACTTACATAACTACCATTCCTACCAAGTTGTAGAGTATTTCCATCACTTAAAAATGTTCCCTTGTACCTCTTCACAGTCAAATTTCACTCTCACCACTGACCCCAACCATTGGTTTCTCTTCTAACGCTGTAGATTATTTTATCTGTTCTAGAATTTCGTATGAATGGAATCATATACCTAGTAACTCTTTGTACCTGGCTTCTTTCACTCAGTGTCATGGTTTTGGGATTTGTGCATATTATTTTTTTTTTAATTGCTGAGCATTCCGTTGTATGGATATGCCACAGTTTGTCTACCCATTCACCTGTTGATGGACATCTGGATTGTTAATTTTTGTTGTGAAAAATAAGGCTGAGATATTGCACTACACTCATCAGAATGGCCAAACATAAAAGACTTCCCCATACAAAATGTTGGCAAGGATGCAGAGGAATCAGAACTCCTAGACATTGCTGGTGAGAATACAGTTTGGCAGTTTCTTAAAAGTTTTACATATAGTTCTATGGTGACAGATGGTAGCTACACTTGTGATGACCATAACATAATGTATAGACTTGTCAGTCATTATGCTGTATACCTGAAACGTTCACATTTTGTGTCAACTATACTTCAATAAAAAATTTAAGGGTTAAAAAAAAGTTAAACATATACTGACCATAGGATTCAGCAATTCTACTCCTAAGTATATACCCATGGGAAATGAAAACATGTTCATAAAAATTTGTATACTGATACTCACAAGATCAGTTTAAGGAATGTTTGTTTTGTTATCTGCTTCTAATCCCTGTTGCCGAAGCTACAGACAGGGTCAAAGAAGAGGGAAAAATTAGAGTCAAACAAAGGAGAGCCCAGAAGGGCATTCTATTTATATATTCTTGTTCTTAAAAATATATTCAGGAGATAGTTTTGTGTGGCAGAATGTGGGAACCCCTTTGAACACGTATTCTTGTTTGTCCCTATGTAATCTCTGGGCCACTGAAATAATTTGACTTTGAAATTAAAAGCAGGATGTTTTGTTCAATATATGTTAGGACCCACAACCAAACATTTTGGACAAAATAATAGCACTGCATCCGTATCACACCAAAAAACCTAAATTCCAGAAGGGATAGGAAGCAATATAAGAAACAAAGTATCATATATATGAATATTTATAATAGAGATGAGCAGTTTCAAGTGTACAACACAGATTCGACAACTCCATGCGTTCGAGTCTAGCTACCATCTGTCACCATACAACGCTATTAAAATACCACCGTGGGGGCGCCTGGGTGGCTCAGTCGTTAAGCGTCTGCCTTCGGCTCAGGTCCTGGGATCGAGCCCCACGTCGGGCTCCCTGCTCCGCGGGAAGCCTGCTTCTCCCTCTCCCACTCCCCCTGCTTGTGTTCCCTTTCTAGCTGTCTCTCTCTATCAAATAAATAAATAAAAATGTTGGGGTGCCTGGGTGGCTCAGTCGTTAAGCATCTGCCTTCGGCTCAGGTCATGATCCCAGGGTCCTGGGATCGAGCCCCATATCGGGCTCCCTGCTCTGTGGGAAGCCTGTTTCTCCCTCTCCCACTCCCCCTGCTTGTGTTCCCTCTCTCGCTGTGTCTCTGTCAAATAAATAAAATATTAAAAATAAATAAATAAATAAAATACCACCATGTTCCCGCCACTGTAACTGTAATTCCCACGACAGTCCTTCCGTAACTGGAAGGCCGGGTCTCCCACTCCCCTTCATCCATTTTGCCCATCCCCCCAGCCTCTCCCGCTGCGCTTTCTTTCTTCCTTTAAGTCTTTTCGCACAACTGCGCCCTCCACCTGTTGCACTGTGCCCTGTGCCAGTGGGCCGACTCTTACCGAACCTTCACATTTGGGTGGATAGTCCCTCCTCCCGCCTCCCACCCCACTGGGGCTCTGAGCTCTTTAAGGGCAGGGCGGTGTCGGGCCTGCACCCCAAAACCTCCCCCCACGGCGCAGGGAGGAAAGGAGCTCTCCGGTCATTCTGGCAGTGCAGCCATCCCAGCCTCTCTTTCCGGAGGGCGTCAGGGCTCGGCCCAAGGGAGCCATCGCTGTCCCAGGCGCGCAAGGTTCTCGGAGTCGCAGTCCTTCGCGCGGGAATCCCGTTTCCTACGGCGGTCCAGGCCGGAGGTCTTTCACGGAAGTGTTGGGAACCGCAGTCGCTTCCGGTTAGGCTCTAGGTCTCGGGCTGTGGGCATGGTGCATTCTGGGAGCCGTAGTTGAGGCCAGTGGTATTTGTCTCGAGGTGCCATTACCTCCCCTAAGGGGCGCTCTCCTGCGCTCACCCAGAGGCCGCGGTGGGTCCTGGGAAAGGTAGTCGTCGGAGGCCGCACGGCTCCGGCGCTGTGTGCGCAGGCGCGGGGCGTTCGGGCAGTCTTATGTATGAGGGCCCCTCTCGTGCCCTCACCCGGAGGCCGCGGTGGGTCCTGGGAAGTGTAGTCGTCCGAGACCCGCCGGCGCGGGGCGCTCTAGGAATCACAGTGTGTGAAGTGAGCTCTCCTGCCTTCATCCGGAGGCCGCGGCGGGTCCTGGGAAGGGTAGTCGTCCGAGGCCCGCAGTCTCTGGCGCTGTGTGCGCAGGCGCGGGGCGCTCTCCTGCCTTCCTCCGGAGGCCGCGGTGGGTCCTGGGAAGTGTAGTCGTCTGAGGCCCGCAGTCTCTGGCGCTGTGTGCGCAGGCGCGGGGCGCTCTCCTGCCTTCCTCCGGAGGCCGCGGTGGGTCCTGGGAAGTGTAGTCGTCTGAGGCTCGCGGCCTGGTCAGGGGTCCGGTCCCCCAGGCTCTGGCAGGCGGGGTTTGCCCGAGGCTGGCGGCGGGGTCCCCGGACGCAGAGCCGAAAGTCTGGCTTGCGTTGGGCCCGAGGTATGTAACGCGGCCCTCCCTGCCCGCGCCGGGCTCCCCTCCGGGTGGCCCGGGCCGAGGGCTCCGTCTGGAGCTCGAGACCGCCTCGGCCGCTCGGCCCGACGCGCGGAGGAAGCGCGCCGCCCGGTGACCCGGCTAAGGGGGGAAGGGGTGGCGGGGGTGCGGGTCAGGTCCAGGCTTCCCGCAGCGCACGCGTGGCTGGGGGGCGGAGGGGACCCCGTGTGGCGAAGACGGCGCGCTGCCCGCGCGCTCAGGGCCTCGTTCTCTCCGCGCCAGCTCTGCGTGTCCCTCGGCCCCGTTGTCCCCGGCCCCCGCCGTGAGCCATGCCTCAGGTAAGCTGCCCTTTCCCCTTCCTTCTGGATGCATATCCAGGCGGGGCGGCCGGAGGCTTGCTTTCTCCGGGAACCTCCCGCCGCTCGCACGGACGGGGACGCGAGAGGGTGCACGCGAGGCCGAGATGGCACGGGCGGGTTTCTAACCCGGCACGCGAGTTTGAGGGTAAGAAGGGGGAGCCAGCGATGACCGCGTGGCCTCCTTTTCCCAGTGTTAGAACTGCTTTACTCCGTTCCTCGAGCCAGCTGCCCCTTTGTTCACCGTATTCTTATTAGGGGTCTACTTTCAGCACCTGGGTCAGTGCGATTCCCGGATCAGCAGTGTCAGCATCACCGGAGAACCTCCTGGAAGTGTCTGTTCATGAGCTCCAGGCCAGACCTTCTGAACCAGAAACTCTGGATGTGCGGCTCAAGGCTGTATTTCAACAGTCACTTCCAAGCGATTCTAACCATGACCCATCCTGAGTCTCGGGGATGCAGCAGGAGCAAAACAGAGTCGCTGGCAATTATGCTTCACAGACGTGGGGGATGAGAAGGCCAACCATTCTGCTTTAGTCCGCCTGTTTTTAGTTCCACTTCTCTACTTTGTGTCATATTTTTCTCCAAATCCAGATGCTCCCCAAGTTTTGCTGGGGAGCGCAGTTTCCATCTGTGCCTCAGAGTCCACTGTTTAGGAAGTAGCTTTTTTTTAAAAATTTTATTTATTTGACAGAGAGACACAGCGAGAGAGGGAACACAAGCAGGGGGAGTGGGAGAGGGAGAAGCAGGCTTCCTGTGAGCAGGGAGCCCAATGTGGGTCCTGAGCCCAGGACTCCGGGATCATGACCTGAGCCAAAGGCAGACACTTAATGACTGAGCCACCCAGGTGCCTCAGGAAGTAGCTTTATTAGTCGATAATCTTTTAACACTTAAAACAATTTTTATTACTTATTAATTTTTTTGTGAGAGAGGGAGGGAGGAGGGGCAGAGGGAGAATCTTTTTTTTTTTTTTTTTTTTAAGATTTATTTGAGAGAGAGAGAGAGAGATGGGTCGGGGGAGACTCAGAGGGAGAGAGAATCCTGAAGCAGAGTCCCCACTGAGCGCAGAATCCAGGGCTCCATCCCAGGACTTCAAGATCATGACCTGAGCTGAAATCAAGAGTCAGCTGCTCAAACGGCTGAGCCACCCAGGCGCCCCTAAAACAGTTTTTTTTTTTAACTGTAAAATATAACTGCCATACATCTGGGGCTCTTACTAGTTTGGTACCTTTTAAAATTTCTGTTCATGCTTAACGGTTATGTGGATTATTTAAGTCGGGCAAAACCAGGGTGCAAGCCAGGGGCTTATTGTTACTGAGGGGAAAAGCTTTCATTTCCATCCTGGGAGGTGTTACATTTCTTCCTTGGGTAGTCCTTAACACTTGATTGCTCATTCTCCTTGTTATGTGACATTGCTTAAAGTACCCCTCAGTTTCATAGCTGTTTCTTCTGGAATGGGGACAACTGTGATGCACTTGAGTGCATGCCCCTTTTCAAGGATGTTGCTGCTGTCTGCTATAGCCAGTTGTTACTGATGTAGTTTTTTAATGTAGGTGGGGTCCACAGCTGACTGCCAGACATCTTTGGTACAAAAAGGTGATTTTATTAAAGCCCGGGACAGGACCCGTGGGCAGAAAGAGCTGCTGCATCAGGGCTATGAGGGGTGACTGATTATATACATGGGAGTTGGGGGAGGTAAGGAAAAGGGAGGTTTTCAAAAGAACTTTCGCGGGGTGCCTGGGTGGCTCAGTCGGCTGGGCATCTGCCTTCGGCTTGGGTCATAGTCCCAGGGTCCTGGGTTCGAGCCCTACATCGAGCATGCTTCTCCCTCTCCTTTTGTGCTCTGCCTTGCTCTGGCTCTCTCTCTCCCCGTCAAATAAATAAATAAAATCTTAAAAAAAAAAAGTAATTGACCTCGCAGATCTTTAAAAAAAAACAAACAACTTTCGAATGCCTAAGAGGACCTACAAGATACTGGAGGCATTGCCATTGTCAAGTTAAGGTTGTTTTTTCCTCTAGCAAGGCATTACTGTTGAGACAATTGGGAGTTTCCTTCCAGAAGTTAGGTTATTGATAAGAATGCTTTTCTCCTGTAAATCACTAAGACATTTGTAAATTGAGGGAGACTCATGTCTTGTAGGACTTTAATCTCTATAAATAAACCATTTGTTTTTCCTTCCCTTAGCTTTAGAGCGTCCAGGAGTGCTTGAGGAATGTTACACGTAACCCACCTGGCGGTTGGGGGTGGGGGTTGCCGGCGTGTCAGCTTGTGCTTTGTCCTCAGCTTGCCTTCTGTTCCCTCATCAGTTACCAGGAAGAAATTTTGCCAAATCATATTAAAATAGGGCTGCCATTAAGGAAAATACACATTGCCTGTTAAATACAAAGGGATTGTCTTCACTATTCATTAAGTGTTGTAAGATTCTAAGAACTTTTACAACAAAAAGCCAGAAATCCAAGTTGTTCACATGTATAATCCTTTATCTTTCACAAAATTATAAATGATCTCAGGACAAATTGCGTTTATTTTTTCTGCTTTTCTCCAATTATACAATAAAACAAAAACAGCTAGGCTCTTACTGATTACTCAGAATTCTGAAAACTCCCATTGCTACTACTTATATACACTGCTCTCCATGGTGGGACTCATTTCACTTGTTGATCAGGGCCTTCGGGAGCATGGGTGTTGGTTCTGCAGATATCTGTATGTCGTTTCAGGGGTCAGTGACATTCAGAGATGTGGCCATTGACTTCTCCCAGGAGGAGTGGGAATGGCTCCAGCCTGCTCAGAGGGATTTGTACAGACATGTAATGTTGGAGAACTATGGCCACTTGGTCTCACTGGGTAAGCGTATTCCTTCTTTTCCTCTCAGTCAGAATTTGAACTTTGGGATGGCTTTGTGAATCTTGGTTTTCTGACAATATTCCCAAGGGAGGTATGTTAGTTTTCTTTTTGTTTTTTACTTTTTTTTTAAACAATTTTTATTTGTAAGGAATTTATACACCCAACGTGGGGCTCCAACTTACAACCCGAGATGCATGCTCTACTGACTGAGCTAGCCAGGCACCCTTGTTTTTTACTTTTCAAGATGGATTATAACCTCCTAATCCTTAGACATCTCTCATATTTACATCTGGCATTTCTTTTTTTTTTTTTTTTAATTTAATTTATTTATTTGACAGAGAGACAGCGAGAGAGGGAACACAAGCAGGGGGAGTGGGAGAGGGAGAAGCAGGCTTCCCGCAGAGCAGGGAGCCCGATGCGGGGTTCGATCCCAGGACCCTGGGATCATGACCTGAGCTGAAGGCAGACACTCAATGACTGAGCCACCCAGGCGCCCCTACATCTGGCATTTCTTTTAATGGCCCCTCTTCTAGGGACTTAAGGACTGATATTGAATTTATTTCATTTTCTGCAAGCAGGTCTTAACATTTCTAAGCCATATGTGGTTTCCTTATTGGAGCAAGGGAGAGAGCCCTGGCTGGAGAAAGGAGATGTGAGAAGAGATCTGTTTTCAGGTGAGTAAGTTAATAAGAACCCAACTAATTAATGAGAAAGCAATACTTTTTTATATGTTGGTTGTAAAGTTTTCCCTTAAAGATACCAGAGATATGGAATCTATGTAGTCTTGCCCATAGCTCCATAAGGAACCACTTCACATCCACTTAGCAGTCTGGCTTCAATTCTCGTCTTATCCTTTCCCCACTTCCTCACAGACAGATGTGTTCTTTCTTTCCATTGTTAGCTCTGTCTGGGCTCTGAGTTTCATTTCTTTTTGACTTCTCCTTTTCTTTCTTGAAATTGACCTGTGTTGTCTAAATTAAAAGGTATATATTTTTTCTGTAAACTATTATTCTATTTAACCATCTTGGAAAGACTAATTCATTACTTTTTGGTCAGTTGATGGGTTTATGCATTCACTCACACATTCTCTTATTATTTATTTAAAAGACTTTCTCTTAGGTGCTATAAAGAGTAGAAAGTATAAGAAAGTGTAATAACTATCAAAGAAGTTATAGCCTAGTGAGATAAAATAGATCTGGAAATAACTTTATTACATGTCCTCAAATTTGCAGTTCAGCAATAAGGAAAAAGGAATTTCCAGTTGGAGTTTTAGGCCTACATAATTTGCATAGGTAGTAGTAGTAATAGAAACAAATAGTAGTAAGAGAAACATGAAAGACAGGAAAAGGATCAGTTTTGGAGAAAAAGTGATGAATTCGTTTGAGATAAGCTCAGTGTAGGTAGAGGATGGTACTTCCAAGTGAATATTTGCAACAAGCTGTTGGAATATATGGTAGGAAAAGTTCCAGTTAGAGATGCAGATGTGGGAATTTTAATATTAAGCAAAAATTGAAGCCATGAGATTGAGATGTCACCTTAGGTTGACATAGAATTGCTGGTAAAGCTCTTTAAAAATAAATGGCCATGCCCTACCCTGGAAGATTCTGACATAGAAGATCTATGGAGCTTAAATTCTATATTTATGAAAAGTTATACAAGTTCTTTAGTTGATTCAGAAGCCTCTAATGGCAGCATATGACCTGTCACTGGGATAGCTGGAGGAATGCTTGCATGGACAGAGAAGCAGCAGCTTGGAAGGACTGATGAAGGACCAGGAGCAGGGGCCATGAAAACAGCTTCAGCTGTGAGGAGTGTGGTGGTGGTGAATCCCACATGCCACAGAGACTTTCAGGAGGACACGGAAAGAACTGATGTCGGCCGAAGTCATGAGCTAGAGCAGGTGCAGGGATATTTCTTCACTTAAGTAGGAGTTGAAGAAAA
This sequence comes from Mirounga leonina, assembly GCF_011800145.1. Taxonomy (NCBI): domain Eukaryota; kingdom Metazoa; phylum Chordata; class Mammalia; order Carnivora; family Phocidae; genus Mirounga; species Mirounga leonina. The sequence goes on along the minus strand of NW_023270436.1, from coordinate 153,205 downwards.
GTGTCCTCTTCTAAATCTTGTAAAAATAAAACTGATAGAACTATGTACAAGGGAAGTGAGGTAAAGGACATAGAAAAATTGTCTCTAATTCCACTACTTCATTCATTCATTCACTTTTTTTTTTTTTTTAAATATTTTATTTATTTATTTGAGAGAGAGAGAGAGAATGAGAGACAGAGAGCATGAGAGGGATGAGGGTCAGAGGGAGAAGCAGACTCCCCGCCGAGCAGGGAGCCCGACGCGGGACTCGATCCCGGGACTCCAGGATCACGACCTGAGCCGAAGGCAGTCGCTTAACCAACTGAGCCACCCAGGCGCCCTCACTCACTTTCTTTTAAGTGATCTCTATGCCCAGTGTGGGGCCTCGTACTCATGACACCGAGATCAAGAGTCACATGCTCTACCTGCTGAACCAGCCGGCTGTCCCTCCACAACTTTAATATAGCTCTTCTAATTTTTGTGTGTTCATTCTAGTAGGCACCCCACCCCTTATTTTAACAGGAAGTGGGATTTATTGGTGGGCACGAATAAGGAGGGGGCAGTGCTAGAGTTCTCATGAGCACAGGGCCTGCCATTTGTCCAGGGGGCCGTGGTTAGGGATGTATTTGACCCCACAGACATTGGCGGTGAACTGCTTTTCAGCCATCCTGGCTTCAAATTCTTGGGCATTAAAGTGAGTAAAGCCCCACTTCTTGGAGATGTGGATCTTCTGGCAGCCCCAGGGAACTTGGACTTGTCCCTGCATAGGGCCGCAGTCTCATGCTCCTTGTTCTGCACCTCGGTATGGATGGACATGATTTGGCCTGTGTGGGCCTGGCCACTGTGCCCTGAGGTTCTCCAAGGCCACCCACATGCCTGTTTGGAGCCAGACTGGGGATAGCAGGAGGTCAGACGTGAATGTCCACCAGAAAGGGCTGTGTCCACGGTCCTGTAAGGCAACCCGTATAAGCAACAGGCTGCATACACTACTGAGGAGGCTGCTGTTTGCCGCCGTTGCCCATCAGACCCTCCATGGGGAGACAGCACGGTGGGCTTCATGGGCTGCAGTCCAGTACTTTTGTAGAAAGGTGAGATATCGCACAGAAATCATGCATAAAACATAAATGTGCAGCTTAACAAATTATTGAAAGGTACCGATGTAACCACCACTCAGGTCAGTAAGCAGAACACTGCCAGGTCCCTGCGAGCTCTCTGTGTGATCCCCCCTTCCCCCACCCAAAGGCAGTCTTCTCTTTACTTTAATGGGAATAACTTACCCCATTGGTTACTTGCCAAACTTTGTCAACTGTTTGTGTTTCTAATCACTGCAGTTTAGGTGTGTATGTTTGTGAACTTTATAAAGAGGGGTTCATAATTTATATATTGTGATTTGCTTCTCAAAATTACTTTTAAGATTTATGCATTTTGCATATTACTCTAGTAGTTTGTTTCATTGTACAAGTCAGTACTCCCCAATTTATCTCTTCTGTTATTGAGGGCTTCTTGGGTTGTTCGCATTTCAGGGCTGTTGCAAGCAGTGTTACTATTGTCCCTGCATCCTGGTACAGACCGGCCAGATTTCCTGTGGTATATATCTAGGACTGGAGTTGCTGGGTCAGAGGACAATGTACCTCTTTCTTACTAGATAATGCCAAAATGTTTTCCAGAGTGCTTTTACTGACATTCTCACAAACGCCGTAAGTGGGTTCTCCTCGCTCCCCATACTTACTAATGCCCAGTACAGCTAGGCACCATAATATTGACCTAACAGAAGAGTGTGCACTGGGAGCTTGCTGTGGTTTAAAATTGCATTTCTCGGATTACTGATGAGATTGAGCACTTTTCTGTATGTTTATTGGACATTTAGATATTCTCATTTGTGAAGTGCCTCTTGAAGGTTTTTGCTCATTTATGTATTGGATTCTCTTTTTCTTACTGATTGGTAGATGTTATATATTTCAGATACAAATTCTTTGCTAATTATTTTCACTGCAAATATTTTCTCCCACATGCGGCATACTTTTCCCCTTAATGACCTCTTTTGATGAATGGAAATTCTTCATTTTAGTGTGGTCAGATTTACCAGTCTTTCCCTTTATAGTTGACCTGTTTAAGAAATTGTTCCCTACCGGGTGCCTGGGTGGCTCAGTTGTTAAGCGTCTTCCTTCGGCTCAGGTCATGATCCCAGAGTCCTGGGATCGAGCCCCCCATCGGGCTCCCTGCTCAACGGGAAGCCTGCTTCTCCCTCTCCCTCTACTGTTCCCCCTGCTTGTGTTCCTGCTCTCGCTATCTCTCTGTCAAATAAATAAATAAAATCTTAAAAAAAAAAAAATTGTTCCCTACCATGAGGTCATAATGAAGGCATTTTCCTATATTTTCTCTTTAAAAAGCCCAGTCATTTTGCCATTCACATTTAGATCCATTGTCCACTTTTAATTGATTTTTGTGTGTTGTGTGTTATTGGTCAATTTTGATTTCTTCTTTGAGGAGATCCAGTTATCATGGTACTACATACTGACATGTCTGTCCTATCCTTGTTACAATGTCATAAGTTTGTCATAACTTAAATGTCCATATTTGTGTATATTGCTGAGTTCTCTATTCTTTATTGATTGTCTGCTTTCCTATCCTTGCATACATCTATACAGCCTTAGTTATGGACTTAATGGATAACATTTTACTGTATTTACTTCACCCCACCCCCCTTTTTTTTGCTGAATAATTTAAAAGTAAAGTACAGACATCTCAACATTTCACTGAACAGTACTTCATCATGTGTAAATTATAGGGACATTTTCTGCATGATCAAAATAGCATTTTTCATGCCAAAATAACAGTTTTGCCAGTTTTGTTTCCGTTTTCACAGTTTCTCGTATGGTATATAAGGTCAGATCTGTGCATGCACAACTCAGGGATGAGCTCAGGATTTCATACACAACTTTGTGGGAGCACTTTTCTTGAGCTCCATCTGCTACCCTTTGTGGCTCTCAGGGCCTCTCTTTCAGGTCTTCTGGGTAGAAAGGCAGACCTTTAGTTTCCCCTCTGCTCTGTATTTCCTGCAACTGTGTCTGCCTCCGTAGCCAAGCAACAAGGAGACAGAGAGGAAAAGAAGAAAATGGGTATTATTCCTGTGCTGTAGGGAACATAGATTTTTCTTTTCTTTTTTAAGATTTTATTTATTTGAGAGAGCAGGCAGGAGCTGGGGGAGGGGCAGAGGGAGGGGGAGAAGGGAGCCTGATGTGGGACTGGATCCCAGGATCCCGAGATCACAGCCCCAACCAAAGGCAGACGCTTAACCAACTGAGCCACCCAGGTGTCCCAAGATGAGCAACTTTGAAGGGGAGGAGAAGATTATATCAATTTGTGACTTACTGACTTTTGGATCTTTGTGGGATGCTTGACTAGATCAATTCATTAGGCAATTGAGTATCATACTCTGGAGCTTAACAAAGAGGTCACTGTGCTTCTCAAATTTTAGTCACTTGGAGAGGTTTTTCTTTTTTTCTTTTTTTTTTTAGATTTATTTATTTTAGAGAGTGTGTGCACATAAATGGGGAGGGGTAGAGGGAGAGGGAGAGAAATCCTCAAGCAGATTCCCCACTGAGCGCAGAGCCTGATGCAGGGCTCAGTCCCAGGACCCAGAGATCATGACTGAGCTGAAACCAAGAGCTGGCTGCTTACTGACAAGCCACCCAGGTGCCCCTAAAGATTTTTTTATAAGTAATCTCTACACCCAATGTGCAGCTCAAACTAACAATCCTGAGATCATGAGTTGCACGCTCCACCGACTGAGCCAGCCAGGCAACGCATACTGTTGAATTTATTCTTAAGCAACTTTCCCTAGTTTCTTATAGATTATATTGCTTTTCTATAGGAATGCTAATGAATTTGTGTATTTATATCTCTCAGTCTTTATTGTAGTAATAAAAATATCCTAAACCTTTCTAGATTGATCTTCCCTGCAAATACAGTAATGATTTTTTTAAATTGATAAACTTTTTAAAAGCAGTTTTTGGTTCACAGCAAAATTGAGTGGGAAGTACAAAGAGTTCCTATATACCCCAAGCCCCACCACAACCTCTCCCACTGTGGACATCCCACACCACAATCCCACATCATAATATATTTGTCACAATTGATGAACCTAGATTGACACATCATTACCCAAAGTCCATAGTTTACATTAGGTTTTGCTTTTTGTGTTCTATGTACATTCTGTGGGGTTTTGGCAAATATATAATGAATGACATGTACCCACCATTATCGTATCATACGGAATAGTTTTACTGTCCTAAAAATCCTTCATGTTCTGCCTGTTCATCTGCCTCTCCCCTCTTACCCCTGGCAACCACTGATCTTTTTATTGTCTCCCTTGTTTTGCCTTTTCCAGAATGTTATATAGCTGGAATCATACAGTAGTTAGCCTTTTCAGATTGGTTTCTTTCACTTAATATTGTGCATTTAAGGTTCCTTTATATCTTTCAGTGGGTCAACAGCTTTTTTTTTTTAAATAGAAACTTTTTTTTTTCTTAAGATTTTATTTATCGAGAGCACAAGCAGGGAGAGCAGCAGAGGGAGAGGGAGAAGCAGGCTCTGCACTGAGCAGGGAGCCCAATGCGGGACTCGATCCCAGGACCCTGGGATCATGACCTGAGTGGAAAGCAGATGCTTAACTGACTGAGCCACCTATGCGCCCAACAGCTGTTTCTTTTTAGTGCTAAATAATATTCTATTGTCTGGATGAACTACAGTTTACTTTTGCATTCTCCTACTGGAGGGTATCTTGGTTGCTTCCAAGTTTTGGCAATTATAAAGAAAGCTGCTATAAACATCCATATGCAGGCTTTTGTGTGAACGTAAGTTTTGAATTAATTTGGGTAAATACCAAAGAGTGCAATTGTTGAATTGTGTGGTAAGAAAATGTTTAGTTAGGAAACATCCAAACTGGGCGCCTGGGTGGCTGTTGGTTAAGCATCTGCCTTCCGCTCAGGTCATGATCCTAGGGTCCTGGGATTGAGTCCTGCATCGGGCTCCCTGCTCCGCTGGGACTCTGCTTCTCCTTCTGCCCTTCCCCCACTTGTTCTCTCTTACTCTCTCTCAAGTAAATAAATAAATAAAATCTTTAAAAGCAACCGCCAAACTATTTTCCAAAGTGGTTCTACTATTCTAAATTCCCACCAGCAATGAATGATAATAGTTCCTATTTCTCTGCATCCTTGCCAGCATTTGATGTTGTTAGTGGATTGAATTTTGGCCATTCTAGTAAGCGTGTAGTGGTATTTCATTTTAATTTAGAATTCTCTCATGACTTGTGATGTTGAATATCGTTCCTTATTCTTGCCACCTGTATATCTTCTTTGGTGACGTTTCTGTTTGGGTCTTTTGCCCATTTTTAAATTGTATTGTTCATTTTCTTAGTGTTGAGTTTTAGGAGTTCATTGTATATTTTGGATATCAGGTCTTAACAGATATGTCTTTTGCACATATTTTCTCCCAGTTTATGGCCTGTCTTCTCATTCTCTTGATGTTGGCTTTTGCAGAGCAGAGGTTTTTTATTTTAACAAGTCCAGTTTATCAATTACTTTCCTGGATCATGACTTTGGTTGTTGTATCTAAAAAGTCATTGCCATACCTAAGGTCATCTAGGTTCCCCCTAAGTTATCTTCTAGGAATTTTATAGTTTTCTGTTTTATGTTTAGGTCTATGATCCATTTTGAGTTAATTTTAGTCAAGAGTGTAAGGTCTGTGTCTAAATTCATTTTTACGCATATGGATGCATAGTTGTTCTAGGACCATTTGTTGAAAAGATGTCTTTGCTCCTTTGTGTTGTCTTTGTTCCTTTGTCAAAGATCAGTTGAGTATAATTATGCAACTCTATTTCTGAGCTCTCTACTCTGTGCCATTGATCTACTTGTCTCGTCTTTCACCAGTACTGCACTGTCTTCATTACTATAAGTTTATAGTGAGTCTTGAAGTTAGGTAGTGTCAGTCTTCTGGCTTTGTTCTTTTCTTTAATATCCTGGTATTCTAGGTCTTTTGCTTCTTTTTTTTTTTTTTTTTTAAAGATTTTATTTATTTATTCATGAGAGACAGAGAGAGAGAGAGAGAGAAGCAGAGGGAGAAGCAGGCTCCCAAGGAGCAGGGAGCCCGATGCGGGGCTCGATCCCAGGACCCTGGGATCATGACCTGAGCCGAAAGCAGAAGCTCAACCATCTGAGCCACCCAGGCGCCCGGTCTTTTGCTTCTTGATATAAACTTTAGAATCAGTTTGTTGAGATCTATAAAATTACTTTCTGGGGGCGCCTGGGTGGCTCAGTTGTTAGGCGTCTGCCTTCGGCTCAGGTCATGATCTCAGGGTCCTGGGATCGAGCCCCACATCGGGCTCCCCGCTCGGCAGGAAACCTGCTTCTCCCTCTCCCACTCCCCCGCTTGTGTTCCCTCTCTCGCTGTGTCTCTGTCAAATAAATAAATAAATAAATAAATAAAATAAAAAATAAATAAATTTAAAATTACTTTCTGGGATTTCATTGTATCTATAGATCTTGACAATATTTACAGAATTATCAAGACATCTTGACAATATTGAATCCTTCTATGAACATGGAATTTCTGTCTCTCCATTTAGTTCTTTCTTCACATCTTTCATCAGTTTTGTAGTTTTCCTCATATAAATCTGGTACATGTTTTGTTAGATTTATACCTAAGGATTTCATTTTTTGTGTGCTAATGTAAGCAGTAATATCTCAGTTTCAACCTCCATTTGTTCATTGCTTATATATGGGAAAGACTGACTTTTATACATTAATTTTATATCCTGCAATTTTGTTATAATAACTTATTCCAGTTTTTTGGCAAAATTTTTCAGATTCTCTGCATAGATAATAGTGTCATCTGCCAGTAGGAAGTTTTATTTCTTCCTCGCCAATCTGTATATCTTTTATTTACTTTTTTTCTCTTATTGCATTAGCTAAGAATTCTGTTACAGCATTGAAAGGTAGTTCTGGGGCGCCTGGGTGGCTCAGTCATTAAGCGTCTGCCTTCAGCTCAGGCCATGATCGTAGGGCCCTGGGATTGAGCCCGCATCGGGCTCCCTGCTCGGTGGGAAGCCTGCTTCTCCCTCTCCCCATCCCCCTGCTTGTGTTCCCTCTCGCTGTGTCTCTCTCTGTAAAATAAATAAATAAAATCTTAAAAAAGAAAAAGTAGTTCTGAGCAGCGCCTGGGTGGCTCAGTTGTTAAGCATCTGACTCTTGGTTTCAGCTCAAGTCTGATCTCAGAGTTGTGAGATTGAGCCCTATGTGTCAGGCTCTGCGTTCAGTGCAGGAGTTGGCTTGAATTTCTCTCTCCCTCTGCCCTTCCCCCCTGCGCTTTCTCTCTCTCACTGAAATAAATAGATAGATCTTAAAAAAAAAAAAAAAAGCAGTGCTAAGAAGGGACATCCTTGCAGTGTTCTTGGTTTTAGCAGGAGAGCTTCAAATTTCTCACCATTGATATGATGTTAGCTGTAGGGTTTTTTGTTTTTTTTTTTTTGATGTTCTTTACAACTTGAGGAAATTCCACTCTATTCCTAGTATGTTGAGTTTTTTCTTGAATGGATGTTGGATCTTGCAAGGCATGTCTACTAACATGTTTCCTTAGTTTTTGTCTCAGAAAATCTTTATTTCTCCTTCACCTTTGAAGTATAGTTTTGTAGGGTACACGATTCTAGGTTGGTGGGTTTTTTTTCTCTCAACACTATACCACATTAAGTACTATCTCAATGATCTTAAGTAACATTGGTGATAGAGAATATTTGTTCTTTTTTTTTTTTTTCTTCATAAGAAGAGAGTGAATGCATCTAAAAGTTTTGCTTTGAGTATATTAGTTGCTGATTTGTCATAGGAACCCTTCTTTACATTAAGAACCGAATCCTTGTGGGCACCTTGGTAGCTCAGTTGGTTAAGTGTCCGACTCTTGGTTTTGGCCCCAGTTGTCATCTCAGGGTCGTGAGATTGAGCCCTGCATTGGGCTCCATGCCCAGCGTGGAGTCTGCTTGAGAGTCTCTCTTCCTCTCCCTCTGCCCCTCCCTCCACTCACATATGCTCTAAAACAAATAAATCTTTAAAAGAAAAAAAAAAAAAGAATGAATCCTTGTATTCCTCTAGGCTTTTAATCAGTATAAGTGCTAAGTTATATCAGATCCATTTGACATTTACCAAAAAGAGTATGGGCATATAAGTGATAGAAGGAGGGGAGGTGACTTCGAGGGAATGAAGGGGGGTGAGAAATATATAATTAGCATTCTATTCATATTTTGAACCTGGTTTTCTTGGTTGTGCCTTTTACTCGCATTGGTCTGTGAAACCATATGGCAGGTAGTATACTAAATCTTTGTAGTTAACCCCAGTTGCTTTTGCTTTTTCTAATATCATTAAATATCTATGTTCACCTGATATATCTTGCTGTATTTCCATTCCCAACTAATTTCTGCAGTGAAGCCTTTCTAGATGAAGCTTTTCTTTACCAATTCCAGTGGATTTTTATATCTCATTTCTGATCTTATACAGTTTTTACTCTAAATATAATGAGCTTATCTTGTTTCTTTTAAAAAAAATTTTTTTTTTTAAGATTTTTATTTATTTGCGAGAGAGAGAATGAGAGACAGAGAGCATGAGAGGGAGGAGGGTCAGAGGGAGAAGGGAGCAGGGAGCCTGATGTGGGACTCGATCCCGGGACTCCAGGATCATGACCTGAGCCGAAGGCAGTCGCTTAACCAACTGAGCCACCCAGGCACCCAAGACCATTTTCTTAACTATTATTTTACTGCTTCCCCATCCTAATCTTTCATTTTAATGTGCCTACCATATAGGTATAGATCTTGATTCTTTGTTCATATACCTATTAAAGAAATAGGTCTGGGGTGCCTGGGTGGCTCAGTTGGTTAAGTATCTGCCTTTGGCTCAGGTCATGATCTGGGGTCCTGGGATCAAGCCCAATGTTGGGCTCCATGCTCAGTGGGAAGCTTGCTTCTCCCTCTGCCCCCACCACCCTGGCTTGTGTGCAGGCGTGCTCTCTCTCTCTCTCTCAAATAAATAGTTAAAACCTTGAAAAAAAAAATAGGTTTATATACTTTTTCCTAGAAGCTTAAGGTCAGTGGTAGTAAATAAAAGATAGCATTCCCCCATACAAAATAAATGTCAAAATGTGTTTTATTTTTTTTTATTTTTTAAAGGTATGCTTTTTTTTTTTTTTTTAAGATTTTATTTATTTATTTGACAGAGAGAGACAGTGAGAGAGGGAACACAAGCAGGGGGAGTGGGAGAGGGAGAAGCAGGCTTCCTGAGGAGCAGGGAGCCCGATGCGGGGCTCGATCCCAGGACCCTGGGATCATGACCTGAGCTGAAGGCAGACGCTTAAGCTTAATGACGGAGCCACCCAGGTGCCCCTCAAAATGTGTTTTAAATAAAAATGAATTTTTTAGTGTTATTTGGAAATAACTTTAAACTTCCAGAAAACTTTCAAGAATAGTACAAGAATATCTATAAGCTCTTTATTCAAATTCACCTATTGCTAATATTTTGCCCCATTCATTTTATCATTTGGTATATGATTTTTTTCTGAAAGATCAGAGAATAAATTGGATACATCATGGCCTTTTACCCCCACGTATTCCTAAGAATTAGGATATGAGTGAATATATTTCTTAAAAAGTCTTCATATTATTATACTGTTTTGTTCCCCCCAAAAGGATAAAGTACCTTCCTAAAATGTAGCCTGGAGAAAATCAGGGCCTATGTTTGAACTGTTAAAAGCATCTAATAGGGTGCCTGGGTGGCTCAGTTGATTAAGCGTACAACTCTTGGTTTTGGCTCAGGTCATGATCTCAGGGTTGTGAGATTAAGCCCTGCATCAGGCTCCACACTCAGCAGTGAGTTTGCTTCAGATTTTCTCCCTCACCCTTTGCCCCTCCCACTTGTGCACTCTCGCTCTCTAATAAATACACCTGGGGGGAGAAAAAAAGCATGTTATACCAAAGTTGAGCTTCAGTTATCAATTTGGAAAGTAGAGTTAGAGTGAGGATCATAGACAGTCATTTTCATGGATACCTTTTACTTATTTATTTAAAATAAGTCACTGTCAGGTGTTCCAAAGGCATTAAGCGAACAGAGTCTGAGGTCTTTGTGGGACCTGAGGAACATTTGTAGTTTATTAGCAGCATTATGAAATTGTCTTTTTCAAGTCCTTTTTGCCTTAGATAAAGTTTAAGTAGAGCTGATAAAGACGAAAATGCATCCTTCCGAAGTATTTATCTTCCTGACCGTTTTGTTTTTTTTTTTTAAAGATTTTATTTATTTATTTGTCAGAGAGAGAGAGTAAGAATGAGTGAGCATAAGCAGGGGGGAAGGTCAGAGGGAGAAGCAGGCTCCCCACTGAGCATGGAGCCCGACATGGGGCTTGATCCCAGGACCCTGGGATCATGACCTGAGCTGAAGGCAGACGCTTAACTGACTGAGTCACCCAGGAATCCCCTGTCCTGTTTCTTCCCTCACCTTCAGTTACTTCTATTTAGTCTTCCCTTTTTACCTACATCCCTCTTCTGAATTTCTGGGCATACTGCTCAGATTTCAGTCTATATGAGAACTATGAAAGCCATGTAGTGTTGAGTTTGTTTGTTTTATCTCTCATTGAAAAAGCGAGGAGTGGCTTTACTTTACTCAATACAGGGAGGAAAAAAAAATTTGCTTTGTTTTTTTTTATTTTCAGAGTCAAATGGTGACATCAAAGAGTTTTCTCCAAAAAATGTCACATATGAAGATGGCTCATCCCAGTATTTGGTAGTGGAAAGAATTTTAAACCAAGACCCTGAATATTCCAGTTTTAAAGGAGGCTGGAAATGTGAGGAAGATACTCAGATGCAAGGAAATCAGGGAGGTATCAGGCAGGTGACAGTCTCTCATCAAGGAGCCCTGTCTCAGCATATGAGCATCAATACCGTGGAGAGGCCCTATGGATGTCATGAATGTGGAAAAACTTTCAGTCGGCGCTTTTCCCTTGTGTTACACCAGAGAACTCATACTGGAGAGAAACCATACGTATGTAAGGAATGTGGCAAAACCTTTAGCCAGATCTCAAACCTTGTGAAACATCAGATGATACATACTGGAAAGAAACCCCATGAGTGTAAGGACTGTAATAAAACATTCAGTTACCTCTCATTCCTCATTGAACACCAGAGAACACATACTGGGGAGAAACCTTATGAATGTACTGAATGTGGAAAGGCCTTTAGCCGTGCCTCAAACCTCACGCGCCATCAGAGAATTCACATAGGAAAGAAACAGTATATTTGTAGGAAATGTGGGAAAGCCTTTAGCAGTGGCTCAGAACTTATTCGCCACCAGATTACACATACTGGAGAGAAACCTTATGAATGCATTGAATGTGGAAAGGCATTTCGCCGTTCTTCACACCTTACTCGGCATCAGAGCATCCATACTACCAAAACCCCCTACGAATGTAATGAATGTAGGAAAGCCTTCCGTTGCCACTCATTCCTTATTAAACACCAGAGAATTCATGCTGGAGAAAAGCTCTATGAGTGTGATGAATGTGGTAAGGTTTTCACATGGCATGCATCCCTTATGCAACATATGAAAATTCATACTGGAGAAAAGCCCTATGCATGTACTGAATGTGATAAAACCTTTAGTCGGAGCTTTTCCCTCATTCTACATCAGATAACTCACACTGGGGAGAAACCCTATGTATGCAAGGTGTGCAATAAGTCCTTCAGCTGGAGCTCAAACCTTGCCAAACATCAGAGAACACACACCCTAGAGAACCCCTATGAATATGAAAATTCGTTTAGTTATCACTCATTCCTTACTGAGCACAAAGGAATTCGCACTACAGAGAAAACCTAACAACGTATGGATTAAAAAACAAAACAAAACAGTTAATGCCTTACTTTGGACCCCTGGAAAGAAGCCTTAAGTGAGTATGTTGAATGTGAAGAAGGTGGGTCATACTGGATTCAATATCCGGAAAATAATAACCCAGGAATACGATGGGAAGCCATTAGTAGCCGCACATTCTTTTTGTTACATCAGAAGATGAAATCAGTACTGAGAAGACTTCATCTGGTAGGATTCCCTCACTCGACCTTTGTAAATTCCTACCAGGGAAGGACACGTGGCCGATAAACGTGAGAAAGCTTTTATTTAGAAATTGGTCCCCGTTCTGCATCTGTCAGCTCAAACAGGACAGTGTGTGGGCAAGAGTGCACATTTTCCTGGACATCAGAAAATTCATAATGAAACAAAGTCATGCAAATGCAATGACTTGGCAATGTCCTTGTGTACCATGCAATATTTATTAAGTTTGAAAATACTCTTCTAAAGAGAAAAAGCAACCCTATAAATGAACTGAATAGAGGGTTTTCTGCTTTATTTCAGAACTGCAGAATTATACTGGGGAGAAAACTACTATTGTAAGGAGTGTGGCAAATCTTAAAAGAGTTCTGAGAAGTCCTACTGGAGGGAATTTGTGGGCGTTTTTTTTGGGGGGGGGAGTTATTTTTGTTTTAAAGCAAACTCAGAAAAGAAAGCTACGAATAAATGTTTTTAGTTAATCTGGTACTTGCAGAGTTTTTTCCACAGGATGTGTCGTTCTGAAAATGCAAACACCACAGTATTGACATCAGCAGTGAAGACTAGTGTGCGTTTGTAGAAACATACATGGTTACAGAAACATTTTTAGTATCTTAATGGCTTTAACTTTGAGATAGAGTATAGATTTAAGGTTATGCTAACTCATGTTTATCCTTGAATATGACTAGACCTGTCTTGGCCTGAAGTAAATGTAGATAAGGTATGTCGCAGGAAAATGCCAAGGTGGTTTTCCTCTTTTGATCCACTTACAGTGGGAACATTCCTTTTGTAAGCACGTTTGTCAAAATAAACCAGATGATGTTTTTACTCTCCATGTACACCTTGCCCATTTTTAAATGTCCCAGTTGAAAGTATCTTATCTTGGAAGCATCTGTCTGCCTCCTTTTAAGAATTGAGCTTGCATTTAGGATAAGTAATACACAGTTTAGTACTTGAATAAGTGCCTCATTTAAGTATATTTCATGTATGGCTAAATTTTTCACCAAGTGAGAGGCTGGCAATTTTCTTTCCTACTTACTATGGTGTAACACATAACTGTTGCCTAATAATTTTCTCAAAGCCTCAATCTCTACCAGAACAGCTCCATTGTACAAGCCCTTCCTTTCCTGCAGTGCATTATTACTTTTCCTAGCCCCATGTGGGGAGTCTTTGTTGGACAAAAATGTATTTATCATTTCAGAGGTTTATAACATTCAGGGATGTGGCCATAGACTTGTCTCACGAGAAATGGGGCTGACTGGACCCTGACCAGAAGAATTTATATAGGAATTTAATGATTTGGAACTATGGGAACCTCATCCGAGATTACCATTCCTCCAAATTCAAAACCTGAATTTAGGTATCTTTGCTTTCTCTTTTAGGAAAAGGGGGTGGGCTTTAAATTGCCTGCCTGAATTCCTACTCCAGGTTCTTGAAGAAATGAATTAAAATCGGTAGAAGTGGGAAGTGGCTTGCATTCTTCCTTGAACGCTCTGCCCGTCCCCGCCACTCGTGCTTTTTTATTTTGAGAGAGGGAGAGAGAGAGAGAGAGAGAGAGAGAATGAGCAGGGGGAGGGGCAGAAGAGAGGGAGAAGCAGGTTCCTTGCTGAGTGGAGAGCCCGATGTGCCAGGACCCTGAGATCATGACCCCGGTCAAAGGCAGATGCTTAATTGACTGAGCCACCCAGGTGCCCCTAGATTCTCTTCCTCTGTATTAAGAAGTCAGGTCTGGATCTAGGAAAAACCATAATCTTTTGAAGTATCTATTTTTCCCTTTTATAAGCAGGACTCTCTCTTTCTAAATCAAATGTGGCCCTTACTGGAGCAAGGAAGAGTCAAAGAATGATGGACAAAAGATGACAAGAGGCCTATGATCAGGTAAGTGTGGGACAATCAGGCAGGGAGTGCCATTGCATGGAGTAGTCCAGCTTACCAAATTGCTTGAATCATTTTCTCAAAAATAGTAACTTTCCTTTAAAATTCCTGTCATGCAACAGCATTCTGAACTATGAAACTCATCCTTTTTTTTTTTTTTTTAAAGATTTTATTTATTTGAGAGAGAGAGAGAGAAAAACAGCATGAGAGGGGATAGGGTCAGAGGGAGAAGCAGGCTCCCCACTGGGCCGGTAGCCCAATGTGGGACTCGATCCCAGGACTCCGGGATCATGACCTGAGCAGAAGGCAGTCGCTTAACCAGCTGAGCCACCCAGGAGCCCTGAACTATGTAACTCATCCTAAAGGTACTCATTAAGTTGTGGTTAAGATACTTCAGAAAATAAGAACTATGCTTTTATTTATTTATTTGAGTTATTTATTTATTTGAGAGAGAATACATGCACACGTGAGCAGGGGGAGGGGCAGAGGGAGAGAGAATCTCAAGCAGATGCTCAACATGGGGCTTGATATCCCATGACCTGAGCAGAAATCAGGATTTGGCCGCTTAACTCACTGAGCCACCCAAGTATCCATGCTATTATTTTTAATTAAAGTAAATACAGACAATTTCTAGATTATACAATAAGATATTAAGAGACTTGCTACTGAAAAAAGAAAATGAATAGCTTGTGGGCATTTTCATCATACAATATATTTGTCATATCAAGAAGGCGCTGGCAAGGTTCACAGTTGCTTGCTTTCACTGAATTTTAGCACACAAATCTGTTACATCTTTCCATATTTAACAATGATTTTTCATAAACTAGTGCTTTCCAGAGGTAGCAGAAAAGTAAAAAGAAATTTGCCTGTCTTTTTTAAGATTTTATTTATTTATTTAATGAGAGAGAATGAGAAAGCACAAGCAGGGGGAGAGGGAGAAGCAGACTGAGTCACCCAGTCCCCCTTAAAGTTGCCTGTTTTTTAAGATGAAATTCTGTAACAATAGCCAGACACATTAAGATATAAAAGCAAACAGCAGGAGAAAAACATGTATGATGTTACACTTTAAATCACTTGTGGAACACAATATTGTTTCAGTTCCTGTTTGTATTGTTGAGACAAGAACCATCTCTGTACATCTGAAGGGGTAGGCATCCTGCTTGAACATTAAGAACTATGTAGTATAAGATGTTTGTATCTCAGGGCGCCTGGGTGGCTCGCTCAGTTAAGTGTCTGCCTTGGGCTCAGGTCATGATCCCGGGGACCTGAGATCGAGCCCCGTGTCAGGCTCCCTGCTCAGCGGGGAGTCTGCTTCTCCCTCTGCCAACCCCACCCCCCACTCATGCTCTCTCTCGCTTGCTGTGTGTCTCTCTCTCAATAAAATCTTAAAAAAAGATGTTTGTATCTCAGACACAATTTTATTATGTTTGCATGTGTAAAATTTAGTGAAACATGCTCAGGAATGCAACCATTATTTCGAGTGAGAATGGTACCATATTTTCATTACTTTGCTGTCATTTATTCAATTATCCATACGTTGTGAAAGCATCATACTCCCAATGAAGAGGTCCGTCCTTGGTAGACGAACACAACACATGGTATTTTTTCTGGAATAGGACTCCATGTATTATTTCTGCGTGAAACCTTCCTTAATTGAGTTGAGCTTCAGAGTGGTTCCCTTGCATACAGTCGGTCTGAGTGCACAGCCGGGTGGCTCTCGGCACCCGGCACACGTACGGGCAGCTGCCCTGCACTGGTGCCTGTCTGATAGGGGTGCGACAGTTCGTGAATGCAGTGTTGTTAGTGTGGGGTCGGGTTTCATGGCTACTTACAGTGTCTTCAAAAAGTCTGCTTCCAAATAGGATGTAGAATTGTGGCAACAACCAGATACAATACGAAAATCCCATTTTAAAAGGCATCATTGAGCTGTGGAAGCAAGAGAGAAATCACAGGAGTTTTTGTGGTCAGTTGAAGTTGAAATGGCAGATTAGGAACTTGAGAATCTTCAAATGCATAGCTGGTTCCCTCCCCTGGGACATTTGCTGAATTTAGGGCTGTGCAGGAGGCTGGAGAGCCAAAATAAAAGCTTCCAAAAGAGTGAAGTGTCTGCAGTGTCTTTGGTGCTTAGGAATGAAAAACCCACTCGAGAAGGTGGCTGCCCAAGATAAATGGCCAGTCTCCCCCCAAGCTGCCTATCCAAGTTTGAAGCTGCATGGGGTAGGAGGTTAAGGAGATTAGAAACTACCAAGCCCTCAGATTCATTTATTTATTTTTAAATATTTTATTTATTTATTTGAGAGACAGAGAATGAGAGAGAGCACATGAGAGGGGGAAGGGTCAGAGGGCAAAGCAGACTCCCTGCCGAGCAGGGAGCCCGATGCGGGACTCGATCCAGGGACTCCAGGATCATGACCTGAGCCGAAGGCAGTCACTTAACCAACTGAGCCACCCAGGCGCCCTGTTGGGAGATTTTTGATTACTGCTTCAATTTCCTTAGTGGTTATAGGTCTGTTCAGGTTTTTTATTTCTTCCTGGTTCAGTTTTGGTAGTTTATACATCTCTAGGAACATTCCATCCCAAAGCAACAGAATACACATTCTTCTCTAGTGTCCATGGAACATTCTCCAGAATAGATCACATCCTAGGTCACAAATCAGGTCTCAACTGGTACCAAAAGACTGGGATCATTCCCTGCATATTTTCAGACCACAATGCTTTGAAACTAGAACTCAATCACAAGAGGAAAGTCAGAAAGAACTCAAATACATGGAGGCTAAAGAGCATCCTACTAAAGAATGAATGGATCAACCAGAAAATTAAAGAAGAATTTAAAAAATTCATGGAAACAAATGAAAATGAAAACACAACTGTTCAAAATCTTTGGGATGCAGCAAAGGCAGTCCTAAGAGGAAAGTATATAGCAATACAAGACTTTCTCAAGAAACAAGAAAGGTCTCAAATACACAACCTAACCCTACACCTAAAGGAGCTAGAGAAAGAACAGTAGATAAAGCCTAAACCCAGCAGGAGAGGAGAAATAATAAAGATCAGAGCAGAAATCAATGAAATAGAAATCAGTGAAATAGAAACCAAAAGAACAGTAGAACAGATCAACGAAACTAGGAGCTGGTTCTTTGAAAGAATTAACAAGATTGATAAACCCCTGGCCAGACTTATCAAAAAGAAAAGAGAAATGACCCAAATAAATAAAATCATGAATGAAAGAGGAGAGATCACAACCAACACCAAAGAGATACAAACAATTATAAGAACATATTAAGAGCAACCATATACCAGCAAATTAGATAATCTGGAAGAAATGGATGCATTCCTTGAAATGCAGTTAATTTAGAAATCAACAACAATAAGGGTGTCTGGGTGGCTCAGCCGGTTGGGCATCTGACTCTTGATATTGGCTTGGGCTGTGATCTTGGGGTTGTGGGGTCAAGACCTGCACTGGGCTCCACACTCAGTGGGGAGTCTGCTTGGGATTCTTTCTCTCCCTTTCCCCCTGCCCCTTGCTCTCTCTCTCTCAAATGTCTTTTTTAAAAAAGAAAATAAGAAAATAACTGCAAACTTTTAACTCTTTTGAAAACAATTCTAAACAGCTATAGACTTGTTAAGTCATGATAAATTTTATACAACACTTAGAGTTAAAATAAACACAGACCAAAATGTGTTACATAGTTGAAGAGGTATTTAGAGGACTATAGTCTTTTTTTTTTTTTTTTTAAGATTTTATTTATTTATTTGACAGAGAGACAGTGAGAGCAGGAACACAAGCAGGGGGAGTGGGAGAAGGAGAAGCAGGCTTCCTGCCGAGCAGGGAACCCGATGTGGGACTCGATCCCAGGACCCTGGGATCATGACTTGAGCCGAAGGCAGACGCTTAACGACTGAGCCACCCAGGCGCCCAGTATAGTCTTTTCTTTAAGATTTTATTTTTATTATTTTTTATTTGACAGAGAGACAGAGCACAAGCAGGGGGAGTGGCAGGCAGAGGGAGAGGAAGAAGCAGACTCCCCGCTGAGCAGGGAGCCCGATGCGGGATTTGATCCCAGGACCCTGGGATCATGACCTGAGCTGAAGGCAGATGCTTAACCGACTGAGCCACCCTGGCGCCCCTAGAGGACTATAGTCTTAAATGCTTATTTTGGGCGATAAAGCCTGAAATAATGAGTTGGAATCCACCTGAAGACAATAAATCAATTCCACATTCATAACATTTATAGTTTCTCTCCCAGTATGAATTCTCTTGTGAAGAGACTCCAACTCAAGTGAAGAACTCCAACTCAAGGCTTTTCCACATTGAATACATTCATAGGGTTTTTCTCCAGTGTGAGTTCTCACAAGTCTCCTAAGGGAAGAGGAAACACTGAAGGTTTTACTACATTCCTTACATTGATGGGTTTCTCTCCAGTATGAGTTCTCACATGTATTCTAAGGGATGAGAGACGACTAAAAACTTTCCCACAGTCATTGCATTTGTAGAGATTCCCTCGAGTGTGTTTTCTTGTGAACTTTAAGGTGCGAGCTCATAGTAAAGGCTTTTCCACAGTCATTGCGGTCATAGAGTTTCTCCCCAGTATGTATTCTCTTGTGCACTATTAGGTAAGAACTTGTGCCAAAGGATTTTCCACAATGATTACACTCATAAGGTTTCTCTCCAGTGTGAGTTCTCACATGAATCTTGAGATATTTTTTTGACTGAAAGCTTTTCCACATTGATTACATTTGTAGGGTTTCTCACCAGTGTGAGTTCTTACATGTCTCCTTCAGGTTGAGGAATCGATGGAAGACTTTCCCACATTCTTTACATTCATATTGTTTTTTGCCCATGTGACTTTTCTTGTGCAAAATAAGATTACGAAGTCTTTGAAGGCTTTCCCACATTGATTACATTTATGACATTTCTCTCCATTAGGAGTTTGCTCCTGTTGCCTACTGGATGGATGATAACAAAAAGTCTTGCTTTTATTACATTCATAGGAATTCTCCACCATATGAAAATTGTTATATATAGGTAGCATATTATTATGCTTGAAGTGTATACCATGTTTGAAGCATGCACATTTTTGTGCTGAGTTTTTTCAAGATGCCACAGAGCTCTATCATATTTATGACTTTCACAGAGCTTCCCTCTTACACAGTTTCTCTTGTAGTTGTTTACAACTGAATTATGTTTCAAACTCTCAATATCTAAGTGACATTTATGGCAATGTTTACTGGTGGAGACTCTCTTTAAAAAAACAAGTTTTGATCCAAGTTTAGAGTTTTCCTCTAATTCATGATGGTCATAGAATCTCTCCTGAGGTGCTGTTTTCTTTTGGGTTGCTTTCCTCAAATTTCTCTCTGGGATCTTGTGCTGTTTTCTGATCTGTGGCATTCCTGGTCTTCACTTAATGTGGAGGACCAATTGTCCATTATGAGTCTTATCATTTTCACTCCATTGGATGATTTTTCCCTAAAAATATTCTTTGGTTTTAAGTTGAATCTCCCAGTCTGGATAGGTGCCTTAGAGAAGTCTCCTTTTCATAGTTCTTATCTCTTCTTGACCCAACGGGGAGATCACAGTAGGCTTCCATAATTGATATTCCATTGAGGTAAGAGTCATATAGTTTTCCAGCATCACATCTCTGTAAATTCGTCTCTGACCAGAATCAAGCATCATCCACTCCTCCTGAGTGAATGCCACAGCCACATCTTTAAAGGTCACTGGTACCTGTAACCAGGTTGCTGGAAAACCAGCCACCATCCTTTCTTCCTCAGTATTTCTCACGTATAAACAGGCAGAATTCTGTGTTGGCAGAGCCCACGAGGGATAGGTCAATGGCTGTCATCTTAAGAGTCTGAAAGTGATATCTGCCTGCACAATAGGGTACAGAGATCAGGATATTTTCTTGTTCCTCTGATCCAATCAGGGTATGAAGGCATTTCATGGGGTGTCCTCCCTGTAGCCAAAGAGGCAGGTTCAGGTAAAAGAAGAAAGGTGGAAACAGAGCCCCATTGTTGGCAAGGAAAAAGAAAAATTGTTGACCCTCCCCCCTACTCCCAGCAAGGTTTGACCAGCTTAAAATCTTTACAGGGATTTGTAGTCACATACAATATTGTCATCCTTGGCCCCCTTCTAGAACTTGGGTTATTTGTACTAGCTTCTCCTGGAGACTACTGTTCAGCACAGGTGTGAAAGGAGCATGCATTATTAAAAGAAAAAAGATTAAAGCTAAAGAGAACCAATTCAAAGAGGCATGGTTAATTAATTAAATTTTGTGCATACTTTGCTACTTTTTTAGTTAACTTTTGGAATGGGAAAATAATTTTCCTGTCAAACATAATTATTCTAGGTATGCTTACTTTCCTATATATAACTTGTTTACCTCAATAACCTCATACATGATTAACAGCACTGATGATTTAGCTCCTACTCGGGAATTTTATTGGAGTTGTTAAAGGTAGATATGTGACTTTGAAACAAACGTTCATTTGATTACTGTCAAATCAATCTCTCTCCCCAGAGTATATGTTTCCTCATGATAATTTATTCTATCTAGAACTTGAATGGGATCAACAAAGAAGCATGATCCATGATCCAAACTTTGGGAATGAGGTCTTAAGGTTAATAAGATGGCACAGTACTTTCCTACACAATTTTTACAAAGGCTTTAAAATAAATCTTAAGGGCGCCTGGGTGGCTCAGTTGGTTAAGCGACTGCCTTCGGCTCAGGTCATGATCCTGGTGTCCCTGGATCGAGTCCCGCATCGGACTCCCTGCTCGGCAGGGAGTCTACTTCTCCCTCTGACCCTCCCCCCTCTCATGTGCTCTCTCTCATTCTCTCTCAAATAAATAAATAAAATCTTTTAAAAAATAAATAAATAAATAAAATAAATCTTAAAAAGATACAGTGTGAATACAAAAAAATGAATGCTTAGAGCCTTTAAGATCACAACAAATCATGCAATAATTTGTTATGCTAGCTTTTTACAGGTGTTACTTTTTGCAGATTAGATGATAACCTTCAAATGTGAGCCCTCTATCTCAATGCTACAATAGAGTTCAATTTTAATGGACAAAATCACAGAATTCGCAATTTTATTTAGACAAATATCTTTGACAGGTAGATTCTATGTCCTTAAAGCAGAAGTGTATATAAATCTGTAACTTTGGTGTAAACTGTACAGAAATAGATTTCCATCTGATTTGTTCATTGCTGTATTCCAAGTACCTAGAATATTCCTAGCACATGGCAGACACTTAACAAATATTAATCCAATAAGCTGAATGAGTCCATGGCAATTAAGGTTTTGTGAAGGAACCCCCCACCACCACCATCCATACCCTTCTTTCAGAAGGAAAAAAAATTAGAAAGTTATGCTTTCTATTCAAAAAGGAACTTACTTTGTCTTCTGGTTAAAGCTTTTTAAGCTAAGAATTGTACTCTGGACTTGTTCCTTAATTCTCCATGTTTTATTTCTTTTCTAGTTACAGAACTAATTAGAAAAACTAAACACTTTAGGGACAAACATAAAAAAGTATCTGAATAAATGGAGGGATTCATCATGATCATGGATGGGAAGATTCAGTATTATAAAGATTTCAATTTTCCTCTAACTAGAATTGCATTGGGTTTTCATTAATCTATATATTCAATAGGGATTTTTTGAAATGACAATTTGATTTTAAGGTTTTATAGCAAAATGAAGATACATAAATAACAAGGCAATTATTAAAATAGTGCTTTACCCTACTATATTTAAAAATGCATTGGGGTGCCTAGGTGGCTCAGTCATTAAGCGTCTGCCTTCGGCTCAGGTCATGATCCCAGGGTCCTGGGATCGAGCCCCGCATTGGGCTCCCTGCTTGGCGGGAAGCCTGCTCCTCTCTCTCCCACTTACCCTGCTTCTGTTCTCTCTCTCGCTGTCTCTGTCAAATAGATAAATAAAATCATAAAAAAAAAAAAAGCATTATAAATCTCTAGTAACTTGGGTGCCTGGGTGGCTCAGTTGGTTAAGCATCTGCCTTTGGCTCACGTTGTGATCCCAGGGTCCTGGGATCAAGCCCCACATTGGGCTCCCTGCTCAGTGGAGAACGTGCTTCTCCCTCTCCCTGCCATTCCCCCTGCTTGTGCTTGCTCTCTCTCTGTCAAATAAATAAGTAAAAATCTTTAAAAAAAAATAAATCTCTAGTAATTTAAACATGATAATGGGGCAATAATAAAAAATAAAACAGCTTCAGAAACAGATTGGTGTGTAGCTAGACATTTAATATATGATAAAGGCAGCACTATGAATCACTGCGGGGAAAGGATGGAATAGTTATTAAATGGTGTCAAGACAGCTGACTATCTGTTTGGAAAGCAAATTCTACTTCACACATTCCCATTCCCATCTGGATCAAGGACATAAGTAGATATGTAATAGGAATTCTAGAAGAGGAGGACAGAGGGAATATAAAGCAAGCAATATTAGTGATAATGGTTGTTCTTATCCCAAGCTGAAAGAAAGATATGAGTCCTTCACCTCCAAGTGTATGTATGTACCACATGCCACACTGAGGAAATTTCTGAAATCCACCGGATACATTGGAAGTAAGCTGTAGAGCATCAGGAATAATGAGTAAAATTTTGAAGTTACTGGAGAGAAAAGGCAAATTACCTATAAAGAAATACCAATTATACTGACTACAGACTTTTTAGCTGCAAAGATGAAGCCAGAAGACCACAGAATAATATCTTCAAAGTGTTAAAGGAAAACAGTTTCAACCTAGAAGTCAACAGTATCCTAAAAAGTGAGAAAAACACTGGCATATTTCAAAGTGACAGCAGCATCCTCAAAGATGCTCATAAGATAAATGCAAGTTGAAACAAGAATGGGATATAATTTCTCTAAGGCACACCTTAAATTAAAAGAGACCTAAAACTGCATGAGACTTATTTAGACCATGAGTCAAAAACAAAACAAAAACACACACACACACTTATGAAATAACAGAAAACTTTGAACACTGCCTATACATTTGATATTAGAGAAGTACTGCTAATTCTGTAGATGTGATGATATATTTTTTATGACTTTTAAAGGAGTTATTGGAGAGAGATTTTGAAATATTTACAATATACCATGTAAAAGATCTGCTTCAAAATAGTGATAAATACAAGGGTGTCTGTTATACTTTGTTTTGAAATTTTCATAATATAAATCTAAAAATCATTAGATAACTTCATTCATAAAACATTAAAAGGATGTATGGCTGTTTTTTTTAACATATATATAAAATCACAAAATAAGTGGTCTTAGGAAATTTAAAAGTATAATAACAAAAACAAAAAAAGGTAAAAAGATTTAAAGATAAAGCTGAGGAACTCTTCCAGAAAGCAGAACTCCCAAAAGAGATAAGCAAAGAAAAAGGTAAGAAAATTACATGATCAATTTCAAAGGTTCAACACCAGATTATTCAGAGTTCCAGAAAGAAAAAACAGAAGAGAGAATCAAATACAGGAGAAATTCCTTAAAGAAGTGAAATCTGTAAGGACCCATCAAAATGGCAATATTTCTTTTTTTGTTTGTTTTTAATATTTTATTTGAGTGAGAGAGAGAGAGCAGGAGCGGAAGGGGGAGAAGGGGCATTGTGAGAGGGAGAAGCAGGCAGCCCAATGTGGGGCTCCATCCCAGGACCCTGAGATCATGACCTGAGCCCAAGGCAACACTTAACTGTCTGAGCCACCTAAGTGCCCCCAAACAGGCAATTTCTTAAAAGACTGGAACTAAACTTATCAACATGAAAGTTTTGAATACCAAAAATAAACTGATGAATCTAAAGGTTCCAAGAGATGATAAATAGGTTACATACAAAAGAACAGTAACAGGTGTAGAATAGGACTTCTCAATGGTAACACTGCTTCATTTCTATTTGGCTTTGCCCACTTTTAAAATTCCAAGGGAAGGCAAGTTCTTCCATCGACTGCCTAAGAGTGGCACTGCAAGAAGCAACAACCTCTCCTCCTCCTCTCTGCCATCTGCTCAGCAGCCACAAAGCAGCAACCATGTGCAAATTCATTTCCATCCAGGCTGGTGTTGGCAATGCCTGCTTGGGAGCTCTACTACCTGGAACAGGGCATCCAGCCCAATGGTCAGATGCCAACTGACAAGACCACTGGGGGAGGAGATGACTCCTTCAACACCTTCTGCAGTGAGACAGGTGCTGGTGCCCAGGGCAATGTTTGCAGACCTGGAATCCACAGTCATTGATGAAGTTCACACTGGCACCTACCACCTGAGCAGCTCATCACAGGGAAGCTCACCACAGCCAATAACTGTGCTGGAGGGCACCACACCATCAACAAGGAGATCAATGACCTTGTCTTGGACTTAAGCTCAAAAAAGAAAAAACGGCTACAATTACAGCAATGATTTTAAAATATCACTAAAAAGCCGTGATTTTTTAAATCTCCAAAAAATCACTATAGAAGATTAGAATGAACAACTTCATGCCACCAAACTTATAAATTCACAGATGAATAATTTTCTAGAAAACCTTGTGTCCAAATTGACTCAGTAAGAACTATAAAACTTAAATCCATCAACAACCATTAAAAAAAAAAATCAGAAGTCAAACATCTACCCCTAGAGATTTTGAGTCCAAAACTTACAATGGAAAAACTACTTTACAAAATAGGAGGAAAGAAAAATCTATGCTTCCCAAATTATTCATGAGACTTGTGAAATTCTTTTACGGTACAAGACAGTACTGCGAAGATAGCACAGAGGCCGCTTTTAGGCAAAGAGGCTGGAGCGATGGAATGTGGAAAGGGCCCACAGTGACCCCCCGGCTGAACACACACCTGCCCATCAGGCGACCCACCTTAAAACAGCCGACAGTTACCAAAAAAAGCAAAATGCCCATACATCTCCGTACTTTCTCACCTTCTCCTTTAACAAAACAGCCCCACCCACTGCCTTGCTGCCGCCGGTTTCTCCTCTGCTGTCCAGCCGCCCCACCCCCTGCGGTGGGTTCAATAAACGTCTACCTCCTTTGTTCCACCTGGGGAAATTCTCTTCACTGCCGGGGCCACCGGCTTCCACCCCAACGTGGCTCCACATATGCGGGCCCCCCAGATAGTACAAGGAAAGAAGATTAAAATGCAATTTTAATTCCGAACTCTGAAAAAGCCCTAAGCAAAATATTAACAACTTGAATATGACTGTGTACTAAAGTAATAAAATAGTATCACATTCAAACAGGGTTTGAAGAACATTTGCAAGAATTACTGCCAAGCAGAAAAACCGTTACTGTAATAGTAACATTTAATGAACACTCTTGTACCCACTGTATTTTGAAGCAGATCTGGGGATGCTCTTATCATTTGTAAAAATTTCATAATTTATCTCTGTATAAGTATTTTTTTTTAAGATTTCATTTATTTATTTGACAGAAGGAGAAATAGCGAGAGCAGGAACACAAGCAGGGGGAGTGGGAGAGGGAGAAGCAGGCTTCCCGCGGAGCAGGGAGCCCGATGCGGGCTCGATCCCAAGACCCTGGGATCCTGACCTGAGCCGAAGGCAGATGCTTAAGGACTGAGCCACCCAGGCGCCCCTCTGTATAAGTATTTTTTTCTTTCCTTTTTTTTTTTTAAAGTAAGTTCTACGCCCAACGTGGGGCTTGAACTCCACCCCGACATCAAGAGTTGCATGCTGTATAGACTGAGCCAGCCATGCGCCCCAAAATTTATCTCTGAATAAAAATCTTAAAAAATCTTAACAAGGATATGGTCACACCCACAATATTAGCAGGAATTGCTTAATATCAAATATATAGGCAGTGTTCAAACTTTTCTGTTATCTCATTAGATTTTTTTCAAGCAATTCCTTTGACTTACGGTCCAAATAAGGTTCATATAATTTCAAGTCCCTTTAATTTAGGGCTTGCCTTAGAGAACAGAGCTCTCCTTACGGTGATGCAGCCCATTAATAAACGAAGGGACGAAGACGGATCGAAGAAAAGCTCCCGCACAGAGTACGGGTCAGTGCAGGACGCCCACCACGCACCGCCAGCAGCATCACCGAGGCGGCTTCTCCTCGGTCCGCTCCCGGCCCCCCCTCCCCCCACGCTCCGGGCGCGGCTCCGCGTCTTCCCAGCCCCCGTCTCCCCGCCGGCCGCAAAGCCACGCCTGGCTGCCCGCAGAGCTCGGGTGGGCGCTGAGCACCGGAGCGACCACTCCCCACGTCCCCTCTCACGGGCCCCGTCTCCTCAACTCTGCGCGCTCCTACACGCTCACCTGTCCCTGGGGGACCTCGGCGTCGGAACCACCAGTCCGCCGCGGGAAGGGAGAGGAGAGCGCGCGCTGGGCGGGCGGGCCGGCGGCGGCGTCCGGAGGCCCCCAAGCCGAAGGAGGAAAGCAGCAACCACAATTCCCTCGCTCAGCGGCCCCAAAAATCCGAAGGGCGGGGACTACATTTCCCAGGAGGCCCCGCGCCGCCCAGGCCTGCCCCGCGGAGGGATTCTGGGCTCGCGTCCCGGCTGCGCTCCCCGGCGGAGAGGCCGCGGCCCGTGCGTGCGTGGACGGGGGAGAGGGAGCGGAAGGAGCGTGCGTGGGCCAAGCCGGGGCCGCGGCGCGTGCGTGAAGGGACTGGGGGGGGGTGGAATGTGTGTGGGACGGGCTGAAGCCACGGCGCAAGCGTGAGGGGCCGCGGGCGTGGGCGGGGCAGGCCGGGATCGCGGCGCGTGCGTGAAAGGATGGGGGCGGTGTGTGGGGGGCGGGTCGGGGCCGCGGCGCGTGCGTGAAGGGACGGGGGCGGTGTGTGAGGGACGGGCCGGGGCCGCGGCGCGAGCGTGAGGGTCGCGGGGTGGGCGTGTGTGGGGGGCGGGCCGGGGCCGCGGCGCGTGCGTGAAGGGAAGGGGGCGGCGCCTGTGGGACGGGCCGGGGTCGCAGCGCGAGCGTGAGGGGACGCGGGGCTGGCGGGCGGGTGGGGGGTGAGGGGGCCCCCCCCCCCCCCCCCGGCGGAGAGCCGGCAGCCACCCGGACGGACCCTCCGCAGCCCGGTGGCCGCGGGGCGCCTGCTAGCGGAGGCCCGGCTCGTCATTGATTTGCCGTTGCTGCTGCCGTTGTGACGGATCGCCTACCCCTGCGCGCCTGCTGGGTGCTCGCTGCAGGTATACGCGCGCGCGCGCGTGTGTGTGTGCGTGTGCTGGGTCCTTCCCGCAGCCCCCGGCTTGCTAGCCTCGTGGTTGTAGGCGGACGATGATTTCCTCGGTGAGAGGGCTTCCTCCTGGTGTGGTTTTCACCCCGTGCACGAATGACGGTTTCCCCGTTGCGGGGTACTCCTTGACTTCACGTCGTGGCATTAACGGCCCACGGTCCTGTTTGGCAGGAATAGTGGCGACACCCGAGTGTCTAAGTGTGCCCTGCGGGGATGGCGGTGCCCGTAGGCCTGAGCCAGATACTCTCAGTGATTCAAAATGAGGTTTCCTCTCGTCCTGCTTTTCCTTTTCCCCAACTAGGGCTAGCTGTGTAACATCTTGCTTATGGCTTTTCTAGCATTTGCTGAAAAGGATCGTGCTCTTTTTGTTAGAGCAGGAAATTTCTTAGAGTGAAAGCCTTCCGTTCCTCGGAGAAACCAGACGTGGTTACGCTGGTTTTCAAATACATAAACCATTGGATTCTGTTCGTGGAGAGTGTAAGAGCCGCATGCTGCTTGCTTCCTGAAGAAGTAGGTCTGTTTTCGTACGTGTAGCTGTAGAAGGGGCTGGATAGGTTTCTATTTCTTGGTCTAGCCTAAAAATACAAGTTAAATAAACCTTTTCACTTACTGTTGAAGTTATATTGAGTTACTTTCCTCAGAATTTCTTGTCGTATCAGCATCCTCGGTCTTTAAGATCAGGCCAGTTGCTGTGTGGTCTTTCACAACAAAATTCTAAAAAAGCCCTGTATCTCTAGCTCCCACCTCCTTAATCTTTAGTGTGTGTGTGTTTTAAATCAAAGAGATTAACTGGAGGTGGGTATGTGTTTAACATAGTTTATTTTTCAGAGACAGCTCAAGTTTAATGTGTTATTTTTCCTCGATACGAGAGTTGTTACGCTATTCAAAATGATACGTGTCATCCGATATCTGGTATGGTGTCACAGGCAAGGTTAACACCAGC
Source organism: Mirounga leonina (assembly GCF_011800145.1). Classification (NCBI taxonomy): domain Eukaryota; kingdom Metazoa; phylum Chordata; class Mammalia; order Carnivora; family Phocidae; genus Mirounga; species Mirounga leonina. The sequence goes on along the minus strand of NW_023270436.1, from coordinate 125,089 downwards.
CTTACGTAGATCCCAGCCAGAGTCTGTGGAGAAGGTGAAGCATTTCAGTTCTTCAGTATATTGTCTTTTACGAAGAAGTAAAAGGGAACATGAGATGTCATCCAGAATGCGTGCTGACAAACCTTGTCAGTTGGCAGTGTCGACTGTAGTTAACTCTCCGGACCGTTAAATAGCACAGCTCCTCCTCTGTCTTGCAAAGCTTCCTGGACGGTGAATTTCACACATTCTTGCCTGTTCTTGAAAATTGTTCCCTTGTTCTGTCATTTCTTCTCTTAACACACATTTCTTGGGCTCTTAGCATGTGCCAGCCACAGGGCAGGCATTTGAGATACAGATAAAGAAGGAAGCCTGTTTATCAGTATTTTATATTAATATTGTCTCCAAATTCCGCTTAGGACAATACCGTATTTACGTAGATACAAAGCATACCTTCTGGAAGAGAGACTACAAAATTATTCTTATTAATTAACTATACCCCCGCCATGTGAAAGAGATTCAGTTAACATCAATGAGTTTTTAGTAAAATGACTGAGAAGGAAATATGTAAGTGAACAGATTGCTTTACTGTCCTCAGTAACAAGCTAACACATGTCTTTTTGGAAGAAAGTCTACTCAACAGTACTAGAATACCTAATATTAATTTTAACTAGAGATATGCCTGCACTATATGAGAAAACTTTAAAACCTTACTAGGAGGTAGAAGAATAAAAGATGAATGGGCATGAGACCAGTTCTGTTTTTTATTAAATTCAGTTGTTAAGGAAATATAAATGGAATTTTTTTCAAGAACACCCATGCACTATGTTCTTTATGTCTTCATCTTAAAAATGTTTGGAAGTGGCTTATTGCTTTTCATAATTTGGTGAGAAAATGTTTCTGTTAAAGAGAAATACTCCTAGAAATGATGGGTTTCCTTGGTTTACATGACGTAATTCAAACACTGAAGGCTTAGTAACAGTTTAAAAAACTTTTTAGGTTTTAAGAATTTTTATTTTGAGGAAAAGGAAGCTTCATATTACAACATCTCTGTTTTGCTTACAATACACCTTGACCTGCAGTACTCCTTGCATGTCTCCTATCAGAGTCGTTGTCTCCTATCACATCAACATGTCTTATATCTTCTGGCCACAAAGCAAGGTCAGGACTGGGTGTGGCATAGGCTGTATATGTATCCCTGACACAGTACCAACACCCAGAGCATCGTTTTTGCCTCTTTCACACAGTACCTCTCTGCTATCTCATTCTTGCCTTTTCTCATATTTCATTATGAAAACTTTTGAGCATACAACTAAATTAAAAGAATACTTGTAAACCACTCTCCTAGACTCCACTATTAACATTTTACTTATTTTAACATACATTTATTTTTTCATCAGTCCATCTTTTTTTGGTGTGTATTGAGTTAATTGCATGTATCAGTATACTTCCTCTAAATACTTGAAAATGTATATGTGTTATTAACTAGAATTCAGTATTCGTTTAGCTTTTTGTTTTGATGTAAAATTTATATAAAATGAAGTGCACAAAATGAAAGTATACATTTTCTGAGTTTTCGCAGATGCATGGTCTTTGCCTTTTGTATCTTCAAGTATGTCTTTGCCATCTCTCCTGGCCCCAGAGTTCTAACTCTGTGGCTGCTGGGTCCTTTTGCTAATCATTCCTTGCCCCTTGCACATGCTAAAAACTAGTGAACTTACTCAAAATGTAAAGAGATCCTGTTCTCTTTTGTTAGGAAGCATATACTCCAGGGGTGCCTGGGTGGCTCAGTTGGTTGAGCATTCGACTCTTGTGTATTGTTTCGGCTCTGGTCATGAACTCAGGGTCCCAAGTCAGGCTCCACACTGAGAGAGGAGTCTGCTTGAGACTCTCTCTACCTTTCCTTCCCCCTCTACCCCTCTCCCTGCTCCTTCGTTCTCTCTAGAATAAATAAATCATCCTTAAAAAAAAAAAAAGAAGCATACACTTCATAAACCTGAGTGAAATGCTGTCCCTGACAAGGTCTTGCCTATCTCTGGGTACTGGCGCTCCAGTACTGGGTCTTCAAATGGAGACTGGAGGGCAGACACCTTGGGAAACAGACACGTAATTTTTGTGGGTGCTCCTTAAGTGTTGGACAAATGCCAGTGGAACAAATATGAAGTTGAAAGCACTACGCTAGTCTCTTAGGTTTCGAATGAGATTATCCCAGTTCTCAAGTAGTTCCTTATAAGGGAGGTGGACAGTAAGTAGGGTGTTGAAGTGCTAGAATCATGTACAAAGTTCTCCGTGATTACTGGCCAGGGAACAGTTATTCTCTCTGGGACAACAGGAAGGCTTGTCAGAAAAGGTGGCATTTAAATGAGGCCCAGAGATCATGGGGCGAGTGCAGCAGGAATTAAGTTTGAAATGTTGTCAAGGCCATGAAAGTAGATGGTTGTGAAGCTTGTATGCTCAGTGACCTGGTTGGAGCCGTGCTGCAGAACCTCTTATGCCCTGGATAGTCTCTTTCATACCCTTCTGGTTCATACTGAAAGCTTCTTGCAGCCCATCTGTGCCCTGGTGGTAGGCAGAATAATCACTCCCCAAAGAACCAGAACCTGTGGATATATTAATATTGCTATATGGCAAAAGGGACCTTGCAGATGTGATTCAACTAAGGACCTTAAGATGGGGAGATTACCCTGGATTGTTCGGTGGGCCAAGTATAATCACAGAGGTCCATCTGAGTTGGAGTAGGGAGGCAGAAGGTGAGCATCAGGGGGAGATGTGACTGTAGAAGAAAGGCATAGAGAGAGCTGGTGTTGCTAGCTTCCTGCCTTACAAGCCTCCAATTGATGCCTCCATCTGAGCTTCTGACTCCATCCCTTGCCCTGTTCTCTCCTCTGGCTCCAGTCTGCTTGTCTGTTACTTCCTTCCTCTCAGTCTACAGACGACTCTCCAGTCCCCAGCACCTCTTCCAGGTGTGCGCTTTCTCTTCTTTTTTCACCTCCAAACTTTTCATTCCTTTTGTGGAATTTGTCTGCTGTTGCCAGCGATATATTGAGACCAGTCTCCCCTAATCACTAGTGAACCCTTATCTAACCAATCCTGTACATTATGCTCCTTAACTTACCCAAACTCTTTTAAGTCTCCCCTCCTTGAAATTCTCTCTTCTGGCTTTTGATACACCTCTCTTCCGGATCTTCTCATTCTCTAGTGGGTCTTTCTTTGCCTCCTTCGTGGGCTTTTCTTTCTCTTCTATTTGCTTCCTAAATGTTGATTTTCCCAATAATCTAATCCTGGTCTTACACTTCATTTTACTCTTCACATTATCTTTGGTTGACTTTATATACTGCCATGGTGTCATCTGATAATACCATTAACTAACTTTATGAAATCTTACTGTTTCTTAGTGGGCTTTATAAGAATTATTATGTCATAGGGTTGTTGATAGGAATATATGATCTCACTTAGACTCTTGTCCACCTGCCTACTTCACCTTTATCTCATAGTGGAAGAACATAGTCACTCTCAAATCTGTGACAAAAGACCATCCCCTACCCCCAAAATCTTGTTGGAGAATATAGCTGAGTAGTTTGGATAGATATAGAACAGAAATGTCAAAGGCAGATGATACAGCTGGATAACCCTCACATCTACATATGTTTCCTAAATGTCATTTCTCTGTCCCACTTTCTGAGTTTAAAACCAACCCCATCAGGATGTGAGGATGATCTGGCTGCAACATCTGTCACCCCATTGATCACCAAGGTTGGTTTAGCTGATCTGGCCAGGTAGGTGGGTGTCCCCTTCCTCCTTCACTGCTCCATGTGCATCCCTCCCGAAGTTGCAGGTTCAATCAAAGAGGACAACCTTCGGGGCGCCTGGGTGGCTCAGATGGTTAAGCGTCTGCCTTCGGCTCAGGTCATGATCCCAGGGTCCTGGGATCGAGTCCCGCATCGGGCTCCCTCCTAGGCGGGGAACCTGCTTCTCCCTCTGCCTCTCTCTCTCTCTGACTCTCATGAATAAATAAATAAAACATTTTAAAAAAAATTAATATAAAAAAAAAAAGAGGACAACCTTCCCCAATAGAGGAGGACCATTCTTTGGTCAAGGGTATACAAGAAGCTGCGCTCCCTGCTAGAACTTCCAAACAAGCTCTCAAGGTCCGTTTGTAGGAGAACAAGTTTCCAAGACTCCAGACACATCCAAATGAGGCGCTGCATGTGGCAGTCTGCCTTTCTTTAAAACAAAACAAAAAACAGCCCAGTACCATCATTTCTCTAGTGCCTACTCCTGCTGATACATTGTTGTCATATCGGTCACCCAGGAAACTGGGAGTCATCTTTAACCCCAACCCATCTTCACATCCATATCCATTTGATTTTCAGGAAATACCAATCTTTCCAAAGTCTGCCTGCTCTGCATTTCTACCCTTAGTCCTAATTTGTGTTCCCATCCTCTGGATTATGGTTTTAGCCTCCTTCCTTGTTCCTTTGCTACTGTTATATCTTCCATCAGTACATTACACAACCACCCCAAATGCAGAGGAAGCATTTTTAAGGTGCAAATTTAGTATCATATCTGGGCTTATAACATGTAGGACAGAGTCTGAAAATGGCTTTTTTGTCCTTTTGTGACCTAGGTCTGGTCATGTGTGTCTGTGGGCTCCCTTCTGGCTGTTCCCTGCCCTTCACAAGTATGCACCAGCTGCAGTGAGCTCCCTTCCCCATACATCATTGTCTTAGGCTCTGCCTTTGTTTACACAGGTCCCCACCCTTCTTTGTCTGCCTAATTAGCTCTAGGACCCAGCCTTGAAATCACCAGGTGGTGCTGGGTGCTATTTTCTGTGCTCCATGACCCCTTGGGCATGCATGCCGTTGTCAGAGCAGTAATCATAGTGGACTATAGGTGTCCATTTTCAGTGTCTTCAGCTAGACTCAGCTGCTTGCTGTCAGGAATAAATACTGTATTCATGTTTTTATCTCCTGGGCCTTGTACAGAGCCAGGCGCATAGTAAGTGTCTACTAATTATTTATTAAAATGACAGAAGATCCAAATATATAACATCAAGATAGTAATCAACTTACCAGCTGTTTCCCTAAACACAAAACTCATCCCAGTATCGCCACATGGCAGTGACAATTGTTACTTTAGAGAAATCAGTTTTGGCCAGTTGCACAGAAAGGTATCAGTGATAAAAGAATCTGATTATTCCAGGGTGCCTGGGTGGCTCAGTCAGTTAAGCATCTGACTCTTGGTTTCAGCTTAGGTCATGATCTCAGGGTCTTGGGATGGAGCTCCACGTCGGGCTCTGTGCAGTGCGTGGAGTCGGCTGGAGATTATCTCCCTCTTCCTCTGCTCCTCTCCTGCTCGTGCATGCGTGCGTGCTTTCTCTCTAAAATAAATAAAATCTTGGGGCACCTGGGTGGCTCCCCAAGATTAAGTGTCTCTTCAGCATCGTTAAGCATCTGCCTTCGGCTCAGGTCATGATCCCAGGTCCTGGGATCGAGTCCCTCAGCGGGAAGCCTGCTTCTCCCTCTCCCACTCCCCCTGCTTGTGTTCCCTCTCTTGCTGTCTCTGTCTGTCAAATAAATAAATAAAATCTTTAAAAAAATAAAAATCTTAAAAGAATCTGATTATCCCTAAGAAGTGGTAGGATTTAATTAATTGATTAGTTCAAATAGATTTGAATAGTTGCATAGATTAAATAATGGCTTAGATCAGTGATTCTCAAACTTGGCTTCACAGTTGAGTCACCCAGGGAACTATTTAAAAGAAACAAAAGCTTGGCCGCTCACCACAATTAAGTCAGAATCTCTCAGAGAAGGATGGCATGGGATCCAGGTGTCATAATTTATGAATATACTTGGCATTTCCAGCATTCAGTTAGGGCTGAAAACCACTGGTTTAGGGAAAGGTTTGAGTAAGTTATCAGAACTGGAGGTTAAGGGAAGTTAGGATGACATGAGACTAATTGCAGGCTTTTTGTATTTTATATAATCCTAAAATGGGAGAGTTAATGGAATGGACCTTAGATACCTATGTAAAGTAGAGGCTGTACTGTAGTGTTTTTAATAAGATCTGATTGAAAATTTATTGGTGGCCAGAATTTCCTGCTTTCTTAGGCAACCTGATCTATTTCCAGGTGTCATATGGTTATAATATTGACTTGTAATTGATTTCTTTGTGACTGCACACATTACTCCTAATTCTGCCCTCTGGAGCAACTCAAAATAAATATCCCTGTTCCACAGGACCTGTAAATATGTGAAAACCATTCTCTTGCTTCCATAAAGTAATTTCTTACACAGTTTAACATCCCTGGTTATTTCAGCCTTTATTCATGTGACATTGAAAAGTAAGTTCCAGGGGCGCCTGGGTGGCTCAGTTGGTTAAGCGACTGCCTTCGGCTCAGGTCATGATCCTGGAGTCCCTGGATCGAGTCCCACATCGGGCTCCCTGCTCAGCGGGAAGCCTGCTTCTCCCTCTGACCCTCCTCCCTCTCATGTGCTCTCTGTCTCTCTCATTCTCTCTGTCTCAAATAAATAAATAAAATCTTTAAAAAAAAAAAAAAAGAAAGAAAAGTTCCAGGAGCGCCTGGGTGGCTCAGTCGTTAATTGTCTGCTTTCGGCTCAGGTCATGATCCCAGAGTCCTGGGATCGAGCCCCGCATCGGGCTCCCTGCTCAGCGGGGACCCTGCTTCAGGGAGCCTGCTTCTCCCTCTCCCACTCCCCCTTCTTGTGTTCAGTCTCTCTCTGTCAAATAAATAAATAAAATCTTTAAAAAAGAAAAGAAAAGTAAGTTCCAGGAAAGGTTAAGAAACCTCCTAGTAAGTATTGGAGCAGGGACTTGAACCTGGGCAGTCTGGCTGCAGAATCCATGCTATTAGCCACAGTTGGAAATATGCAGTTGAGGTTGAGGAGCAAGGTCGGGATAGAAGACAGAGTGGTCTATTCATGTAGCCAAAACACAGTTCTGTTGTGTGCCTGGCAGTGGGATAGACAGTGGGGATAAAACAAGTAGGTACATTGTGTGTCCTGGAAGTGCCCAGGGGGGCATTGAAAGTGGAGACCGAGAGATGCAGCGAATCATTAGAGAAGACTGAGAACCAAGATACACAGAGGGAAGCTAGGTGAGGAAGGAAGCAAAGTAAATAAAGAGCTTCAAGAACAATCAAAATGCCAACAGTGTCCTCTGTAATAGATGTCATTGGTGAGAACGGTTTTTAGTGGTGTAGCAGGGCAGAAGCCATACTGCTTTTATGCATGTAAATTTGCATAGAACTGAGATGGAAATCCGTAAGATCTCCAGAAGACAAAGGGGGAAAACAATAGGAAAGAAAACAGATTCAAAAGAACTGTAAATACAAACATGGGAAACATTCAAGCCCAGTATTCAAAAGGTGGAAATTAAAAATACAATCTAAGTTTAAAACACCTTAAAAACGCAATGTTTATAGACTTCTGTTTCTGGCCAACATGGAATAACAGGGACAACGGCAACAACAACAACAAAGACAGACAAAATACATGAAACAATCGTTCTAAGACCCTGGATATCAGATGACAAAGGACAGTCATCCCTGGGAGATGGAAAATCAACGAGGTAAGCCTTCTGATTGTCCCAGTTTATTGCCTTGAGAGGGTTTCCAATTTACAGCAGAGGAAGGAGAACCTGAGGTGGAGCCCAGCAGACTTCCTGAGTCAAGGATGGAGCTGAGAATCTGGGGAGAGCAAAGCAGCTGGAGTTCATAGGACAGATCACCAGAGAGGACAGGTCTGCAGAGGGTCTCCCACGAGTTCTCAAGAGCACAGAGCAGCACGTGTGTGTGAGGAAACTCCACAAGGCCAGGGAAAGAATCCTCTAAAGGGTTGGAGGGAATAGTCCTGATATTTGCATGGGGAATACTGCCTGTTACCACTAGCCAGACTGGAAAACTCTCGTAATTCCTGGAACATTGGGAGTGGAACTATTTATGTAAAGCACTGAAAGGAAAATTAACTCTACTTAGAATTCTAAATTCAGCAAAAATATTTTTCAACAACAAAGACAAGACAACAGAATGGGAGAAAATATTTGGAAATTATATATCTGATAAGGATTTAATATTTATAGGATATATAAATATATATGTACTTATATGTAGAATATGTAAAGAACTACAGCTCAATAACAGAAACACAAATTATCCAATTTAAAAATGGGCAAAGGACTTGAACAGACATTTCTCCAAGGAGGATATGCAAATACTAAATACATGAAAATAATACAAATCAAAATACAATGAAATACCACTTCACACCAACTAGGATGGCTATAATAATTTAAAAAATGGAATAACAAGTTTTGGCAAGCATGTGGGGAAATTGGAACTCAGCATCACAACTCACAGTGATGCTGCCACTGTGGAAAACAGTTTTGTGGGTCCTCAAAAAGCTAAACATGCAATTACCATATGACCCAGCACTTCCACTTCTAGGGATAGACCGGAAGGAATTGAAAGCAGGGACACGAGCACATACTTGTATGACAGTGTTCACAGCAGCACTGTGCACAAGAGCCAATAGATGGAAACAACCCAGGGGTCCATGAGCAGATGAAGGGACAAACAGAATGTGGTCTCTCCCTACAATGGAATATTACTTGGCCGTTAGAAGGAATGAAGTTCTGATTCATGCTACAGCATGGATGAACCTTGAAGACATGATGTGGAGTCACGTAAGCTAGACACAAAAGGACAAATATTGTATGATTCCATTTATATGAATTTTCTAGAATTGGCAAATTCAGAGAGACAAAGGAGATTAGAGGTTATTGGAGTCTGAGGGGATGCAGGAATAGGGAGTTTGGTTAATGTTTCAGAGTTTCCGTTGGGGTGATGAGAAAGTTTTGGAATTATTAGTGATGGTTGTACAATATTGTGAATGTAATTAATGCCACTGAATTGTACACGTAACAATAATTAAGATAGCAAATTTTGTTAATTTTTTTACTACAATTTTAAAGACTGATAATGTAATTGCCAAAACCATTGGATTGTATACTTTGAGTGGATGAATTGTATGGTATGTGAATTATATCTTAGTAAAGCCGTTTAGAAAAAAAGGGCAAAATGAAGACATTGTCAGACTTAAAAAGCTGAAAGAATTCATTACCAGCAGACCCACATTGCAGGAAATGTTAAGCGATGGCCTTCAGGGAGAAAGGAAATGAAACCAAGTGGAAATCTGGATCTACAGGAAAGGATGAAAAGCAGTGGCAATGGTAACTACGTAGGTAAATATATGATATTTTTCTTTATTATTTAAGTATCTTTAACAGATAATTGATCATGTATTGGTTCCCTATTGCTGTTAACAAACTATCACAAACTTAGTAGCTTCAAAAGCACCCACTTACTGGCTCACAGTTCTGTAGGTGGAAGTCTGACCCTCTCTGGCTGGGTTTTCTGCTCAGATATCCAACAGCTGCTTTCAAGGTGTTAGCTGGCCTGGGTTCTCATTTGGAGGCTCTGATTGTTGGCAGAATTCAGTTACTTGTGGCTGTGGGACTATGATAGGACTGGCTGTCAGCTGGGTGTTGCTCTTAGCTCCCAGAGACTGCCCCCATTCCTTGCCATGTGACACCATCCACCTGCAGGCCAGTAACAGCACATCACGTGTTTCTTGTGCTTCTAATCTCTGACTTCCCTTCTCTGATCAGCTGGAGAAAACACTTTTTCCTTATCTGTAAAGTAAGGGTGTTAGATCAAGGCAGGTTTTGTGTCTTGGTTTGTTTTTCTCAAAAAAGAGGATTTGTAGCAGCCAAACCATTAAATTAAAAATGAAATTTTGCATGGAACCCCAGAGACTAAGGAGAAAATGGCAGTTTACATAGTTCTTCATACTCCTGGGAATTTCAGACATTGTAGATACATTTTTGGACTATCTCTGATGTTCTTCTTTGTGTGGTGGGTGTTTGCATTATACCCAGCTGGGTGTGAGGGAGTCTAGGTTGATGATTTATGAAGCCTCCCTGTCACAGCAGACTTTCTTCATCTTTCTTTCTTTTCTCCAGCTTCATCTTCTCAGGATCTCCATTACTCAAAAAAGCATCATCAAAAACAAGGAGGGCATGGAAGCCAAGTCACTAACTGCCAGGTCCCATGTAAGTTGGGCTGCCTTCTTTGTTTTCCAACTGAGAATCCCTTTTAGCTTAAGTTCTGGAGTTCCTTTGCCTAGAAACTTCAGAAATTATATCTTGGACACTCTCCTCTGGGAGACTAGCACTCTTTTGTTTGCTTTATTTGTAGATGCAGTTTTATTCATATGTTATACACTATTCATATACCTTTCATATAAAAGAAATGCACGTTTAACAGTGATGTGGGCAGGAGTCAAGTGGGGTAATATTAAGCACTCCGATAAAATGCTTTGATCCACACTAGGGAATGAAGTCCACAGCACACTTCCTCCCTAAAAAATTAGGTGGGAACTGGGAATGTTGTGCCTTGAGGGTCTCTCTGGTTCCTGGTTGTCCTAGATGTGGAGCTGGCTACGTAATGCCTCCATGGGGAGCTCAGGCACAAGTTATGTACTTACTTAGGGGTAGCTGCCACCCAGGCATGAGGAGCTTGGAGGAGGGTGGAACCTCTGGGAACATCCAGGGTGGGAGACTGGTTCCCGTGTGGGTCCAGCTTCCCCTGGAGCATCCTGTATGTATTACCTCTGGTATATTGAAAATCCCACCAGAAAGTGTTGTGGTTTTTGCTCTCAGCTGTGCTACATATTTTGAAGGACTTAAGAAAACTAGTCTATTATATTTACCCAGATATTTACTGTTTTTGTTGCTCATCCTTCATTCTTGAGATTTAAAGTTTCTCTTTGGTAACATTTCCCTTTTGTTTGAATAACTACTTTTAATATGTCTTTTAGAGTAGGTTTGCTGGTAACAAATTCTTTTACTTCATTTTAGAGTATATTTTGCATCATTCCTGAAATATGTTTTCACTGGATATAGAAATGGCTTGACATGGGCGCCTGGGTGGCTCAGTTGGTTAGGCGACTGCCTTCGGCTCAGGTCATGATCCTAGAGTCCTGGGATCGAGTCCCACATCGGGATCCCTGCTCAGCGGGGAGTCTGCTTCTCCCTCTGACCCTTCCCCCTCCCATGCTCTATCTCATTCTCTCTCTCAAATAAATAAATAAAAAATCTTAAAAAAAAAAAAAAAGAAATTTTTTTCAGTATTGAAAAAACCATTATTCCCTTGTCTGACCTTCATGGTCTTTGAAGAAAAATCCTCATTCAAGTAAGTGTTTGTGTAATCAGCATTTCTTTTTGATGTAGCTAATGAAGAAGGCCTTGCTTCTGTATCTATTGTTTGTCAAATTACTTTGTTACTATTAAAATATAATCTCCATTTTTAAAAAATGCTATTCAATGTTTAGCAAAAATGTCTTGGATAATTATTTTAGATCAGAAAACATGGTGAGGTTGGTCTCTCTTTTTTTTAAAGATTTATTTATTTTAGAGAGTGCGTGTGCGAGTGGGCGGAGGACAGAGGGAGAGGGAAAAGGAGAGAAACAGACGTCCCACTGAGTGTGGAGCCCGGCATGGGGCTCGATCTCATGACCCTGAGATCATGACCTGAGCCAAAACCAAGAGTTGGATGCTTAATCTACTGAGACACCCAGGCGCCCTGACGTTAGTCTCTTAAGCATTAAGTTGTACTTGGACTGAGGACTGTTTTTTTCTGCTTTGAATTAGGTTCTTTATTTCACAGAATATAAGTGTAGATTAACTTTGGTGTCTGATACTCCTTGCTATAGCTGTTCATAACAAACTTGATTTAAATAAAAGTGCTTTTGGGGCCCCTGGGTGGCTCAGTCACTTGGGTGGCTGACTCTTGGTTTCGGCTCAGGTCGTGATCTCAGGGTCCTGGGATCGAGCCTCTTGTTGGGCTCTGCGCTCAGTGGGGAGTCTTCTTAAGGATTCTCTCTTATTCTCTCTCCCCCTGCCCCTCCCCCCAAAACAAACAAACAAACAAATGTTCTTCTGACAGTTTCTAAACCTAGAGCATAACATGGAACTGCTTTTTGGACATTCCTTTTAGGACTTGACCAGAACCCAAATAAGTACTACTCACTTTTGGAATAAATTTTGGTCCATCCTCTTTTCCTGCCCCAGTGCTTTCTGCCTAATCTCTCTTTCTGTCAGTACTCAAGAAGGGGAGGGCAGAGAGATACATCTGGCTTATTACAGATTTGTTCCATGTTGTAGACACTGGTGACCTTCAAGGATATACTTGTGAACTTCACCAGGGAGGAGTGGAAGCTGCTGGATACTGCTCAGCAGATCATGTACAAAGATGTGATGCTGGAGAACTATAAGAACCTGATTTCCTTGGGTAAGACTAACTTCTGTTCTCAGAGATATCCCCCTGCGATGATTTTGGTTTTTTATTGATCAAAAGGTATGGAGAATGAAGCACATATATCAGAGTGTGAGCTTAGGGTTAGGGACCTAATTTTGGGGGGGCATAGAAGAGGGTTTTGTACTCACTTCTGTTTTTGAGGAAAAAAATTTTTTTTGTTTTGTTGAATTTTAAAAACATGCATATTTTGCTGCCTCTGTAGCCTCCCCTTGTCTACTCTTCAGAGTCCCCCCAGGACTAAGGGGTTGGGGCTGAATCTGGGATGCTCTTTGTGTCCAGCCCAGAGTTCCCCAACCCCTGTGCAGTTCTTTATCTTTTGCTGTGCACAGGGCATCAGCTTCCCAAACCAGATGTGATCCTCCAATTGGAGAAAGGGGAAGAGCCATGGCTGGTGGAGAGAGGGATTCACCGGGAGACCCATCCAGGTGAGTACCAGTCAAGAGACATTGCAGGCAGTAACCCAGATGAGCTGTTACGGGCCGGAATACCTGGACATAGTGGTCCCTAGTTCTCCTCATTTCTAGAGAGAAGACTGAGTTTATTTACCTTCTATTTCCCCATGACCAGTCTCTCTACAGTCTTATCACACATCATTTGCATTCGGAAACAAGGATGTGTTCTTCATGAAAATTATCTTTCTGTTGATATACTTGTTTCAGCTCTGTTGGTCTTGCTTTCCTGATTCTTACACTGATTCTAGCGTCTCCATTCTCTTATTTGTCATACAGTCTTTTCTTTCCTCCTTGCCTGCCTTTTCCCTTTCCCTTTTCCTGTGGCTTTCCTGCTATATGTAAGCCATGCAGTGGGCTCAGTAACCGACCACTCTTCTGAGTTTGCAGAGGGCTTTCCAGCTCCTGCTGGCTGAACTCCTTTCTCTCCAGAACTGCTGCTCCCAAAACACCTTTTTCTTACTCTATTCTATCTCTCATATTTCATGTTTTCTCAATTTATTCCTATTTTGTTTTCATCTTAATATCTCTAAAATGCAAATCATTATGTGGATTCCGAACATCATTCCTTTCCACAATTTCCCTGTGCGTTGAAAATCTGCTTTCTAGGTTAAGAAATAGAAGGTTGAAGGGGCACTTAGGTGGCTCAGTCGGTAGAGCATCTGACTTCAGCTCAGGTCATGATCTCAGGGTCTTGGGACTGAGCCCCACATTGGGCTCCCTGCTCAGTGGGGCGTCTCCTTCTCCCTCTGCCCTTCCCCCCCTCATTGTCTGTCTGTCTCTCAAATAAATAAATAAAATCTCTAAAAAAAAAAAAAAATAGAAAGTTGTTTTTCTTCTTCTTCCTTTATTCTATAGAAGCAGTCTTTTCCCTGACCTGTGTTTGTAAGTGCAATCCTCTGGCATCTTCCTCCCCAGCCATCTTGGGTGCTGCTGTCTGAGTCATACTGCACATAACCTCCTTGGTGTGTGGTGAGGCATGTGACTCCACATGACTCCAATGTGGCCTAGTCATGCTGTGAGGACCTGTGTTGCCTCTGTCCGATCCCCATTGTCCACACGTATTTGGTGCTTCCTGCATCTTGAGCTTTGAGTGTGATGTGAATAAAGTCTGTCAGTCTTAGTTGTCCTCTGTGAAACTTCTTATGACTCATCGTCAAGTACAGGTCCCTTCCTTTTCTGAGCTTCCACTTTAAGTGTACTTTTAAATATCATAAACTATTTTTTACTTGTTTTACATTTGGTCTTATAGGTGACTGCCTCAGTTTTCTGCCTCAAAGACAAGTCCTTCAATACACCGTTAAGAACTTGATCAGCCAGCTGCTTTGGTGCCTTGGGAGGAAAGATTGTTTTGTTTTCTTTCATTTCTCCATTATTTCCTTTATTTATTTCATTCCTGTGTTCATTCATTTAGGAAGCTTTCCTAGATGTCTCTTGATGACTATCTAAAACTAACTAGATCAACAGTTTAGATTTTTATTGAGAATTTGTTGTCAAAAGAAATACTGAAGCTCCATGTGCTTAAACACATGTGCTTAAACACATGTGAGCTTCATGATCAGTGTGGAAAGTATAATGAGTGGTGGATCTAAAAATGCAAATGGGGGGGTCACCTGGCTGGCTCGGTTGGTGAATGTGTGACTCTTAATCTTGGGGTTGTAGGTTCAAGCCCCACATTGGGTGTAGAGGTTACTTAAATAAAATAAAATCTCTAAAAAGAATACAGATGATGAGTTGATGAATGGATGTTTTATGTTTTAAGTATAATTCACTTGAGTGTTATGTTACATAATACATGGACAAATTTTAAAATTTTGATGAAGGAAAGCACCCTATTCATATGTTCAAACACGCCACTCACGGTTGTTCTGCTTTGGTACCCAGCCCTCACTCTTCCTCACACATGTTCATTTTAGAATTTTCCAGTTGGCATTTGTGGTTTGAAAAAACTTTCCATGCAATTTTGATGCCTTGAGTGGAGGGGAGGAGAGGGAAAAGATGGTGCATTTCCTGTCAGAAATCATGATGGCAGTACACAAATACACACACACACACACACACAATAGGCTGGTATTCAGCCTTAAAAAGGAAGGAAATTCTGCCATCTGCTACAACATGGATCAACATTGAGGATATCATTTAGTGAAATAAGCTGGACACAAAAGAACAAGTAATGTATGATTCCTGTACATGAGGTTACTTAAAGTTGTCAAAATCATAAAGACAAAGCATAATGGTGCTTAGCAGGTACTGATGGGAGGGGAGAACGGGGCCTTACTTTTTAAGAGGTACCAAGTTTCAGTTCTACAGATGAGAAGAGGTACGGGGATGGCTGCACAACCATGTGAATGTATGGAGTACCTGAAGTGGCCCTTAAAAATGGTAAAGATGGTGAATTTTACGTTATGCCTAGTCTACCACAATTTAAGACAGAAAAAAGGGGCGCCTGGGCGGCTCAGTTGGTTGAGCATCCAACTCTCAATTTTGGCTCAAGTTATGATCTCAGGGTTGTGGGATTGACCCCTGTGTCCAGCTCTGTGCTTAGCAGAGAGTCTGCTTGGGATTCTCTCTCTGCCTCTCCCATCTGCCCCCCTCCCCCTGCCCAATAAATAAATCTTTGAAAAACATTTAAAATTAAAACAGAAAAAGAGATCAGGGTGGGGAAAAAGCTAGTGACTGACACAGTAGTGAAAGAGGATTGGGAATGGTGGGTTCCCACAAAGAGGGTGGCAGTCAGGAGCCTGGCACGGGGATCATTGTCAGGTGAATTACTTTCCTGGTGCTGCCGAGATAAAGTTCCACAAGCTGGGTGACATAAGTGTGCCCTCTTAAAGCTCCAGAGGTCACAAGTCTGAGATCAAGGTGTCAGCAGGGTCATAGGCCCTCTGCAGCCCCTAGGAGAGGATCCTTCCTTGCCTCTGGTGGCTCTGGTAGTCCCAGGTGTTCCATGGCTTATGAGCACATCATTTCGGTCAGCCACCACCTTCACATGGCTTCCCGGTGTGTCTTTGTGTCTCCTCTCCTCTTGTAAGGATACCAGTCATCTTGGATTGGGGGCCCAGTCTGTACCAGTACAACTTCATTTAATGACATCTGCAATGATCCTGTTTCCAAATACGGTTGCATTCTGAGATATTGGTGGTTAGGACTTCAGTGTATCTTATGTGAGGCACACAATTCAACCCATACACCAGGTAAGAATAGAATATCACCTCACTTGTGTAGGGAGAGGCGGTACTTTGTAAATAGTGTTTTTTGGGGATGTCTGGCTGGCTCAGTCGATAGAGCATGCAGCTCTTGATGTCGGGGTTGTGAGTTCAAGCCCCACGTTAGGCATAGAGATCACTTTTAAAAATACGGCTTTTTTTTCCCCCATAGGTTAAGAACCTAACATTTTGAGCGCCTGGGTGGCTCAGTCAGTTAAGCGTCTGCCTTCAGCTCAGATCATGATCCCAGGGACCTGGGATTGAGTCCTGCATCGGGCCCCCTGCTGCTGCTTCCTCTGCTTCTTCCTCTCCCTCTCGCTCCCCCTGCTTGTGTGTGTGCGTGCTCGCTCTCTGTCAAATAAAATCTTTAGGAAAAAAAAAAAAACGTTACATTTTACCTAAAAGGCATTGAGAGACAAACAGGCTTTTAACCAGGGGAAATAATGTGCAGTAATACACACAGATATAAGCAAAGGAGCAAAAAAGTCCAGGAGAATATGAGTTAGGGGCTAGGTTGTGAATTAGTGTCCTGTGGTTTGAGTCCTGTCAGTTAAGTCCCCCCCCCTTTTTTTTTTTTAAGATTTTATTTCTTTGGGACAGAGAGAGAGAGAACATGAGTAGGGGGAGGGGCAGAGGGAGAAACAGGTCCCCCGCTGAGCAGGGAGCCCAGTGCAGGGCTCGGTCCTAGAACCCTCAGATCATGACCAGAGCTGAAGGCAGATGCTTAACTGAGCCACCCAGGCGTCCCAGTTGTTAAGTCTTGGTGTCTCAGAACAAAGGAATCAAAATACAAGACCAGGAGAATATTAATAATGATTACTGTGGTATTGCTTTGACCATACATGTGTCAGAGTCTGTGACGAGCTCACACCTTACAATACTTAACAATAATCTTACACCACAAATACTGTTGTCTCTTGGATTACAGATAAGCAAAGTGATATTTGAAAAGTTGAACAACTAGTCTAAATTCACCACTAGTAGCATTAAAGCTTCGATGTAGAACCTGTATCTGGATAACTTGTGTCCAGTTGCTTTTCCAGGCTGTCACGTGGCCTTTCCGAGAAGTTCCTGTGCCAGTTATCTGGGCATTACTCTGTAGTGCTTTGGTGGTGTCAAGAACAGGCCCTGTCTTGGCATATAGTTGGACTCATGTCTTAGGAATGTGAAATTGGCTGTAGTTGGGAAGAATGCACGTCAGGAGAAGGCCCTGGCAACAAGTAGACATGTTAGGTTCTTGTGTCATTAGATTAGATCATGGGAGTGTAGGCCTCTCTGAGATTTCTCTTATTGGCCCCCAGCACTGACTGTCCGATCCCATGTGTCCTACCCAGTCCTGTGTCTTCTTGCCCTCATTGCTCCTCTTACCTGCTGCACAGCCCAGCACCTTTCCTGTTTGCTGTTCTTCTCTGCCCTTTCTCACTGTCCATGAAGGCAGCCATACAAGCAGCTCTATACAGCCTACATACTTGTTTCCACATCCCACCATTCAGGCCTTAATATGTTTTTTTTTTTTTACTTACACAAAAGTTTCTCTCTCTCTTTTTTTTTTTTTTTCAGATTTGGAGACTGCAGTTGAAATTAAATCATCAATTTCCAGTAAGAGCATTTCTAAAAATAAACAATCCTATGGCATTAAAATGGAAGGAATTGCAAAGAATGATCTCTGGTGTTTGTCATTAGAAGAAGTCTGGAAATGTGAAGACCAGTTGGACAAGTATCAGGAAAACCAGGAGAGACATTTGAGGCAAGTGGCATTCACCCAGAAGAGAGTACTTACTCAGGAGAGAGTCTGTGAAAATGGTAAATATGGGGGAAACTGTCTTCTTCCTACTCAGCTGGTACTGAGAGAGTATTTCCATAAACGTGACTCACATACTAAAAATTTAACACATAATTTAGTTTTTAGTGGTCATCAGGAAAGCTATGCAAGTAGCAGTGAATGTGGTCCAGCCTTCTGTCAAAACATTCACCTTATTCAGTTTGCAAGAACCCAGCCAGGAGATAAGTCCTACAAATGCCCTGATCCTGTTAACTCTCTTACTAGTGGTACATCCCTTGGTATATCAAAGAGTATACATAGGGAGAAACCCTATGAATGTAAGGAGTGTGGGAAATTCTTCAGCTGGCGCTCTAATCTTACCAGGCATCGGCTTATTCATACTGGACAAAAACCCTATGAGTGTAAAGAATGTGGAAAATCTTTCAGCCGGAGTTCTCACCTCGTTGGCCATCAGAAGACTCACACTGGTGAAGAACCCTATGAATGTAAAGAGTGTGGAAAGTCCTTCAGCTGGTTTTCTCACCTTGTCACCCATCAGAGAACTCACACAGGAGACAAACTGTACACTTGCAGCCAGTGTGGGAAATCTTTTGTGCACAGCTCCAGGCTGATTAGGCACCAGAGAACTCATACTGGAGAGAAACCCTATGACTGTCCCGAGTGTGGGAAGTCTTTCAGACAGAGCACACATCTCATTCTGCATCAGAGAACTCACGTGAGAGTAAGGCCCTATGAATGTAACGAGTGTGGGAAATCTTACAGCCAGAGATCTCACCTTGTGGTGCACCACAGAACTCACACCGGACTGAAGCCCTTCGAGTGTAAAGACTGTGGAAAATGCTTCAGTCGAAGCTCTCACCTGTTCTCCCATCAGAGAACCCACACTGGAGAGAAACCATATGAATGCCATGACTGCGGGAAGTCCTTCAGCCAGAGTTCTGCCCTCATTGTGCATCAGAGAATTCATACTGGAGAGAAGCCATATGAATGTTGCCAATGTGGAAAAGCCTTCATCCGGAAGAATGACCTTATTAAGCATCAGAGGGTTCATGTTGGGGAAAACACCTATAAGTGTAATCAGTGTGGGATTATCTTCAGCCAGAACTCTCCACTGATTGTACATCAGATAGCCCACACTGGAGAACAGTTCTCAACATGTAACCGGTGTGGGACAGCGCTTGTCAACAGCCCTAACCTTACTCGATACCAGACCAATCATATTAGAGGAAATACTTATTAATATAGTGAATGTGGAGAGTTCTGTACAAAGAGCAATAACTTTCTTTTGCATTGGAAACTCCTTCTGGGGAGAAGCTGTGTAGATGTAATCTGTGCAGAAATGCTTTCAGTCTTGTTACTACCCTTTTGTGCACTAGAGAGCTGGTCCTAGAAGGGGAAATAACCCAAGATTTCATTTTAGTACACAAATACATCAGCTTTTCTTTCCACAAATTCCTACAAAAGCAGTTGTCCTCGGAGCATTCTTGACCAAGCCTTAAAATGCTAAAATCTGAGAAGTAGGTGAGTTGTTGAGAGGTTATCCAACTTTGTTACCTTCTTCAAAAAGATAAGAGTTGCTACTGCAAAGAATAAAAAATTGATACAGTTATCGTAACAAAAGTGGAAAATAGTATTCCAGTGAGTTAATATGCCCCCCCTTTTTTTTTTACTTAATTGTCTTTCTGGGACATTTAGTAGTGTTTACTCTGTTTTATGTGTCTGATTTAAGCCACATTTTGGTTAGCAGCAGGGAAAATGCTTATAATGTAATGTAGAAAAATAACATTTACTAGTAATGGTACTTACTTTAAATATATTTGCATGTCGGCAAGAATTGGAAAAGTACCCATGGATAAATGACCAGAAATGATTTGTTAGGTAATGGGATTGAGTTTTATAGTTTATTCCATGTTACTCTGATAATTATTTGAAGATATTTTTAAATATTAAGAAAAAGATATCCAGCTTCTCTATTCTATCATCAAGGACACTCAAAACCATCTACTAGCAGACTTTCCCATTCTGTGTTGTTTAGGGTCATAGTTAGAGTTGCACTCTTTGAGACAGGGTGCTAAAGGCTCCTGGGAATTTAGAGACAGTGATTCTTCGGACATGGGGATCTAGAGGAAGATTAGGTATTTGAGCACACCAGGGAGGGTCCCCATTTGAGTGGGAACAGGTACTTGGGCCATACTTAGAGCAGCTATGCTCATGAAATAAACAGCAGTGCCCAAAGCCACCCTCCTTCCAAGGTAGTCCTTTATCTTTGTGAAGGAAACGTAGTGGTTAAATGCATAAGCTTGAGCTAGACTACCCAAGTGGAAATTCCACCTCTGCCCTTAACTTGCTGAGTGAACTTGGGCATGCTGCCTAACCTCTCTGTGCCTAACTTACAGATCTCCGCTTCTTTAAATTAGGGATATTACTTACCTTGTAGGACTGTGGTGGGTATTAAGTGAGTAAACACATAAGCAGTTTAGAATAGTGCCTGATGTATATTAAGTGCTTTATCATTGCTAGCTGTGGTGATCGATTGGTGTTACTGTTGTTGCCTCACCTTGGTGTGTGTCATTGAATTTAAACCTGGCTGAGTGTGAGTAAGAGCTCACAGGGCTCTTGCTTCCCTCCCAGCCACGTTTCCCTCTCACCTCCGTCAGCACTTGGCCTGAGGAAATCAGTGCCCATATTGGGTGTATTGACTCATTTCCGAGGATCAGTAAACAGCTTTTAATGTTGTATACGAAATCATCTTGTTTGTACAGAGGTAATATCTTCTAGGGAGAGGAGCCTAATCTTCAGATTCTGTGATAAGTTCATGCCCCCAAAAAGATTTAGCAATAGAACCTGTTTTAATTCTCTCTTTCATTCTGTAAATGGATCTCCTGTGTATAGGGACTAGCCATTATCTGCCATTTGCCAGCAAACAAGATATATGTTAGATGCTTAATGATTGATGGTTGAATGATAAATATTTTTGAGACCAAGAGGACAAAGATCTTGATGTCTCTCTCACAGGAAAAATCTAGAAATGATTGCTAGTGTCATGAGACTTGGGAGCCACAGGGAACGTAAGACCATCTAACTTGTACTCTTCATCATACAGTTGAGATAAGGTGAGTTGGTGCAGGTCTCACGTTTTGAGTGAAGTTAGACCCAGAACTAGATCTCTGGTCTCTCAGTTACTACTGCTCTCCTCGGTGCTTATATACCAATACATAAAATGCACTCCTTTTAGAAGGAGTCTTCATGATAAACAGCAATTCTTGATGGGAGTGGAAGAGTAGCCCCTTAACTTGGCCTCTTAGGGTTTCTGATATAACCTGTGGCTCAATTTTCCCCAACTGTTTAATGGAGGTACTTCCAGTATCTACCTCAGAGGGTTGTGTGGATTAAGTGAGATAATGTGTATAAAGTATTTAAACAGTGCCTGGCACACAAGTACTATATGTGTTACTTACTACTAATATTACTAATGCTGACACGCTAAGGAATGTAGGAAGAGAGAAATGTCTGTGGATGATCACTAAAACAGTACTTACAACAGTGCAGAATTTGCAGTACAAAATGTATAATATTATGCAGACATTAAAATTATGCTGTTTGCTAACAAGAAAAATGTTGATGCTGTCGTGTGTGTTGAAGAAAGCATGATAAATAATTGTTAACACGGAGTAAACTCAAATATATAAAAATAAATGAATTGTAAATAAGTGAAAATGAATCTTTCTCAAAACCCTTAAGGAAGTGGCGCCTGGGTGGCTCAGTCGTTAAGCGACTGCCTTCGGCTCAGGTCATGATCCCAGGGTCCTGGGATCGAGCCCCGCATCGGGCTCCCTGCTCGGCGGGAGGCCTGCTTCTCCCTCTCCCACTCCCCCTGCTTGTGTTCCCTCTCTCGCTGTGTCTCTCTCTCTCGAATAAATAAATACAATCTTAAAAAAAAAAACTCTTAAGGAAATTTGTCAAAAGATTAATAACAGTTAACCTACTTTCTTTTCTCTCTCTCCTTCTTTCTTCCTTTCTTTTTTGTACTTTTCTATTTATTCCAAAGTCTCCTCAACAAATATATACTACTTTTAGGATCAGGAAAACAGTCTCTTCAGGAAGGGAATATTTTCTCTTCCAAAGTTTTCATATTCAAATAAACTACTAGAACCTTAATAAGGAAATTTGACAGCAGATAACTCAGAGGTTGCCAGTGGTTTGGGATGGGAGAGCAACTGATAGCAGATGGGACCACGAGGCAACCATTGAGGATGATCTGTGTCTTGATTGGTGGTGGTTGCATGACTGTACTTGTCTGTCAGACTATACACTTGAAGTGGATCCAGTTTGTTGTATGTAAGCTTTACCTCAATAAAATTGATTTTTTGAAAATATTCAGAAAACCAGGAATTCCTGGGAAATCAGAGAAAATCTGCAGCTCCAAGTGAAAGCTAATAACAATAGTAGTATTTGCTGATTTTATAATTCATCTTCATTTATAGACAGCTTAATACAAGGTAGCCAATCTGCTAAGCCCTTCAGTACAATAGATTATTTCTACATATAACCCTATGAGGAACATATTCTCGCCCCTATGTTTAAGGAAACTAGAGTTTGGAAATTTTAGGTAATTTGCCCCAATATACATGGCTAGTGAAGCTTCATATGAAAAGTAACTAGACAAGTGTGTGGCAGATCTCAAGCAAGGTAATGTCTGGGACTTTGTAGAGGATCTTACAAAATTAGCCAGTCCAATATAAAAAACACTACCATTGTTACTTATTTTCTCCAGAGACAAATTCATTCAGATCTCCCTTGAATAATGTCCTCTGTCTCCCTCTATAGTATCATGTGTCCTATCTTAAAATGACGCAGGTACTAAGTGGAAATTAGGATCTGAAGGTAAGAAAGTAAATTACTGTGAAAACGAGTAGTGGCATGTAAGTTATATGCATTCTCTTATTTAGTTTTTACATTCATGCCGTCCATGTATACTACTGTTTTGAGTTCACAGTGACTTGCCCCACGGTGCACAGTAAGAAGTGGAGGAGCCGAAGTTCAAACCCACATCCCTTTGGCTCCAGCACATGCAGTGTTTCTACTACTGCTTACTGCTTCCACATCTGGCTAAGGATCCTGGCAGTATCCTAAGGGTAATGGGAAACCACAGGAATTTTAAAGGCCCCAGTATCCTCAGTCACCACTGTGAGAGGCTCATGGGGATTCAGAAAGCATTTTTTTTTTTTTTAAGATTTTATTTATTGAGAGAGAGCATGTGGGGGGCGGGGGCAGAGGGGAGGAAGAGAGAAAGGGAGAGAATCTCAAGCAGGGTTTGACACAGGGTTTGATCCCACGACCCTGAGACCAGGACCTGAGCTGAAACCAAGAGTCAGATGCTTAACCGACTGAGCCATTCAGGCGCCCCAGAAAGCATTTTTTTTTTTTAATTTTATTTATTTATTCATGAGAGACAGAGAGAGAGAGAGGCAGAGGGAGAAGCAGGCTCCCAAGGAGCAGGAAGCCCGATGCGGGACTCGATCCCAGGACCCTGAGATCATGACCTGAGCCGAAGGCAGACGCTTAACCATCTGAGCCACTCAGGCGCCCCAGAAAGCATTTTCTTAACATTCATCCATGAATTAAGCATACACTGATTAGTCTGTGGAATTGCCTTTCCTGTCAGATGGGAAGAAGGTGAAAATTTTTTATTTTGTTAACTTTGCTGTTAAATAAATTGCAAGCTGACCATGTACTCAGCGTCTTAGTGGCTGTACAGGAATTGAAAGAAAGGATGTGTGTAAATAGGTGTTGGTTGAGGTTGGCAAGATATCCCAGCAATGAGATCGATTTAGGAGATAGATGGCAGGGGTCCATGATTTGTGGCTTCATGGAGCTGCAAAAACCAACTGCTTTTTGCTCTACACATTAGAAATTCAGCCATTAGCTTTAGATATTTTAATGACAAAGTTCACTTATCACACAGCCCTGTGGAAAAAGATTAGATTTAGGATGTGTTACCTTACAAACAAGTTCCACCCTACCTGTTATGGGTAGAATTTTGCGCTCCCAAATTTCATGTGTTGAAGCCATCCCCCATTGCCAGAACGTGATCTTACTTGAAGAAAGGGTCTTCATAGCGGTAATCAAGTCATTAATGCAAGCTGTAATCCAGTGTCAACAGTGTACTTACATCTGAAAGGGTGGGGGGAACATTTGGATATAGAGATGCACATAGAGGGAAGATGATGTGGGGAGACACAAGTAGAAGGTGGGTCTACAAGTTAAGGACAGAGGCCTGTAACATCCTTCCCTCACAGCCCTCAGAAGAAGCCAGTCCCTACCAACAAATCGATTTTGGACCTCTGGCCTCCAGAACTGTAAGACCAGTTTCTGTCGTTGAAGCCTGCATGCTGTGCTACTTTGTTACAGGTGACCTAGAAAACTGACATTGTTTTACTTAAAATTGCAGCCACCCCACTGGTACTGCTAATCCCCTTTATCCTATTCTTTTCATTTTTGCAATAGTACTCACTACCTCTCTATCAAGCATTCAATCATCTGTCTTCCCTTGCCAAAATAAATGCTTCACAAAGGATCCTAGTGTTTGTTTTTTTTTTTTTTTTAAAGATTTATTTATTTTAGAGCAGGGGAGAGAGGCAGAGGGAGAGAGAGAGAGAGTCTTAAGCAGACTCCCTGCAGAATGTGGAGCCCGATACAGGGCTAGATCTCACCACCCTGAGATGACCTGAGCTGAAATCAAGGGTTGGACACTTAGCCGACTTAGCCACCCAGGTGCCTCAAGGATCCTAGTTAGTTTGTTTGTTTTAAAGATCTATTTATTTATTTTAGAGCATTAGCGGGAAAGGGAATCTCAAGTGGACTCCACGTTGGGCATGGAGCCTGACCCAGGGCTCAATCTCACGAACCTCAGATCATGACCTGAGCTGAAATCATAAGTTGGATGCTCAACCGACCACTACCCAGGCGTCCCCCAAGGATCCTAGTTTTAATTACTGATGTATCCCCTGTACCTAATGCAGTGGCTAGCTCATAGTGGGCATTCAATAAATATTTGTGGAATGAATTGGAGAACTCAACATTCATTCACTGAATCTAGAAGGGGAATGCCATAAACTTATGGCCAACCAATACCTAAACGTACGTAGTTCTTCCAGCAAAGAGGAAGGAGAGAGAATAGTTATTGGATAGTGAAGCAACCGTGTGTACCATATGAAGACAACACCCTAATAGTTCTATCATAATTTATTATAAAGGGTTCCACATGAAATGTGGTAATTGAAGCTTAAAATGTGCATGCAAGACCAAAGGAATAAAAATAACAGACCATTTTATTTATTTATTTTAAAGATTTTATTTATTTGACAGAGAGGCACAGCGAGAGAGAGGGAACACAAGCAGGGGGAGTGGGAGAGGGAGAAGCAGGCTTCCCGCGGAGCAGGGAGCCCGATGAGGGGCTCGATGCGGGGCTCGATCCCAGGACCCTGGGATCATGACCTGAGCCGAAGGCAGACGCTTAACGACTGAGCCACCCAGGCGCCCCAATAACAGACCAATTTAAAAAGGCTTTGACCTGCTTTTCAAGGTTTACTCTAATATAATAACAAGACTGGTACTGGCATAGTGTTGACCAGGAGTCAGCAAACAATGGACATAGGCCAAATCTGGCTTTCTGTCTACATTTGTATTAAAGTTTTACTGGAACGTAACCATGCTCATTCATGTATGTATTAATCCGAGGCTGCTTTTGTGATACAATGGCAAAGTTCAGTAATTGTGGTGCACAAAACCTAAAATATTTACTAATTTATTGTAAAAGGATGAATTATTTCCCTCCCCCAAATTCCTATGTTGAATTCCTAATCCCCAGTAACTCAGAATGTTGACTGTTTGGGGGTCTTTCAAATTTAAACATTTTTTTTTAAGATTTTTATTTATTTATTTGACAGAGAGAGACACAGTGAGAGAGGGAACACAAGCAGGGGGAGTGGGAGAGGGAGAAGCAGGCTCCCCGCCGAGCAGGGAGCCCGATGCAGGACTCGATCCCAGGACCCTGGGATCATGACCTGAGCTGAAGGCAGTCGCTTAAGCAACTGAGCCACCCAGGCGCCCCTCAAATTTAAACATTTTAAGTTAAAATAATGATATTAGGGTGGGCACTAATCCAATCTGACTGGTGTCCTTATAAGAGGTTAGGACACAGACACACACAGAGGGACAACCATGTGGGAACACAGGGAGATGAGGAAAGGCATTAGAAGAAACCAACTCTGTCGACACCTTGAGCTCTGACTTCTGGCCTCCAGAACTGTCAGAAAATAAATTTGTTGTTTAAGCCACCCAGTCTATGGTACTTTATCATGGCAGCCCCTAGCACAGTAATACACTGGACTTTTACCAAAAAAAGTTTGCAGACCCTCATTGTTGGCAAGTATCAGTGGAATGAAATAAAAAGACTAGAGACAGACTCACATACACATGGTAGGCAAAATAATGGCTCCAGAAAGATGTCCATATCCTAATCCTAGAATCTCTGAATATGTTACGTGACAAAGGAGAATGAAGTTTGCTAACCCTGCATTATCCAAATGTGCCCAGTGTAATCCATACATTCTTTTTTTTTTTTTAAGATTTTATTTATTTATTTGAGAGAGAGAGAATGAGAGAGAGCACATGAGAGGGGGGAGGGTCAGAGGGAGAAGCAGACTCCCTGCCGAGCAGGGAGTCCGATGCGGGACTCGATCCAGGGACTCCAGGATCATGACCTGAGCCGAAGGCAGTCGCTTAACCAACTGAGCCACCCAGGCGCGCTAATCCATACATTCTTAAAAGTGGAAGAGGGAGACAGTGGAGGCCAGAATGATGTGAACAGTACTCAACTCTGTTGCTGGTTTTGAATGCGGAGGAAATGGGCCATGATCCAAGAAATGCACGTGGCCTCTAAAATCTGGAAAAGGCAAGGGAAAGGATCCTTTCCCAAGAGCCTCCAGAAATGAATGGATCCCTGCCAACACTTTGATTTAGCCTAGTAAGACTTGTGTGGAACTTTTGACCTACAGGACTTTAAGATACATTTATATTGTTTTAAGCCACCAAGTTTGTTAACTTGTTGCAGAAGCATAGAAAATTAATAGAATATGAGAAACTAGTATATGATTGAAATTATTTAACAAATCAGTGGGCAAAGGATGCTAACTACATTTCAGTGTAAAACTTTTAGAGTCTTTCCACATTTAGTATTTATCTAGGATTTATTTCACTTTATGATGTCCTTGATAGAGCAGTAAAAGTGTTTATTAAATCAACTCGAGGGCGCCTGGGTGGCTCAGTTGGTTAAGCGACTGCCTTCGGCTCAGGTCATGATCCTGGAGTCCCTGGATCGAGTCCTGCATCGGGCTCCCTGCTCGGCAGGGAGCCTGCTTCTGCCTCTGACCCTCCCCCCTCTCAGGTGCTCTCTCTCTCTCATTCTCTCTGTCTCAAAAAAAAAAAAAAATCAACTTGAGTACATATCTTTTTAATACCTGTTCAACAAATATTCTGTGCTGCATACTGAAGTTCCATAGTTATCATTAAAAAGCACTTGTGAGATTGATTTGGGAGCGTAACCTTGCTAAAAAAGGACTGAAGACAAGGCACTCTTAGGGATTTTCTCAAAAATTTTCTCAAAAATCAACCAAGTGAGCTTGTAACTTCAAGGGAAACAAATGACAGTATTTATTAATTGCCAACATAAAATTCGAGTTTTCTAGGTGTGGAGGAGCCTAAGGCAGGGCTTTAAATCATGGCCCTGCGATGAAAACCTGAATTGAGTTCAAAAGCCCACCGGACTGAAGCATTCAGGCATGCCCCAAAATCAGAGTTTTCAAATGAATAGTACAACTTTGGAAAACTTGTATCTGCCACTGTGAATTTCACAGCTTCCCAATACTTAAGATCAATGATAATATTAAATACAATTTTTCATATTGTAAAGTGAAATGTGTCAACATTTGGAAGATCTGCATAAGTCAGTGAACCAATGTTTACACATGATTAATTCATGATGTTACAGAAGCATGCAGAATAAGACTATCCATTCAAAGTGCAAGATAGACAAATAGATTTTAATGTAATAGAGTAGAAGTTCACCTATCCGGTTTCAGATTGTACACTACGACTAGAGTATCCCTTATTTAGCCTGTGCTATCCAAGGATATACACAATTATCTGATAAGCATATTAAAATACCCGGCTCTTTTCCAGCTACACACCTGTGTGAGACTGGATTTTCTCTAAATACTTCCACAGAAACATCTGCAGCAGGTTGAATGCAGAGGCAAACAAGAGAATCCAGCTGTTTTCTATTAAGTCAGACATTTAAAAGGTTTTTCGCCTGAGAAGAGTGTCAAACAATGCCACTGCTCACTACTTAATTTTTAATTAATATTCATTAAAGTGTCATTTATGTTAACACGTTAGTATGAATTTCTGAGTTTTTATAGTGTGAATCTGGACATTCCCCATTTCGCAAAAGCAGAGGACTTAGAACCACTCCCGCCTGTGTGCTGTCGCTGTCCACGACTGCAATTCTCTGCGGTACTGAAAGCCCCCGGCGCGGGCGCCCACGGTCCGGACGCAGAGAACCCGAGCTTCTCCCCGCAGCACGCCCCCCGCCGGTGGCCCTCGGAGGGCGCCCGCCCCGCCCCGCCCCGCCCCGCGCCGCCCCGCCCCGCCCCGCGCCGCCCCGCCCCGCGCCGGAGGGACTCCTGCAGGGGCTTCTGGGAGTTGTAGTTCGCCCCGCCCTGGGGTCGCGTCGACGCGTTTCCTGTGCGTCCCTAACGGCCGCCATTGGCTGGGCCCGGCCGAGAGAATCCTGCTTCCAGGTGTGTGTCCGTTTCGCGTCGCGGTGGCCCGAGCTGACGGGGGCCGACCACGTCTTCCTCGAGAGCCGTGGCCGAAGCGCCCGCAGCGGAGGAAGGCCAGAGCCGATGTGACTGCAGATCCGGGAGCTAGAGGCAGCCAGTCTCCCCCGAGTCCCCCGGCTGCCGGCTGCGGGGTTAGCGGAGCCCGACGCGCCCAGTCCCTTCAGCTTCAGGGCGGCAGGACGGCAGAGGCTGTTGTGACCTCGCTCCCCCCTGCCCAGACTCGCAAGAGCGTTCTGACCCGACCGCGCGTGTACTGGGAAGGAGGAGCGTGGGAGACGGGGAGCCCCGGGGCTCCGCGAGGGGAGGAGTCTCCGCAGCTGCCGGGGCCCCGGACCCTCCCTCCGTGGGGGGCGGGGGGCTCGCCCCTGGTGAGGGTGGGAGCGGCGGGGAGAGCGCTTCCTGCACGTTTGTTTCCTCTCCGGCAGCCCTCGCGTCCGGCCTCCACCCGCGGGACGCCCAGAACCAGCCGTGGGGATGGCCACCAGGGTCCGGACAGCGGCCATCTGGGTGAGTTGCGGTTTTCCTCTCCGTTCTGAAGAGCTGTCCCTGAGCCCCGAGGTGGACACGTTCCATCTTCTGCAGGGTGGGAGTTTGTCGTGAGCTCCCGCTCCCCACTCGTCCTCCAAGACCCTGGGACTCCTTAGAGGGTGCTAGACCGTCCGGAAACCCTTCTTGTCATCAGACTTTTGATTTACAACTTCCAGTCTCTTTTCTGCCAATTTTGTACCCTGAGCTTTGAGTTCAACAAGGGGTTACCATCTCTCGCCGTCTGTTTCTAAGCTCTTTGGACCTCATTTGGGAAATTAGGTCCTCGTTTATTTCCTTACTCAACAGCTTTTACTGTCTTGTGTTTGCTGGACTCTGGGGCAGGTGCTAAGAGTGCAAAGATGAGTTGTTCCTGTCCTGTTTTGTGAGAGCAGAGGTCTGGTCGGGCCGGTGAACAAGAAAACCTATCGGGACAGTGATAACTCAATAGGTACTCAGAGCAGGCTGCAGAAGTACATGGGGACACAGAGCACAGGGTCAGTTTGGGAGGTAAGGGTCCTCCAAGAAATGTTTGCATGATTAAAAAGACATTCTTAACTGAGGTTTGTAAGGTGAATGTGAATAAGGGGCTGAAGGTCAGCCTGGGAAAAGGAAGCAACATGCAAATCTGAGAGGCTTGAAATGACCTAGTCTGTTGGGGAGCTTTGATCACTTTAGGGTTGCTGAAATGTAATTTGAAGGTTTGTAGGTGGTGGTGGAATGTATATTAAGAAATGAGGCCAGAGCCACAGGCAGACCAGATCATAGAGGGGTTTGAGGATTACCTTAAAAACTTGGATTTTATCCTCTAGGGAAGAGAGATTTATTTAAGTGATTTCCCAAAGGACTTTTGGTTGGCATAGTCTGCAGTAGGCAAGAGAAGACAAGGGTTTAAATTAGTAGTTTTGAGAAAAGAGAGATGGTAAAGAGGCAGAAGCAAGTCACTGGGATGAAAGGTACAGCATAGGGCGCCTGGGTGGCTCGGTTGGTTAAGCGACTGCCTTCAGCTCAGGTCATGATCCTGGAGTCCCTGGATCGAGTCCCGCATTGGGCTCCCTGCTCGGCAGGGAGTCTGCTTCTCCCTCTGACCCTCCCCCCTCTCATGTGTTCTCTCTCATTCTCTCTGTCTCAAATAAATAAATAAAATCTTTAAAAAAAAAAAAAAAGAAAGGTACAGCATAGGGAATTTTTTTTTTTTTTTAAGATTTTATATATTTATTTGACAGAGAGAGACACAGCGAGAGAGGGAACACAAGCAGGGGGAGAGGGAGAGGGAGAAGCAGGCTTCCCGTGGAGCAGGGAGCCCGATGCAGGACTCTATCCCAGGACCCTGGGATCATGACCCAAGCCGAAGGCAGATGCTTAACCGACTGAGCCACCCAGGCGCCGCTGGCATAGGGAATGCTCTTAATGGTATTGTAATAATGTTGTATGGTGACAGATGGTAGCTAGGCTTGTGGTGAGCATAACATAATAGGCCACTATGTTGTACTCCTGAAACTAATGGAACATTGTATATCAACTGTACCTTAATAAGATAAATAAGTAAATAAATAAGTTAGTTAAATATGTAGAAAATATTAATTAAAAAGGGGGAGCTCCTGGGTGGCTTAGTCGTTAAGCATCTGCCTTCAGCTCAGGTCATGATCCCAGGGTCCTGGGATCGAGCCCCACATCGGGCTCCCTGCTGGGCGGGGAGCCTGCTTCTCCCTCTCCCACTCCCCCTCTGCTTGTGTTCCCTCTCTTGCTCTCTGTCAAATAAATAAATAAAATCTTAAAAATAAAAATTAAAAAGGGTGGGGGGGAGCAGAAGCAACTGGATTTGGTAACTAGTTGGGCATTGGTTGTGAGGGAAACAGAAGAGCCAGGGATGACTGCTGGAATTCTGCTCTGTGGGCCTAGGTTGGGAGTGGTAGTATTCCCTGAGTCAGGGAAGACTATCAGAGTTGTTTCTGGGGGGAGGGTGGAGATTTCTGTTTTATATGGATTGGAGCCACTGCTTGTTGGTGGGCAGATTAGTAAGCATGTGTCTCAAGAGAAAGATCTGGACAGGTTGCACTGATGAGGTATGGCCAAATTAGCTCAAGGAGAGTGTGTAGAATGAGAAGAGGACTGAGGATAGTGCTCAGGGAATTGACAAGGGAAGGCAGCAGAAGAGGGGCTGGAGACTGAGAGCCCAGTAGAGATGAGAGAAGAGAAGAGACTTGTGTTCCAGAGTTCAAGAAAAAGAAACCTCAAAACCGGTTGCCATGTGAGATATCCCACAGAGGTCAAGTAACATTAGATCATAAAAGTTTAAATTGGATTTAGTGATGACGGTAGTGGTGGGTGTTGCTGGTAATATTTCCAGAACAGAGTGTGAGTGTGTATGTGTGTTAGGCAGGAAAAGAAGATGGAGTGGAGTGATGGGAACAGCAGTTGGTTGCAGAAATGGAATGAGGCAGTAGGACAGTGATGGAGAATTAGGGAAGTTGTTCTGTTGCAATCTGAAGAGTTTGAGGAGAATCCAGTAAGGTACTTTGGTACAAAATCACTCTAAAAATCAGTAGGTTTCCTACTTATAAATAGTTATCTGCTTAGGAAATTCAGTGAAAGAAATTATTCTATTTACAATGGCAATAAGATAGATAAAATTGCTATCAACCTAAAAAAATGCAGAGGACTTATATAAAGGACTTATATAAAGAAAGCTTTCGGGGCGCCTGGGTGGCTCAGTCGTTAAGCGTCTGCCCTCGGCTCAGGTCCTGGGATCGAGCCCCACATCGGGCTCTCTGCTCAGCGGGGAGCCTGCTTCTCCCTCTCCCACTCCTCCTGCTTGTGTTCCCTCTCTCGCTGTGTGTCTCTCTCTGTCAAATAAATAAATAAAATCTTAAAAAAAAAAAGAAAGAAAGCTTTCCAGGGGCGCCGGGGTGGCTCAGTTGGTTAAGCGTCTGCCTTCGGCTCAGGTCATGATCTTGGGGTCCTGAGATGGAGCTCCACGTTGGGCTCCCTGCTCAGCAGCACATGTGCTTCTCCTTCTCCCTCTGTGATGTCTCTCACTCTCAAATAGATATATAAAAATCTTTAAAAAAAGAATAAAGAAAGTTTTCCAGCATCAGGAGTGCTAGTTGACATTTACATAGTATTTACTATGTTCTAGCCATGGGTGGTTGTGAGGGAGAACCAAAGTTCTAGCCACTTTACAAACCTTAATCCTCATAGCAGCCTCATGAGGAAGGCACTAATGTTAGCCCCTTTTGAAAGAAGAGGAAAGTGTGACAAAGAGAGGGTATGGTGTTCTACCAAAATCACATGGCACATAAATAGCAGAAGACAGAATTCAAACCCATGCAAGTCAGGCTCCTGGCTCTGAGTTCTTAACATGACCGTGTTCACCCTCTCAAGATAAAGAACATCCTAATAGACAGAAACCATACACTTTGGCTTTTGAAATGTTTGTTCATTTTTTCACTCTCCAGATATTTATTGAGCACTTACCATGTACCAGGTGCCCTTCCAGGTCCTGGGCATGTACTGTTGAAAAAGGCTGACAGAATCCATGCTCTTGGAAAGTTTGCATTCTTTTTTTTTTTTTTTTTTTTTTTTAAGATTTTATTTATTTGCGAGAGAGAGAGAATGAGAGACAGAGAGCATGAGAGGGAGGAGAGTCAGAGGGAGAAGCAGACTCCCCGCTGAGCAGGGAGCCTGATGCGGGACTTGATCCCAGGACTCCAGGATCATGACCTGAGCCGAAGGCAGCCGCTTAACCGACTGAGCCACCCAGGCGCCCGGAAAGTTTGCATTCTGATGGAGGGAAGCAGATGACAAAGAATGATGAAGAAACTACTCAGATAAAAAGAAAATGTCAGAGTTGAGTTACATTTAGAATTAAAACTGGTATGTCAAAGGTTGGGTGATTAGAGAAGGCCCACTAAGGAGGTGACGTTAAGGCAAGGTCTGACTTACAAGAGCAGGTCAGCCTTAGGCAGAGCAGGTGGCAGAATAGCAGGGTGGGAGCAGCCATTGCCAAGGTCCTGAGGTAGAAGAGGATTGGTGCTTTTGAGACAGTGGAAGGAAGGGCTATGTGGCTGGGGTTGTGGGGGAGCAGGAGGGGAACAGACACAAGGTGGCCAGAGGCCAGATCAGGCTGGGAAGCTGTAAAGAAAGGGGGCAGCGTGACGTACATAGGTTTTCCAAAGACCCTTCCAGCTGCTGAGTAAAGAATGGGTTGTCGATGGACAGGAGTAGACACAGGGAGTGGTAGAAAAGGGCTGGTCAGTTAGGTTACTGCAGTGGTGCAGATGAGAGGTAGTGGAGGTTTTTTCTAGGGCTGTAGAAATGGAGAAACTGGACAGACCGGGGGCTGTTTGAAAGTAGAGTCCTCTTTTCTGAGAACCGCTGATGCTTTTCATTTAGCCAGTTGGCGTTTTTCAGAGTGACTTACGTTCTTTAAGTAGTCCTGTATTTGTTATCATGCCAAACAAATGTTAATAATCAGTGTTTACTACGTGTGAGGTTTTGTGCTAAGTCTTGTATAGATATTAGTTAATGCCTTTAGTTAGGAGCCAGGTTATGCCACTGGTTAGTGTAGAGTCAGGATTGGAACCCAGGTGGTGTGGCCCTACTCCCATTTCCCTGGTCCGTGTACTCTCCTGCCTCAGGATGTAGGTTGGGAATTTTCAGGGCTCAGATTCCAGCATCCTGGGCCCTAATCGTGGTTATTGTTGACCTGTGAGGGGTTACTTTTCAGCTCTTTGGACCCAGGATATGACAGAAGCAGGACCAGTTAAGTATGTTGCGGTGCCATGGGTAGAGTGAGTAGGTAGATGTGGCCCAGTCTCTGGAGTATGATAGAGCAGCTGGGCTTCTGTGTAAATGTAGGTGACCCCATTCAGGGACGGGCTGAAAGCTGAAAGGATATAATATACAGTGTACACTAGAGGGGCCCCTGTCCCCTGACATATATGCTGGACCTGTATTCTGGGTGTCTCCTTACGGGTTCAAGGTGATACGTAGTAACTAAAAGATTGTTGGATGAGTATGAATTCGGAGCAAAAGGAGGTGAGCATCAGAAGGGACATTTCACTGAGGCCTTGTTTGTTTCCTCTGAGGATGCTGAGCACTTATTGGCGGTTTTGTTTTTTCACTTGCTTTTGTTTTTGGCTACTTTCTGCCATTGACACTCCTCCCCCACCCCCCTTATATATGTTATTATAAACTCACTTCCTATGAATCTCCATTCCTAAGGTCTTGGAAAGACTTTCTGTCTCCGGGACGCCTGGGTGGCTCAGTCGTTAAGCGTCTGCCTTCGGCTCCGGTCATGATCCCAGGTCCTGGGATCGAGTCCCACATCGGGCTCCCTGCTCAGCGGGAAGCCTGCTTCTCCCTCTGCCACTCCCCCTGCTTGTGTTCCCTCTCTCATTGTGTCTCTCTCTGTCAAATAAATAAATAAAATCTTTAAAAAAAAAAAAAAAAGACTTTCTGTCTCTTCTCCTCCAATAGGAGTTGACTTATTTGTATCAGCGACCTTTGTCTCCATTGTTCTCCAGTACATGGGCAGGGCCTCTGCTCCCATGGACCACTGTCAAACACCATCACCATCAAGACCTGCTAATACTCATAGTTTGTAGTGCAGGGAGTTGGGGATTTAAAACTGAAGTGAGCTGGAGCATGGGGGAGGGAAGGGAATTCTGCTTTAGAAAGAGGCCTTTCTGAGAAAGCCTGGCTGGTGTCCTGAGCACACCATATTGTATGTCTGAAGCTTTCCCCAAACTGATCCTCTTGGGGAATTAAAGGTTAAAATGTGGCAGTGTTCATTCATTATTACTTGTTCAAAACTAACATCCCTCATTAAACCCTTGTTTATATATTCCAGGTACTGATCTGGCACTGAGGATACACAGGTCTAGAGACAGCCCTGGCCCCAGCCTCTCGCGTCTTCCCAGAGGTTCAGAGAAGGGAATAGAGTGATAATGCAGGCAGCCACGGGATTGGAGCTGAGGCAGAAGGAAGCCCAGGGAATGGTGTTTAACAGCGTGTGTTCCCAAAGGATCCATAGAATTAGCTGTGTGAGGGGAAGGGACAGTAAGGCTCCAGCCAGAGGGGGCTGCCAGCAGTAGGGAGAAAGGCAGTAGCAAGGATGGTCCTGGAACCCAGGGAGAGGGAGGACCCCAGTGGCCCTGCCCTTAATTGTCAGCAGCTTGGAGAGGAGAGAGGATGTCACTTGGTGGCTAGTTTGCATTTCAGGTACCCCTCCGTGGCTGACTTTGAGCAGGCTACTCATCCTCTCCAGATAAGTTTAAAATTACATTTTCCTGATGATTGTGGAGTCACCTTTAATTTCCAGGGATTCTTTTTTGCCTTAAAGTCTATTTTATGTTCATATAGCTATTGGAGCTTCCTTTTGGTTAATTGCTTATTTTATCTTTGTCCTTAGCTTTTGTATCTTTTTCTGTCTTTATATTTTAGATGTGTCTTTTTTAAACAGTCTTAAGTTTGTTTTTAATCAGTCTGTCAGTCCTTTTATTTTAAATGGAACACTTTGTTTATGATTGATGTAATTACTGATATGTCTGTGTTTAAATCTGCCATCTTATTGTGTGCTTTCTATTTGCTGTACTTGGTCTGGATTTTGTTTGTTTTTGTTTTTTCTTCTCTCTTGCCTTGGTATTCTTTTTTCTCTCTACAGAGGTTTGGGAATTATACACACTGTTCATTGCTTTAACATTTAAAAAAAAAATTTTTTTTTTTTTTAAGATTTTATTTATTTATTTGACAGAGACAGACACAGCGAGAGCAGGAACGTAAGCAGGGGGAGTCGGAGAGGGAGAAGCAGGCTTCCCACGGAGCAGGGAGCCCGATGCGGGGCTCGATCCCAGGACTCTGAGATCATGACCCGAGCGGAAGGCAGATGCTCAACGACTGAGCCACCCAGGTGCCCCAACATTTTTAAAAATTTAACGGTTGCTTTCTGGATAACTTCCTATAATTGTCTTTTTTTTTTTTTTAAGATTTTATTTATTTATTAGAGAGAGAGAGAGAATGAGAGACAGAGAGCATGAGAGGGAGGAGGGTCAGAGGGAGAAGCAGACTCCCTGCCGAGCAGGGAGCCCGATGCGGGACTCGATCCCGGGACTCCAGGATCATGACCTGAGCCGAAGGCAGTCGCTTAACCAACTGAGCCACCCAGGTGCCCTATAATTGTCTTTTAATTAACTAATTCTTTCTAACCTGCTATTAAAAACATTTTGGGGGCACCTGGGTGGCTCAGTCGTTAAGCGTCTGCCTTCGGCTCAGGTCATGATCCCAGGATCCTGGGATCGAGCCCCGCATCGGGCTCCCCTGCTCGGCGGGGCGTCTGCTTCTCCCTCTGACCCTCCCCCCTCTCATGCTCTCTCTACCTCATTCTCTCTCTCAAATAAATAAATAAAATCCTTAAAAATAAATAAATAAATAAATTAGGAAGAGTTGGGGCGCCTGGGTAGCTCAGTCGTTAAGCGTCTGCCTTCGGCTCAGGTCGATCCCAGGGTCCTGGGATCGAGCCCCGCATCGGGCTCCCTGCTTGGCAGGAAGCCTGCTTCTCCCTCTCCCACTCCCCCTGCTTGAGTTCCCTCTCTTGCTGTGTCTCTCTCTGTCAAATAAATAAATAAAATCTTTAAACAAAAAAAACCAAAAAAACATTTTGGTTAAAATTTTTTCCTTTTTTTTTTTTTTTTTTTAGATTTATTAGAGAGAGAGGGAGTGCGTGTGCACGCAACGGGGGAGGGGCAGAGGGGGAGAGAGAATCTCCAGCAGACTCCCCGCTGAGTGTGGAGCCCTGTGCATGGCTCAGGCTCATGATCCTGAGATCATGACCTGAGCTGAAATCAAGGGACGCTTAACCCGACTGAGCCACCCAGGTGCCCCATCCGTTTCATCCATTCCAATTCTTTTCCTTTTTCAGATATGCTTGCTAAGTCATTTGTCTAATTCCTGGCCAAATTATAAAGTTTGCCTTTATCTCCTTGAATATAGTAAGATGTGTGTTTCATAATCAGTGGCCATTGATCCCAGTGTCTGTTGTCTTTGAGGGTTTCTTTCTGTTGTATGTTGACTTTCATTAGTTTTGTTTATGTTATCTTGTTTTTTGAAAGTTTTGTTATCTTGTACACTGGTCACTGTACTTGGAAATTCTTTGAAGCGGGGTGCCTGAGTGGCTCAGTCGGTTAAGCGACTGACTCTTGATTTTGGGTCAGGTCATGATCTCAGGGTCTTGAGATTGAGCCCCTCATGGGACTCTGCGCTGGGCAGAGTCTGGAGTCTGCTTGAGATTCTCTCTCTCCCTCTCCCTCTGCCCCTCCACCTGCTCATGTATGCACACATGCTGTCTCTTTCTCTTAAAAAAAAAAAAAGAAACAAATTCTTTGAAGGAAAAAGTTAAGGCATAGGATGAAGGTACCTTACTCCAGATGTGCATATAGTTTTTCTTTTTTCCCATCTGCTTTTGAGTACTGCAAAGGACAGATTTATGCTCATTTTAGGGGTTGGATGTGAGCCCCAGGCTGCAGGACTACAAGAGGCTGGCTTACAGTTTCTTCACTCTTGTCCTGAATTTATATAGGAATGGCAGGGTATGTGCTTAATTCTTTCCCATTAAGTGCCAGGGTTCACTAAGGAGTTGATGCCATAGTTACCTCCATTGGTGACAACAATGAGTTTTTTGTTTGATTTTTTCTTTTTGTTAATTTGAGTATGATTAAGAAATTCATAAGTCTTAATGTGTTCAGTTAGTTTGAATCAATTGCAGCCGTTATTCTTTCAGAGGGTTACATTATCCCAGCTTTGGCCAGAGGGAGCCTCTTTAGCTTGGTCCTGAGTTCTTTTGAAATGATTCTGTTAGTCTTAGCTGGCTTCCTAGCTTCCTTGCTTTTGGGCCCAACAAGATATTCTAGGTTCATTTGAGTATTTCCTGTCCCAAATCTGGAATCAACCTTTCCTCCTGGAAACCTGATACCTTTTAGTAGGTTAATGTGCCCAAAGACCACAATTGAGACCGGAATGTCATTGCTTCCAGGGTGTTTCACTACGCAGACCTAGGAATCTTTGGAAAGGAAAAAAAGTATGGTTCATATTGGTATTTCCAGTTCAAATTACAGAGTTTTCACTTTTCTAAAATTACTAATTACTCACTTTTTGGTGGAAGTAACCCAAGTGTTCACTGAAAGATGAATGGATAAACAAAACGTGTGTGTGTCTATGTGCGCTGATACAGATATGCACAAAATATGATTCAACCTTAAAAAGAAATTCTGACAGATGCCGCAGCATGGATGAACCTTGAGGACATTATCTTTAGTACAGTGAGCTAGTCACGAAAGGACGGATATATGATTCTACTGATACGAGTTTCTCAGAGCTGTCAAATTCATAGATAGAAAGTAGAGTGATGTCAGAGACGGGGAAGGGAGGGGAGAATGGGGGGTTGATGCTCAGAGGATGCAGTTTTAGTTTTATCTAAAAACAGAAGAAAGGCTTCTGGAGATAGAAGGTGGTTATGATGATGTAACACTGTGAATGTACTTAATTCCACAGAACTGTACATTTAAAAATGCTTAAGATAAGTTTTATGTTACGTGTATTTTACCAAAATTAAAAATTTTTTGAAAAGATGAACTTGGACTCTTACCTTACAAGGTACAAAAAAATGAACTCAAAATGGAACACAGACTTAAATGTAAGAGCTAAAGCTATAACACTTCTGGAAGAAAACACATAGGAAAATATTCGTGACCTTGGGTTAGGCCAAAGTTCTTAGATATACCTCCAATACCACGGTGTCCAAAAAAAGAGAAAGTTTGTATGTAGGTTCTGCTTTTGAAGTTATAAATTGGACTATTACATCAAAATAAAAACTTTTGCACTTCAAAGTCATTTCATTCAGAAAATGAAAAGACAAGTCACAGACTCTGAGATAATATTTGTAAATCACATATCTAATACAGGAATATATTCAGAATATATAAAGAACACTTATAACTCAGTATGAAGACAACCCAGTTTAAAAATGGGCGAAGGACTGGAACAGACACTTCACCAAAGAAGATCTATAGATGGCAAAGAAGCACATGAAAAGATGCTTACCATCCTTAGTCACTAGGGAAATACGTATTTCATCGTAACGAGGTACTACTCTATACCCACTGGAATGGCTTTAAGCAGAAAGACAGTGGAAGTAGAGAAATTCGGGTCTTTATAGACTGCTGGTGGGAATATAAAGTGGTACAGTCACTTTGAAAAGATTTTGCAATTTCTTTAAAAAGTGATACATAAATCTACTGCACAGTGCAGCCGTTTGACCTCTAGGAATTTATCCAACGTGAAGGAAAAGATGTTTACATAAAGACTTGTATGTGAATGTGCAGGATTGTTCTTAGTAGCTCAAAATTGGAAGTACTGATTAACTGATGAATGTATAGCCAAATGGAATGTTCAGCAATAAAGGGGACACTATTGGCCCATGTTATAACAAGAATAAACCTCAAAGGCATTCTACTAAGTGAAACAAGCCAGACACAATGTAGGGTATGATTCCATTTATAGGAACCATCCAGGAAAGGCAGTTCTGTACACACAGAAGCAGGACAGTGGTTACCTGGGAGTTGGAGATGGCCTCAAAGGAGCACG
Source organism: Mirounga leonina (assembly GCF_011800145.1). Taxonomy (NCBI): domain Eukaryota; kingdom Metazoa; phylum Chordata; class Mammalia; order Carnivora; family Phocidae; genus Mirounga; species Mirounga leonina. The sequence continues at coordinate 85,208 of NW_023270436.1, read as the reverse complement.
CAGAGTATCTGAAGCAACATAAATGTAAACCTGGACAAAGATGATTCCCGCAAAGCCATCAATTTAATAAAAGTCATTCAAGTTAAATACTCTTTTTTTTTTTTTAAAGACTTTATTTATTTGGCAGAGAGAGAGAGAGACAGCGAGAGCAGGAACACAAGCAGGGGGAGTGGGAGACGGAGAAGCAGGTTTCCTGTGGAGCAGGGAGCCTGATGCGGGGCTCGATCCCAGGACCCTGGGATCATGACCTGAGCAGAAGGCAGACGCTTAACGACTGAGCCACCCAGGCACCCTAAATACTCTCTTTTTTAAAAAGTTTCATTGCGGCATAATTTATGTACTGTGAAATTCACTCTTAAAATGTACAATTCAGGGGCGCCTGGGTGGCTCAGATGGTTAAGCATCTGCCTTCGGTTCAGGTCATGATCCCAGGGTCCTGGGATCGAGCCCCACGTTGGGCCCTGGCTCAGCGGGGAGCCTGCTTCTCCCTCTGCCTCTCTCCCTGCTCATGCTCTCTCTCTCTCCGTATCTCTCTGTCTCAAATGAATAAATAAAATCTTTAAAAAAAATGTACAATTCAGTCATCTTTAGTATTTAGAGTTGTACACATTTCACTGCTAATTCTAGAACATTATCATCACTCCAATAAGAAATACTGTCCCCATCTGCAGTCCCTCCCTATTCCCTCTTTCCTCTTTTCCTTGGCAACCATTAATCTACTTTGTGTTTTTATGAATTTACCAATTTCATAGAGTTATACCGTATGTGGCCTTTTATATCTGGCTTCTTTTGGCATGATGTTTTTAAGGGTTACTTTGTGTTAGTTTTCTCTTAATCAGTAGTGATGCTAACGACTAGGAAGGCCTGGGGCACTTACCTGGGCCCATGTGGTGAGTAGCCAGACATTTCCCTGACTGGAGTCAAAGTGGTGGCTGGACTGGCGTTTGCGGTTCTTCCTGTGGTTGCAAGATACACCAGCAACAATACACTTCGGCAGCAACCATCAGGGAACGTTGGAAAAACAAGGATTATAACTCACAAGTCCTGGAGGCTTGTGGTATGCCACACAGCAAGGTCATGGGGAGGGAGAGTGTGCACTCAGGCCTGGGGTTCTGCCTTTATTGGGGTTGAGGGTGGAGTGCCTTGTGTTTTGCAGGTTCACTCTTTATTGGTGAATTTAAAATATAAGGGTGGGGGCGCCTGGGTGGCTCAGTTGGTTAAGCGACTGCCTTCGGCTCAGGTCATGATCCTGGAGTCCCTGGATCGAGTCCCGCATCGGGCTCCCTGCTCGGCAGGGGGTCTGCTTCTCCCTCTGACCCTCCCCCCTCTCATGTGCTCTCTCTCATTCTCTCTCTCTCAAATAAATAAATAAAATCTTTAAAAATATATATATATAAGGGTGGGAATTAGAGCACAGAAAGGCAAAACCAGGGTCACTCAAGGAGCAGTTATCTAGGTCATCTAGTGCTTTCCAAAAGGGGGACTTTATTGGGAGGGGCAACCTGGTTCTTTGCCTGTTTGTGTAGCTGGCAATGTGTTGGTCCAAGATGAATGTCTTCAAAATGGATGCCTTGACAATGAAAAGCTTGCTGTCAGGCACTTAAATTACAGTCAAAAAAGCTAATTGTTGGGCACTTATACTACAAAAGTTTATCCATGTGGTAGCATTTATCAGTAGTTAATTCCTTTGTATGGCTGAATAACCTTTTACGGATAGACCACATTTTGTTTATCCATTCATCCATTGATGGACATTTGGGTTGTTTCCAGTAAATGCTGTTACGAACATTTGTGTACAAGTGTTTAACTTACTGTTGCAACTTTTTTGTCATGTGCTAGATACCTTGTTTTTCTTTTATGAAGTTTTTCATTTTAATTCCAGTGTAGTTAACATGCAATGTTGTATTAGTTTCGGGCATGTAGTATAGTGATTCAACACTCCCACACATCACTCCGTGCTCCTCACGGTAAGTGTACGCTTAGTCCCCTGGACCTGGTTCACTTCTCCCCTCTGCTCACCATGTGTTCTCTATAGTTAAGAGTCTCTTTCTTGGCCTATCTCTTTTTTTTCTTCCTTTGTTTGTTTTGTTTCTTAAATTCCACATATGAGAGAAATCATATGGTATTTGTCTTTCTCTGACTGGCTTATTTCACTTAGTGTAATACTCTCGAGTTCTACCCATGTCATTGCAAATGGCAAGATTTCATTCTTTTTAATGGCTGATCAATATTCCTGTGTGTGTGTGTGTGTGTATACACACCACATTTTCTTTATCCATTCATCCATTGATGGACACTGGGGCTGTTTCCATACTTTGACTATTGTGGATAATGCTGCTATAAACTTAGGGGTGCATGTATCCTTTCAAATTAATGTTTTTGTATTCTTTGGGTAGATACCTAGTAGTGTAATTACCGCATCATAGGGTAATTCTATTTTTCATTTTTGAGGAACCTCCATACTATTTTCCAGAGTGGATGCAGCAGTTTGTATTCCCACCAACAGTGCATGAGGGTTCCCCTTTCTCCACATCCTCCAAGCACCTTTTGTTTCTTGTGTTGATTTTAGCCATTGTGACAGGTGTGAGGTGGTACCTCATTGTAGTTTTGATTTTCATTTCCCTGCTGATGAGCACTATTGAACATGTTTTCATGTGTCTGTTGGCCATCCACATGTCTTCTTTGGAAAAATGTCTGTTCATGTCTTCTGCCCATTTTTTAATTGAATTATTTGTTTTTTGGGTGTTGTTGTATCAGTTCTTTTGGGTACTAACTCTTTACTGGATATATCATTTGCAAATATCTTGTCCCGTTCCATAGGTTGTCTTTTATTTTGGTGATTGTTTCCTTTGCTGTGCAGAAGCTTTTTATTTTGATGAAGTCCCAGTAGTTTATTTTTGCTTTTGTTTTCCTTGCTTTGAGAGACATATTAGAAAAATGTTGCTATGGCAGATGTTAGAGAAATTACTGCCTGTGTTCTCTTCTAGAATTTTTATGATTTCAGGTCTCACATTTAGGTCTTTCATCCATTTTGAGTTTATTTTTGTGTATGGTGTAAGAAAGTGGTCCAGTTTCATTCTTTTGCATGTTGCTGTCCAGTTTTCCCAACAGCATTTGTTGAAGAGAGTGTCTTTTTCCCATTGCATATTCTTGCCTCTTTTGTCAAAGATTAATTGACCATATAATCTTGTTTTTTGGGGATGGCTTTCTGACTTTTCTGTTGATGTATATGTCTGTTTTGGGGCCAGTACCACACCATTTTGATTACTACAGCTTTGTAGTATAACTTGAAATCTGGAATTGTGATACTTCCTGCTTTGCTTTTCTTTTTCAAGACTGTTTGGCTATTTGGAGTCTTTTGTAGTTCCATAGAAATTATAGGTCTGTGAAAAATGCTGTTGGTATGTTGATTGGGATTGCATTAAATCTGTAGATTGTTTTGGGTAGTATGGACATTTTAACACCATTTGTTCTTCCAATCCATGAGAATGGAATACTTTTTCATTTGTGTCATCTTCAATTTCTTTCATCAGTGTTTTATAGCTTACAGAGTACAAGTCTTTCACCTTCTTTGTTAAGTTTATTCCTAGGTATTACTATTTTTGGTACAATTGTAAATGGGATTGTTTTCTTAATATCTCTTTCTGCTGCTTTATTATTAGTGTGTAGAAATGCAACGGATTTCTGTACATTGATTTTGTATCCTGCAACCTTAACTGAATTCATTTATCAGTTCTAGTAGTTTTTTTTTTTTTTTTAAAGAATTTATTTATTTATTTATTTGACAGAGAGAGATACAGCGAGAGAGTGAACACAAGCAGGGGGAGTGGGAGAGGGAGAAGCAGGCTTCCCGTTGAGCAGGGAGCCCGATGCAGGGCTCGATCCCAGGACCCTGGGATTGTGGACCTGAGCTGAAGGCAGATGCTTAACGACTGAGCCACCCAAGCACCCCAGTTCTAGTAGTTTTTTGGTGGAGTCTTTAGGATTTTCTATATATTGTATCATGTCATCTGCAAATAGTGAAAGTTTTACATTTTTCTTACCAATCTGGATGCCTTTTATTCCTTTTTCTTGCCTGATTGCTGTGGGTAGGACTTTGAGTACTTTGTTGAATAAAAGTGGTGAGGGTGGACATCCTTGTCTTGTTGCTGATCTTAGGGGGAAAGCTTTCAGTTTTTCACCATTGAGTATGATATTAGCTTTGGGTTTTTCATATATGGCTTTATTATGTTGAGGTATGTTCCCTCTAAACCTACTTCGTGGATGGTTTTTTATTATGAATGTATGTTATACTCTGTGAAATGCTTTTTCTGAATCTATGGAAATATCATATGGTTTTTATTCTTTCTGTTGTTGATGTGATCTGTCATGTTGATTGATGATTGCTTTGTGAATATTGAACCACCCTTGCAACCCAAGAATAAATCCCACTTGATCATAGTGAATGATTTTTTTAACATGTTGTTGGATTTGATTTGCTGGTATTTTATTGAGGATTTTTACATCTGTGTTCATCAGAAATACTGACCTGTAGTTCTTGTTTTTTGTAGTGTCTTTATTTGGTTTTGGCATCAGGGTAATGCAGACCTCATAGAATGAATTTGGAAGTTTTCCTTCTTCGATTTTTTGGAATAGTTTGAGAAGAATAGATATTAACTCTTCTTTAAATGTTTGGTAGAACTTACCTATGAAGCTGTCTGGTCCTGGACTTCTGTTTGTTGGGAGTTTTTTGATTACTCATTCAATGTCATCACTGGTAATCAATCTGTTCAAATTCTCTAATTTCTTCCTGATTCAGTTTTAGGAGGTTATAGGTCTCTAGGATTTTATCCATTTCTTCTAGGTTGTCCAGTTTGTTGGCATATAATGTTTCTTAATATTCTCTTATAATCCTTTGTATTTCTGTGGTATTAGTTATTCTCCTTTCTTTTCTAATTTTATTTGAGTCTTCTCTCTCTGTGTGTCTCTTGATGAGTCTAGCTAAAAGCTTATCAATTTTGTTGATCTTTTCAAAGAACCAGCTCCTGGTTTCATTGATCTCTTCTATTGTTTGTTTGTTTTAGTTTCTGTTTCATTTATTTCAGCTATAATCTTTATTATTTCCTTCCTTCTACTGGTTTTGGGTTTTGTTTGTTCTTTTTCTAGTTCCTTTAGATTTATGATTGGTTGTTTGAGATTTTTCTTGTTTCTTGAAGTGGGCCTGTATTGTTTTGAACTTCCCTCTTAAAACATCCCAGAGATTTTGGACTGTTGTGTTTTCATTTTCATTTTTCTCCATGTATTTTCTTGATTTTCTCTTTGGTTTCTTGGATGACATATGCATTGTTTGGTAGTATGTTATTTAACCTCCATATGTTTGTGTGTTTTCCAGATTTTTTTTCTTGTGGTTGATTTTTTAGTTTCATAGCATTGTGGTCAGAAAAGATGCATGGCATGACTTCAGTCCTTTCGAATTTGTTGAGATTTGTTTTATGGCCTAATATGTGATCTGTTCTGGACAATGTTCCATGTATATTCGAAAAGAATGTATATTCTGCTGTTTTATGATAGAATGTTATGAATATATCTGTTAAATCCAGATATCTTGGTTCTTAATAATAGTAATATAACTGTCATATCCTACAGTGTACATAAAATGGTTTTAAAATTATAATTTGTTTTCACTTACAAGGATACCGAATGAAGTTCAGTATGTCTTTGTACCTCATTTTATCTAAAGATCAGTTAGAAAAATTATTCTCTTGTAGTTTTGTTTCCAATTTGATAAACATATATATTTGCTGACACTTATTTGCAACCTTAGGGATTGCCTTCCCTCTTTTTGATTATGTAAGATATTTATACATGATTCAAAAATAGAAACTGACTTGCTTCCATCCCTTCTGCCCTGTCCTTTCCCTCCTGCAGAAGTCACCATTTTTACTGTTCCTAGTTCATCTTCTCAGTGATTCTTTTGGAGATGGAAACAAACTCATACCTAAGTGCTAAGCCTTGTCAGGAAGCCGTTTTTTCTGCCTCTAGCCCTGTGCTTCCTAGAGTTCAACATGCCTTGTCTTCTAATGTATTTCTCTCACATTTACATATTTTGTTGTTAATTTCTGGAATAAGAGCTGAATGCTTCCCTCTTACTGTCTAGTAGCCTTTCTCCCTTCTCTGTCCTTTCCCTCTAGGTGTCTGGATCTCTCCTCTATTCTTCCCTCCTCCCCTCTTTCCTCCTTTCCCCTCCCCTCCCCTCCCCTCCTCTGTCTCTCTCTCTCTCTCATTCCTCTCACTACCTTCATCTTCTGTGTTGAGCAATTTGGGCACTATCTTTAGCACTTTTCCCTCAGAGAAAAGATCTGTGTGTCTGGAAAGGACTGTTTTCCAGTTACTTTTCAAATTCCCATGTTCTTAGGTAGCCACAGTGCTGTCAGGTCACTTAGTGACTTTGGGACTGTTCTCCCATTGGGGGCACACATTATTGGTGACTTTGGGGATCTGCAGTGTGTGGCCTGTCAGAATCTTCCCTTATTGCTCACTCTTCTCTCCTGGGATCTGTCCTCTGCTCTTGGGTCACCTCTGCATATATCTCGATGTTTGTAAAGAGACCCTGGCACCTAGACTGTGTTGGTTTGGTGTTGATGTCTATGGGCTGTTTCTTGTACCATTGTGATTGTTCTCATTTGCATTCATTGGGAGTTCTTGGAAGGTTAAAAAACTGCACTGCTACCTGATGCCACCCTACTCCCAGTGTTCACCACAGCAAAAAGTAAGACTCTGTGAGAGAGAGTAAGTGAATTGTTGATAGACATCTAAATAGTGAGGGAAGAAATTCTAACTCATTCTGGCTCATTTGAAATCTACGGCTTGTATACGCCCAGCCTAAGAGTTGTTGCTCTCTAGCATCTGGCATTGTGTTATTTAAATGACTGCCTGAAGTTGTTCAACTCTTAGGGTGGCTGCTGCAACTTCAGGGCTCCTGGGTGCCTGTGCAGAGTGTGGGGAGGGGACTGTCATCATTGTGCTGGGTTCTGCCCCACAGCGACACTGAACACAGCGTGCAGAACATCCAGCCTGGTCTCCCGTGAGTGTGTTCACCAGCAGAAGAGATGAGGTTGGGGCCTAGCGGAATGCTGGTCATTAAAGCGAATTTGCTCTTGTGTCCACAGGTTCCACCTCTCCAGGAACAAGAGAATTCATGCAACAGAGCCAGAGAGCTGCAAGGTCAGGAATCCATCCTGGGTCAAGGGACTCCTGACCACAGACTTCTCCCTGGAGGACCCTGGCAAAGACACAAGAATCACAGGACAGAGCAGGTTCTAGAGTGGCTGTTTATTTCTCAGGAGCAGCCAAAAACCACCCAGTCTCGGGTGAGTTGTTTGCTTATTTATTCCTGCTTCTTTTCTTCAGTACTTCTCTCTCTCTCTCTCTTTTTTTTTTTTTTTTTTGGTGGGGAGAGGGATGGAGATCCTTAGGGTTAAGTTAATCACTTTTCAGTTCATAGTCTGTTTATCATCAGTGGTTTGTGTAAGGTCCCTAACTATTACATATTTTTTGATTTCCCCATACTCAATTTCAGTCTCCTTCCCCACCCCCCCAAAATTACTTTGTTCTTTATGGATTTCTTTTGTTTATATGTGTTCACAAAATATGTATTGTTATTGCTGTGTATGTATTTTTAATTTATGTTAATGGTGTGGCACATGTATCTTTTTTTTTAAGATTTTATATATTTATTTGTCAGAGATAGAGAGAGCACGAGCAGGGGGAGCAGCAGAGGGAGAAGCAGACTCCCTGCTGAGCAGGGACCCTAATGCAGGGCTTGATCCCAGGACTGACCTGAGCCAAAGGCAGACACTTAACTAACTGAGCCACCCAGGTGTGGCACATGTATCTTGCTATATTGTTTATATTTTTCTTTCTTTTTTTTTTATTTTTTATTTTTTAAAGATTTTATTTATTTATTTGACAGAGAGAGACACAGTGAGAGAGGGAACACAAGCAGGGGGAATAGAAGAGGGAGAAGCAGGTTTCCTGCAGAGCAGGGAGCCTGATGCGGGGCTCGATCCCAGGACCCTGGGATCATGACCTGAGCCGAAGGCAGACGCTTAACGACTGAGCCACCCAGGCGCCCCTGTTTATATTTTTCAGTAAGCACTTTGTTTCATTAAACACTGGTGCTCTTATATTTACCAGCTCATGCTAGGAGAGCAGTGTTTGAAGGTTTCACTTACTTCACATTCTTGGCCAACAATTTCTATTGTTAGTCTTTTGAATTTGAGCCACTCTGGTGGTGGTGTCTCTTCATGGGTTTAATTTGCATTTCCTGCTGGCTAAAGAGAATGAGTACCTTTTGTCATGTTTATTTGACATTTTGTTACCTTTGGTTTTTCTGTCTTTTTTCTTACTGGTTTAAATGAATTTTTTTATGTTCTGGAAGCTTGTTAGAAATGCAGAATATCATGTCCCACCTCAATCCTGTTATAATTGACTCTTCATTTTAACAAGATTCAGTGATTCATGCACGTGAAAGTTTAAAACTATCTTGATACCAAATCCATATTCAAATTTTACCTGGGATGCTTCTTCTGCCTCCAATATTGTGTTATAAAAATTTTCAAACAGAGGGCAAAGTTGAAAGGATTTTAGCAAACCTCTGTGTACCCATCACCCAGAATTTACCATTAACATTTTACTGTACTTGCTTTATCACATTATCTGTCCGTGTCTCTCTCTCTATGCATCCATTAAACCCGTCTTATTTTTGGTGCATTTCTTAATATATTTCAGATATCATCATGCCTCCTCTAAATATTTCCTTCCCTTTTCATTCTGTTAATGCTGTCTTTTGATGAACAGATAATTGATTTTAACTTATTCTGATTCGTAAATTTTATTGCTTGTGCTTTTTTGTGTCCAATTTAAGTACTTTTTTCTTATCTGAAGCTCATGAAGACATTTTTCTTTGTTATTATTTTACCTTTCACATTTAGATTTATAATATATCTAGAATGAATTTTTATGTTTGGTGTGGGTGGGAGTCAAAGATTTATTTTTTTCACAGAGCTATCCAATTCCCAGTCCCAGTGAAGTGATTGATTCCAACCCCTGACTCTGCAGTGCCACCTTTGTCATGTGTCAGGTGTCCATAAGTATGGTTTGGTTTCCTAACTCTTCATTCTGTCCCATTGGTGTCATGAGCACACTATGAAGGTGCACACGGGTTGTGTCACCTTTATTCAGTTATAAAACAAGGCTAACATAATTGTGTAGCAGGTTCAGGATTTCAAACTCAATGACATCGCATTTAACAGAGCAAAGCATAGTACAGAGTCACACAACAAACAAGATACAGCAAGGGTGAGAAGTGAACGAACCAAACGCAAAGCGTGTGTGTGAGTGCACAGTTGAGATGAGGACCCGGTCCATCCAGGTCCCTCTTGCCACGTGCTCCTGACTGTGTTCAAGCTGTGGAGAGTCTGTTCTGCTCAGAGGTCAGTTGGGCAGAGCCTGCGGCAGCAGCAGTTCCCTTTCTGATACGCTCAGACACAAGTGGGACACTGCTGCAAAATCTTCCCTTGTTGAAGGAGTTCAGTCGGGGCGCCTGGGGGGCTCAGCGGGTTAAGTGTCCGACTCTTGGGTTTGGCTCAGGTCAGGATCTCAGGGTCGTGGGATCGAGCGCTGCATCAGGCTCCATATTCAGTGGGGAGTCTGCTTAAGATTCTCTCTCCCTCCCTCCGTCTCCCCCTACCCCACCCCGTGTTCTCGCTCGCTCTCTCTCAATATATGAACCTTTAAAGGAGTTTAATCAGTCTTGGACCTCTGCTGGCCTCTTCTTCTGCTGGTTTTCAGTTCTGGTTGCTGGTTTCCATGATACCTGGTCTTAACAGCAACACCCTTGGCTGCTTGCATTACCATTTGATACGAGTGAGTCCATCTTGCTCTCTATACTTGGTCCACTTTTCTGTTCTTGGGCCAGTATCACACTCTATTTATAGTAAGTCTTGATATTCAGATGCTTCCAGTTTTTGGTGATTACAAATGCTGTCAACATTCATCTATGGGTTTTTGTGTAGACATGAATTTTCCCATCAGTTGGATAAATATCTAGGAGCATGATTGCTAGATTGTATGGTAACAATGTCTTTATCTTTGTAAAAAACTGTCTTCCAAATTGGCTGTGCAATTTTGCACTCTTACCAGCAGTGAATGAGAGTTCCTGTTGCTCCTCGTCCTGGCCATTGCTTGGTATTGTCAGGTTTGTAAAAATTTTGCCATACTAATACATGTGAAGTGGTATTTCATTGTTGTTGTTTTTTTTTTAAGATTTTATTTATTCATTTGCAAGAGAGACAGAGAGAGAACAAGCAGGGGGAGAGGCAGAGGGAGAGGGAGAAGCAGACTCCCTGCTGAGCAAGGAGCCCGATGCGGGACTCGATCCCAGGACCCTGGGATCATGACCTGAGCCGAAGGCAGACGCTTAACCATCTGAGCCACCCAGGCGCCCTCATTGTGGTTTTATTTTATTTATTTATTTATTTATTATTTATTTATTTTTTTAAAAGATTTTATTTATTTTTTAGAGAGCGAGCGAGCGAGAAACAGCATGAGAGGGGAGGGGGTCAGAGGGAGAAGCAGGCTCCCCACTGAGCGGGGAGCCCGATGTGGAACTCGATCCCAGGACCCTGGGATCATGACCTGAGCCGAAGGCAGACG
>NW_023270436.1:3477-74503 GCF_011800145.1 Mirounga leonina | reverse complement strand
CCTGAGCCGAAGGCAGACGCTTAACCATCTGAGCCACCCAGGCGCCCCTCATTGTGGTTTTAAATTGCATTTCCCTATAGCTAGTATTATTGAGTATCTTTTATGTTTTGCTCTCCGAATATCTTTGGCGAAGTATCTGTTCTGTGTCTGATCGTTTCCCCAATTTTTAATTGGGTTGTTTTCTTGCCATTGATTTTTAAGAGTTCTTTACATATTCGAGATTCAAGTCCTTCATCAGAAAAGTGATGTGTGAATGTTTTCTCCCAGTCTCTGGCTTGTCTTTTCATTTTTGTAACACTGACTGATAAATTCCATTTTCTCAATTTTATTTTTTTAGAATGGATTGAGTTTTAGATGTCATATCTAAAATCTCATTGCTTGGGTACCTGGCTGGCTCTGGGTCATGAATTCAAACCCCACACTGGACCTGAAGCCTACTGAATAAAATGAACAAATAAAAATAAAATCTCATTGCCCAAACCAAAGTACAGAAATTTTCTCTTTTATTTTTCTAGACTTTTATAGTTTTAGCTTTTACATTTAAGTCTATGATCCATTTTTAGCTAAATTTTGTAGAGGGTTGGGTTATGTGTTGAGTTTTTTTTTTTTTTAATTTTTTTTTTAAAGATTTTATTTATTTGACAGAGAGAGAGCGAGCACAAGTAGGGGGAGTGGCAGGCAGAGGGAGAAGGAGAAGCAGGCTCCCCGCTGAGCAAGGACCCTGAGATCATGACCTGAGCCAAAGGCAGACGCTTAACCAGCTGAGCCACCCAGGCGCCCTTGAGGTTTATTTTTTATGTCTATGGATGTGCAAGTGTTCCTGCACCATTTGTTGAAAAGATTTTCCTTTCTACATTGAATTGCCTTTATGTCTTTGTTTAAAAAAAAAAAAAAATCAGGAGACAATGTTTGTATGGGTCTATTTCTAGGCTTTGTTTTCTGTTTCATTCATCTTGTGTCTGATCTTTCACCAGCATTGCACTGTCTTGATTTTATAGGAAGTCTTAAAATGGGCTACTGGGAATACTTCACCTTTGTTCTTCAGAATTGTTTTGGCTGTTTTTTTTCTCTGCCTTTCCATATTAATTATGGAAGAGCTTGTGGGTAGCTATAAAAAAACTTTGCTAAGATTTTAGAGTAAGTTTTTATATATGATGTTAGGTAAGGATCCAACTTCGTTCTTTTTGTGGATATCGAGTTTTCCTAGCAGCATTTGAGACAATCTTCCTTTCCCCATCATGTGGTATTGACACCATTGTCAAAAATCATTTGACCATATATGCAAGGGTTTATTTATGGACTCTCTGTTCTGTTCCATTGATCTGTATGTTAATCTTTGTGCCAATACTACTTTGCTGTAATTACTGTAGCTCTATACTAAGTGTTGAAATAAGGAAATGTGAGTCCTTCAGCTTTGTTCTTTTTCTATATTGTTTTGGTTATTCAGGGTCCCTTGGGATTCCATATGAATTTTAGGATGAGCTTTTCTGTTTCTGCAAAAAAAGTATCAGTGGGATTTTGACAGGGATTATATTGAATATGTAAATCACTGTGAGTAGTATTGGCATCTTAATGATAAGCCTTCCAATCCATGAACATATAATATGTTTCCATTTATTTATGTCTTTTTAAGTTTCTTTCAGCAAAGTTTTCTGGTTTTCATTCTATAACTCATTTACCTCCTTGGATAAGCATTTATTCTGTTTGATGCTATTATAAATGGAATTGTTTTCATAGTTTGCTTTTCAGATTAATCATTGTTCATGTATAGAAATGCAACTGATTTTTGACATTGTATGCTGCTACTTTGCTGAATTCATTTGTGTGTGTGTATGTGTAATCTTTAAAGTTTTCTACATAGAGGATCGTATCATCTGTGAACAGAGATAATTTTACTTCTTCCTTTCCAATTTGAAAGACTTATTTCTTTTCCTTGCCAAATGGCTCTGGCTAGAACTTTCAGTACTGTGTTGAATAGAAGTGGTGAAAGCAGGCATTCTTGCCGTGTTCCTTATCTTAGAGGAAAAGCTTTCAGTCTTTGACCATTGAGAATGATATTTGACTTTTATTTGTTGGGAGTTTTTTGATTACTAATTCAGTGTCATCACTGGTAATCAGTCTGTTCAAATTTTCTATTTCTTCCTATTCAATTTTGGGAGATTATATGTCTCTAGGAATTTATCCATTTCTTCTAGGTTATCCAATTTGTTGGCATATAATCTTTCATAATATTCTCTTACAATCCTTTGTATTTCTGTGGTGTTGGTTATTATTTTTCCTCTTTCTTTTCTGATTTTATTTGAGTCCTCTCTCTCTTTTAGTTTCTGTTTCATTTATTTCTGCTCTAATCTATATTATTTTCTTCCTTCTACTGGTTTTGGATTTTGTTTGTTCTTCTTTTTCTAGTTCTGTTCTGTGTAAGTTTTGGTGGTTTATTTGAGATTTTTCTTGCTTCTTGAGGGCCTGTATTGCTATAAACTTCCCTCTTAGAACAGCATTGGTACACCCCAAAGATTTTGGACCATTGTGTTTTTATTTTTGTTTTTCTCCATGTATTTTTTTCTCCATGTATTTGTGTTATTTCCAGATTTTTTCTTGTGGTTGATTTTTAGTTTCATAGCATTATGGTCAGAAAAGATGCTTGATAGGGGCACCTGGGTGGCTCAGTCATTTGAGCGTCCAACTCTTGATTTTGGCTCAGGTCGTGATCTCAGAGTCATGAGATTGAGTTCTGCATCAGACTCCGTGTACTGGGTGTGGAGCCTGTTTAAGATTCTCTCTCTTCCGGGGCGCCTGGGTGGCTCAGTTGGTTAAGCGACTGCCTTCAGCTCAGGTCATGATCCTGGAGTCCCAGGATCGAGTCCCACGTCGGGCTCCCCACTCAGCAGGGGGTCTGCTTCTCCCTCTGATCCCCTTCCCTCTCGTGCTCTCTGTCTCTCATTCTCTCTCTCTCTCAAATAAATAAATAAATAATCTTTAAAAAAAAAAAGATTCTCTCTCTTCCTCTGCCCCTCCCTGTTCATGCACTGTCTTATGCTCTTTCTCTCAAAAAAAAAAAGAAAGAAAAGATGCATGGTATGACTTTGATCTTTTTGAACTTGTTGAGATTTGTTTTGTGGCCTAATATGTGATCTATCATGGAGAATGTTCCATGTATATTTGAAAAGAATGTGTATTCTGCTATTTTATGATGGAATGTTCTGAATGTATCTGTTAGATCCATGTGGTCCAATGTGTCATTCAGAGCCATTGTTTCTTTGTTGATTTTTCTGTTGGATAATCTGTTGATATAAGTAGGGTGTTAAAGTCCCTTACTATTATTGTATTACTATTGATGACTTCCTTGTGTTTGTTATTAGCTGCCTTATGTATTTCGGTGCTGCTCTGCTGTATGCATAAATATTTACAATTGTTATATCTTGTTGGGTTGTTCCCTTTATGGTTATATACGGTCCTTCTTTTTCTCTTATTTTGTTTTATCTTTGTTTTAAAATCTATTTTGTCTGATACAGGTATTGTTACCCTGGCCTTTTCACATCCATTTGCATGAGAAATGCTTTTCCATCCCTTCACTTTCAATCTGTGTCTTTAGGTCAAAAATGAGCATATAGATGGGTCTTGCTTTTTTATCCATTCCGTCACCCTATGTCTTTTGACTCAAATGTTTAGTCTGTTTACACTGAAAGTAATTATTGATAGGCTTGTACTTATCATCATTTGTTACTTATTTTATGGTTGTTTTGTAGTTCTTTTCTGTTCCTTTCTTCTCTTGCTCTCTTCTCTCATGGTTTATTGGCTTTCTTTAGTGATATACTTGGATTCCTTTCTCTTTATTTTTTTTGTTATTAGTGGTTTTTGATTTGTGGTTACCATTAGGTTTGAGTATAACATCTTATGCATATGGCAGTCTGTATTAAGTTGATGGTTGCTTAAGTTTGAACCCATTCTTCCCTCCCCGCTGTCCACACATTTTAGGTATGTGGTGTCATACTTTTTTTTTTTAATCAATTTTTTTTTTAAGATTTTATTTATTTATTTGAGAGAGAGAGAATGAGAGACAGAGAGCATGAGAGGGAGGAGGGTCAGAGGGAGAAGCAGACTCCCTGCTGAGCAGGGAGCCCAATGCGGGACTCGATCCTGGGACTCCAGGATCATGACCTGAGCCGAAGGCAGTCGCTTAACCAACTGAGCCACCCAGGCGCCCGTGGTGTCATACTTTACATCCTTTTATTTTATGAGTCTCTTGACTGATTTTTATAGAGATACTTATTTTTACTGCTTTTGTGCTTCCTACTTTTCTTACTCCTACTTAGGTCTTTCTTTTCCACTGAGTGTCCCCTTTAATATTTCTTGTAGGGCTGGTCTAGTGGTCATGAATTCCTTTGTTTGGAAAACTCTATCTTTCCTTTTCTGAATGACAGCCTTGCTGGATAGAGTAGTCTTGGCTGCTGGTTTTTTTCTTTTAGCTCTTTGAATATATCATGGCACTCTCTTCTGGTCTGTAAAGTTTCTGCTGAAAAATCAGCATATAGCCTAATGGGTTTCCCTTGTATGTAACTGCTTTCTTTTCTCTTGCTGCTTTAAAATTCTCTCTTTACCAGTACTTTTTTTGCCATTTTAATTACTATGTGTCTTGGTGTGGACCTCCTTGGGTTGATTTTGTTGGGGGCTCTCTGTGCCTCCTGGATCTGGATTTCTGTTCTTTTCTCTAGATTCAGGAAATTTTCAGCTGTTATTTCTTCAAATAAATTTTCTGCCCCCGTTTCTCTCTGTTCTCCTTCTGGGGTCCATATAATGCAAATGTTACTAGTCTTGATGGTGTTGCTGAGTTCCCTAAGTCTTTTTTCATTTTTCATTATTCTTTTTTTCTCTCTTCTCTTCAGCTTGATTGATTTCCATTACTCTGTCCTCTGGATCATTGATCTATTCCTTTGCTTCCTCTAGTGTACTACTTATCCATCTAGTAAATTTTCCCCTCAACACTGCTTTTGTTGCATCCTGTGAATTTTGGTATGTTGTGTTTTGTTTTCATTCATGTATAAGTATTTACTAATTTACCTTTTGATTTCTTCTTTGATCCATTGGTTAAGATGTGTTGTTTAATTTCCCCGAATTTGTGAATTTTCAGTTTTTTTCCTTCTGTTATTGACTTCTAACTTTATCCTGTGTGGTCAGAGAAAATATTTTTTATGATCTTTATCTTTTTTTTTAAGAGAGAGAGTGAGCACACGTGAGTGGTAGGGGAGGGGCAGAGGAAGTGGGAGAGAGAACGTTAAGCAGACTCCATGCCCAGCACGGACCCAACACAGGGCTCAATCACACAACCCTGAGATCGTGACGTAAGCCAAAATCAAGAGTCAGATGCTTAATCGACTGAGCCACATAGGTGCCCTGATCTTCATCTTTTAAGATCTATTGGGACTTAATTTGTGGGCGAATACATAGTCTATCCTGTACAATGTTCCATGTGTACTTGAAAAGTATATGTATGCTCTTGTTGGGTAGAATATTTAGCATACGTCTGTTATGGTTGCTTTGTTTAAGTATTTTGTTTTTTTACTTATCTTCTGTCTAGTTCTTCTGTTCATTATTGAGAGTGGGATATTGACATTTCCAATTGTCATTATAAAACTTTCTCCCTTTAATTATGTCAGTTTTTCCTTCATTTAATTCAGTGACCTGTTATTACATGTATAACTTTATAATTGTTATATCTTCTTGTGGTATTGAACCTTTAATAATATATAATTTTCCTTTTGGTCTCTTATAACCTTTTTTTTTTTTAAAGATTTTATTTATTTGAGAGAGTGTGAGAGAGAGAACATGAATGGAGTGAGGGGAAGAGGGAGAAGCAGACTCCCTGCTGAGCAGAGAGCCTGATGTAGGGCTTAATTCTGGGACTCCAGGATCATGACCTGAGCTGAAGGCAGACGCTTAACCAGCTGAGCCACCCAGGCACCCCTCTTATAAACTTTTTTTTAAGATTTTATTTATTTATTTGACACAGAGAGAGAGAGACAGACACAGAGAGAGCACAAGCAGAGGGAGCAGCAGAGGGAGAGGGAGAAGCAGGCTCTCCGCTGAGCAGGGAGCCCGATGTGGGACTCAATCCCAGGACCCTGAGACCATGACCCAAGCCAAAGGTAGACGCTTAACGACTGAGCCACCCATACACCCCCCCATAACCTTTTTTCTTTTTTTTTCTTTAAGATTTTATTTATTTATTTGACAGAGCCCCAGCAAGAGAGGGAACACAGCAGGAGGAGTGGGAGAGGGAGAAGCAGGCTTTTTGCTGAGCAGGGAGCTCGATGCAGGGCTTGATCCCAAGACCCTGGGATCATGACCTGAGCTGAAGGCAGACGCTTAACGACAGCCACCCAGGCGCCCCTCTTATAACCTTTTTTGATTTGAAGTCTGTTGTGTCTGATACTGGTATTACCCTCCCTGCTGTCTTTTGGTTACTATTTGGATGGAATATCTTTATCCATTCTTACACTTTCCATCTATTTTTATCTTTGGATCTAAAGTGAGTCTCTTTTAGACATTTTATAGTTGGGCCATGGTTTTTAAGACATTCTGCCAATCTCTCTATTTGATTAGAGAGTTTAATCAATTTCCACTTTAAGTAATTACTGATAAGGAGGGACTTATTTCTTTCATTCTGTTTGAATTCTATATACCTTATAGCTTTTTTTGTTCCTCAGTCCCTACATTACTGTCTTCTTTTGTGTTTAATTTCTTTTTCTGTAGTTAAATATCTAAATTCCTTTCTCATTTCCTTTTGTGTAAATTATATAGCTATTTTCTTTGTGGTTATCATAGGGATTATGTTTAACTTCCTAAAGTTATAGCATTCTTATTTGACATTATACCAGCTTAACTTTGTTACTATACAAAGATTCTGCTCCTCTACAGCTCTGTCCCCACCCCTTTTGGTTATTGATGTCACAAAATTACATCTTTGTACAGTGCATGTCCCTAAACACAAACTAATAATTATTTTAAATGCATTAGTCTCTTATAATTATGTAGAAGATAAAATGTGGAGTTAGAAACCAGAGTTAAAGTAGTATTACCTTTTATCATTGTACATGTATCTACCTTTATTAAGATCTTTTTTTCTTCATACAACTTTGAATTATTTTATAGTGTCCTTTTATTTCACCTGCAAGACTCCCTTGAGCATTTCTTTCAGGCAAGTCTAGTGGTAATAAACTCCCATTTGTTTTTCTGGGAATGTCTTAATTTCCCCTCCTACTTTTGAAGGACAGTTTTGACAGATACAGGATTTTTGGTCGACAATTTTGTTTCCTTTAGCTCTTTGAATATATGGGTCCATTGCCTTCAGTCCACCAAAGATTCTGATGAGAAATCTGCTTATAACCTTACTGAGGATTCCTTGTGTGTGACAAATTGTTTCTCTGATGCTTTCAAGATCCTCTCTTTGTTTTTGTCTGTAGAAAATTTGATTATAATAGGTCTTGGTGTAGATTTCTTTGAGTTCATTTTTGTTAGATTCTTTTTTTTTTTTTAAAGATTTTATTTACTTATTTGAGAGAGAGCGCAGTAGGCAGGGGGAGAAGCAGGCTCCCCACTGAGCTGGGAGCCCGACGTGGGGCTCGATCCCAGGACCCTGGGATCATGACCTGAGCTGAAGGCAGACATTTAACCAACTGAGCCACCCAGGTGCCCCTCTTTGTTGGATTCTGTTGAGCTTCTTGGATGTTTATATTCACGTCTTTCATGAAATTTGGTGTTGTTATTACTATTTTATAATCTTAGCCATTCTAATAAGTGTGTGATGGTGTGTTATTATTAATCTGCAATTCTTTAATAATATATGATGTTGAGCATCATTATTTGCCATCTGTGTATCTTCTTATTCAGATCATTTGCCCCACAAATTGGCTACTACTTAGAGCTTTTGTGCTTTCATTCTACATAAGTTTTAACATGTCTTCTCTCACAGTGGCTGCCCCTGCAGTACCCTTTTACAGATTCAGCCTGACACTTCCAAGTGGCATTGCTAGCTTCCTTTGTGCCCCTGTTGTACTCTGTATGTTTGTTCATCTTAGCTTCTTTAACCTCCGGTTGCAATTGCATGTTTTAAACTTTGCTTTCTTCTGCAATGCTAAACGCTTCTCTCAGGCAGGAGTGTCTTTTATCCTTGTTTATATCACCTGCACTTTTTGAATACCTGGCACCTGGAGGTAAGGAAGTGTTGCAGAAGTAGGATGACCAACCATTCCTTTTTGACTATAGCTGTCCTGCCATCAGCACCAAAGGTCCCATGTCTAGGGAAATCTTTTAGTCCTGGGTACACTGGGACATTTGGTTACCCTGTGCGCATGGTTCGTAGGATAGTTTAAACGGTCAAAGATGTATCTGTAATGAATAGCATTGCTGCTTCCGTCTTTGTGCCCTTCTTGTACTCTGTATGTTCTTTTGTCTTAGCTTCTTTGACTCCCAGTTGCATTCACAGATGTTTAACTTTGCTTTTCTGTGTAGTGGTGAACACTTCTTTTTTTTTTTTTTTTTTAAAGATTTTATTTATTTATTTGAGAGAGAGAGAATGAGAGACAGAGAGCACGAGAGGGAAGAGGGCAGAGGGAGAAGCAGACCCCCTGCTGAGCAGGGAGCCCGATGTGGGACTCGATCCCGGGACTCCAGGATCATGACCTGAGCCGAAGGCGGTCGCTTAACCAACTGAGCCACCCAGGCGCCCAGTGGTGAACACTTCTTTTGGACAGGATTGTGTTTTGTTCAAGTTTTCTTTTAAGGATTTATTTTATTTATTTGAGAGAGAGTGCACGAGCAGGGGCAGGGGCAGAAGGAGAGGGGGAGAGAGAATCCTCAAGCAGACTCCCCGCTGAGTGTGAAGCCCGACATGGGGCTTGATCCCAGAACCCTGAGATCATGACCTGAGCCGAAATCAAGAGACAGATGCTTAACTGACTAAGCTGCCCAGATGTCCCTTCATTCAAGTTTATATCACCTGCACCTTGCTGAGTATCTGGCACCTGGTATTCTCATATGTTGAGTGAAAGGCTGACTGATTGAATATACATTGATGGAATGTTTTCAATAACTTTTTGCTTTTTTCACAAAGTAGAATATAAACAATGGACATCCTAGGCAGCTTGTTGTTTCCCAGAAACTCAGTAAAGAATTTGAGATTGAATAGGAATGTGCTCTTTCAGGGGCCATTGTCATTCGTGGATGTGTTTGTGGACTTTACCTGGGAAGAGTGGCAGCTGCTGGATCCCACTCAGAAGCACCTGTACAGGACTGTGACGTTGGAGAACTACAGCAACCTGGTGTCCCTGGGTAGGAGCTCCCTCCCTGAAGGGACTGTGTGTCATCTCCAGGCTTCCCCTTCTTGGTGGCTGAAAGCTGGGTGGCTTTTGCAACATTCTTAGTGATCTTGGATTTATATTTCAAGGCCAGATTTTCTTAGTCTCCCTTTGGCATCAGAATATGCTAGTTGGAAATGGTCTTCACTTTTCCATGGGGCAGAAGGGCAGCTTTATTGTGCTGCCTCTAAACTGACTCTTCCCCCTTCTTCAGAGTTCAAGGTAGTTTTGGTCCAGGTTGGTTATGATTTGCCATTCACAGGGTATCAAGACAGCAAACCCGATATCATCTTCAAGTTGGAACAAGAAGAACTGTGGATGATGCAGGCCCAAATCCCAAGTCAAGGCCATCCAGGTGAGTGATGAGGATACTTAGATCTTTTCTTCCTTATTCAGAATTGATGTGAATTCTGATGTGACATACACCTCATGTTTGTACTTTTTGTCTCATTCCTAACCATTCTGTCTTAGTTCATCTCTTCCTCTCTGGAATTCTCCGTTTCCTGTGTACTTTCCCAGGAGAGTAGACTCATTTTGTTATGCAGTTAGACAGGCTTTTTTCTCTATATCTCTCTTGATGTGACTTTCACTCTTCCTTCTTCTTTCTTTTTTTTAAATTATATTTTGAAAATCTCTTACACTTATAGTCAACAACCATAGTCCCAACATCCTTCCTTCTCCTTGGAATCTATTAGGAGAAGTCATCACTGTCCCTTCTAAGTGCATTCCCACATCCCTGGATATTAGTCATCCTCTCTTGAGCCCTCCCCTCCCCCTTCTTCATGGGCCACCCCATGGAACCCACTCACACACTACACGATGAAGTGCTTATTCTTTTCATGCTTTACTGGCTTCTCTTGTTCTTCCCTCTGAGTCCAAAGGGACTTTCCATATTCACTACTTTTCTTATATATTATAACCTTTGAAAGACATCTATTCTGAAGATTTAAGCTGTTTTTCTCTTTTGGTAATTGACAGCCCATCCCTCTTTCATCTGGCCTTTGGTACCAAGTTTGATTGGTCCATTGGGCATCTTCCTTGCGTGTGCCACTCCTTTGTCTCATTTTCAGAAACTGGAATTGTTTGTCGCATTGCTCCATAGCCACATCATACTTTCTTCTCACCTTTCTGATTGTTTATTAATTCTGCTCTGCTTCTAGCTCCTTCTCTTGGCACTGGAGAGTCAGCGTAAACCTCCTTTATATGCAATTTTCTTCACTAGTGTTGCTGAAATCTGTGAATATATTGGTTCCCTAAAAAGAAGTCTTTTAAGGCCCCCATATTCCCAGTTTCCACCCAAAACAAGGCCAGTATCTCATTTCTTGATCATTCTATTTATTAACCAAATGTATGCATCTTACTTGTTTTGTTCATCTTGATATTGCTGTCAGATAGGTTTCCCTGACACGGTTAATCGGTCACAGGCATGGCAGAATGAATCCAGTTAGTCTTTGTATCATTAGAATTGTTTCAGCTGTAATTTCTGATTAATCCCAAATCAACCTATGAAACAGAAGTTATTTATTACCACACATCACAAAACGTCCTGAATTGGGGCAGCTGTAGTGTTGACTAAGTGATTGATTCAGTAAATCACCAAAGGTCCATCTCTACCCTGCCATTTTCCTCAGGTGCACTCCCCTCGTGGTCATCAGGTGGCTATTACAGTTCCAGCCAACACCTGCAGATATACCACTGGCCAATAGAACAAGTAAACTGCTTTTCCCCCATGGCTCTTTTTATCAGGTGGTAAAGCCTATTCCAGGAAGTCTCAGCAAACTTGTCATGCTTAGTGACTAGGTTTTTATCACATACCCCTGTCTGAATAAGACTCTGGCAAGAGAAGTGGGCCCACCACTGTTGGCTCTGATAAATGATGCTTCACCTTCTGGGGGTGGGGTAGAGGTAGCAGTGGTGATGGGTCCCCATTTCCCTGAGTGAAGCACATGGCCTTAAGGATGGGTTTGGGGGAAAAGTCAGGCTTTGCCAGTCAGGGAAAGGGAAGAAGGATTGTGGGGTAGGCAGCACTGTCTGCCTTCATCCACCTCTTTGGGTAGGCAGCTTCTAGTCATACTCTTCTTCCAATCCATCCATCTTCAAAAATATTTCACCACCCATTTTCCTTCTTGTACTGTATTAATGGAAGTCTTGGATCCTTGTTCCCAGGTAACATCTGGTAACATACAGTTAAAGCTAAGTTATTCATGTACAACCAAGCAGACAAGTACAGAGTGGTAGAGACACATGCAGCGTAGGTACAACGGGAGCCCCCATTTTGGGAGAGAAGCCACAGTGAATGCCACATAGAAGTCTGGTTTGCAGTGCATTGACACCCTGGTTGGGCAGTTTGCGCCAGGACTTCTTGCTGTGGCAGGGGCCTAGTGAGCCCTTGGTTCTGCTCTCTCAGCATAATTCCCTTTACCATTGTCTTCTGTAGCTACACTCAAGATGGTTGTTTGGGAGAATGCTATTCTGTAGCTTTAGAATCTGAATTCTGTTGGTGCAAGTGGAGTTTCCAGGGATTACTTGAGAACCGCAACCAGTAATCATCTTCAATCATGTTTAAATATTTAAGCTTAGGAAGTTCTGTCTTCTATACATTGGCTTTGGTATTGTTGCCTCATTTTTGGAATTCTTTGAAATTTCCCTTGAGATACCAACCATAATATCATTATCTGCCATTATTGTTGCATAGGAGAATGCTCAGCAGAAAATGTGTTAAGGTTTCCTAGGAAATCAAGGAGTCAGAGCTGTGGCTAACCAGGGGAAGTAGGACGGTTACGGTTCCAGCCATAGAAGGGTTACACAGTAGAGAATTAGGACAGATTTAATGTCCATGAACTCTGAAATTTCAGTCTATAGGGATAAGACTATTAGCCAAACACATGAGCAAATCTGATTCCCAGGCAAAGGTTAATTACTCTCTGGCCTATTTTCTTCTTGATGGAGACATTTCTGAGTTTAGAACCATGGAATAGCCAGTAACACTCCCTCCCAAGTCATCATGGTAGTCAGAAGTTCCCAGCATTCATTTCTCAGTGCATCCAGGAGGAGGTAACTCCCCAACTTGGGAAAGTACAATTTGGAGACTGTGCAAAATGAAGAGTGATCAGATTTGAGAGGTAGGGAAACCTGGAATGAGGTATTAAGGTCCTCTGATCTGCCATCTCTAAGCCTGACTTGCTACCATATTCTCTTAATGCTGTTTCCTGTTTGTTGCCTTGGTCAGCATATTACTTCAGGACATCTAGATCAACCATGCTCTCCTGGTCAGCCTCCAAATACTTGCCGTTGTGCCTGAGGACTGAGTCCTATGTCTTGTTCCCTCTCTACTTTCTTTCTTTTTCTTTTTTTTAAAGATTTTATTTATTTATTCATTAGAGACAGAGAGAGAGAGGCAGAGGGAGAAGCAGGCTCCCAAGGAGCAGGGAGCCCGATGCGGGACTCGATCTCAGGACCCTGAGATCATGACCTGAGCCGAAGGCAGACGCTCAACCATCTGAGCCACCCAGGCGCCCTCTTTTTTTTTTTTTTTTAAGATTTTATTTATTTTTTGACAGAGAGAGACAGCGAGAGAGGGAACACAAGCAGAGGGAGTGGGAGAGGGAGAAGCTGGCTTCCTGCTGAGCAGGAAGCCCAATGCGGGGCTTGCTCCCAAGACCCTGGGATCATGACCTGAGCCGAAGGCAGACGTTACGACTGAGCCACCCAGGCACCCACCCTCTCTACTCTCTAATTTTGGCTTTTGGCTTTTATCTTCAGCAGCGTTCTGTTCAGCCTGCCCCCTCTCAGTGTTCTGTTCCCCCCAGGTAAAACCACTTTCATCCCTTTTAGCGCTTTTTTATGTTATTCACTTCCATATTTCTAAATAACCAGCTTATTCTACTGCACCTTGATTTTTTCCCCAATGGTGATTATTCAGTATAACAGTGTAATGATTTAATTCCCTTTCACTCCCCCTTCTTCCACACTCCCCATGATATGCACACTGTCTCTTCTTATACCCCAGTCATCCTACTAAAAGTTATTTCATTTGGATTAGATCAGTCTTCAGTTCTTACATCTTTATGACTATGTAATTTCTATTCACAGGTGAATCATGCAAATATGCAATGGCTAATTTTTGTTCATACATCATTTTTTTCTTTTGAGTTGTTTTATTTGCCTGCTGAGGTTTCTCTGTTCTTATCATTAGTGTATTTATCGTTAACCTCAGACTTTTCTTCACGTGTCTAAATATTCCTGTGCCACATTCAGCCACATTAGTGATTCTGTCTGTCTCTTCCTGATGATGTCACTCCCTTGTCCTTCAACGTGCTCCAGCATGATCCTAGTTTACCTCGTACCCTGGCTGTACTAGTGTTTTATCCTGGAGTCCCCTTTCAGATTTTACTTTCCATATTTATTCTGTGTCATCTTTTTTCTTAGTTTGTTTTGTTGGAGCACCTGTTCGAGCAGCCTCCTGTGAAGGAGTGCATGTAACGTAAAATTTGAGACCTGTGCCTCAGAAAATATTTATACTTTACTCCCGAATGCTCTGCATTTTGTCCTCTAATGATGCTACTGTCATTAGATTAAAGTTAGATGCCATTCTCACTTTGATCCTTTATACGAAGCAGTTTTGGTTTCTCTGGAAACTTTACTACCTGCCACTTGTCCTCAGTGTTATGAAAGATCACACCGATTTTCCTTGTGCGTTTATTTTCATGTATTTTGGTATACAGTAGAACTTCATTCCCAGGAGGACTGTAAACTGATTTGCAATGTTTTCTGAGTTTCTCCTGAGTTCAGCACCGTGATTGGCACATAATATGTATTCAGTAATTATTTGTTGAAAGAATATAATGCTGAGATCCCTTCCAACTGCTTTATATATTTTTTATTTTTACTTGTGCCTATTTTGCTTTCTTTACCAACATTTTAAAACTTAAAACCATTTCTAATCATTGTCAGTTTTCTATGCCTATCTTTATTTTTAGTTTCGTTTGTTCTCCTCGGCCAGGAGTTTTGGTACATCTATACTTGAGATTTTATTTATATTCAGATCCGATATATGAAACTTAAAGTATACTCCCTTGACATGGCATTTTTAAGGTAATTTTATGCTATGCCAGGTTCATGTTATTTTTAACTTATAACTATTTTCATTGCTAGAAAAAGTCTGGGAAATTGATGATCATACGGAATGGCATCAGGAAAATCAAGGCAAGCTGGAAAGTGTGGCAAAAGGCTATGAATGTCCTACATTTGGAAAACTATGTCTTCTTACTACAAATTATGTTTCTTCAAGACAAAAGCTTCATAAATATATCACACGTGGAATGAGTTTTAAATATAATATAGATTTCAATAGTAATTATGCTGGAAAGAATTCTAAAGAGTTTCGTGCATATAGGGAATCATTCCACCATTCTAAACATGAGCAAACTGTTATTGGAATAAAATATGGTGAAAGTAATGAATGTGGAAAAACTGTCAACAAGAAGTCACAACTCATATGCCAACAAATGTATATAGGAGGAAAGCCTTTTGAATGCAGTTTTTGTGGGAAGACCTTCAGCAGTAAGTCATACCTTGCAGTGCATCAACGAACTCATGTAGAAGAGAAACCCTACAAATGTAAGGGATGTGGGAAAGACTTCAGCAGCAAGTCCTACCTCACTGTCCATCAGAGAACTCACACAGGAGAGAAACTTCATGAATGCAGTGAATGTGGGAAATCCTTCAGTTTCAATTCACAACTTGTTATACATCAGAGAATCCACACAGGTGAGAATCCCTATGAATGCTGCGAATGTGGAAAAGTATTCAGTAGGAAAGACCAGCTCGTTTCACACCAGAGAACTCATTCAGGACAGAAACCCTATGGTTGTAATGAATGTGGTAAGGCTTTTGGTTTGAAATCACAGCTCATTATACATCAAAGAATTCACACAGGAGAGAAACCCTTTGAATGTAGTGAATGTCAGAAGGCCTTTAATACAAAATCAAATCTTATGGTACATCAGAGAACCCATACAGGGGAGAAACCCTATGGTTGTAGTGAATGTGGAAAAGCCTTTACTTTCAAGTCGCAGCTCATTGTACATCAGGAGGTTCACACAGGAGTAAAGCCCTATGGGTGCATTCAGTGTGGGAAAGCCTTCAGTTTGAAGTCACAGCTCATTGTGCATCAGAGAAGTCACACAGGAATGAAACCTTACGTATGCAGCGAATGTGGCAAAGCCTTCAGGAGCAAGTCATACCTCATTATACATATGAGAACTCACACAGGAGAGAAACTCCATGAATGCAGTGACTGTGGGAAAGCCTTCAGTTTTAATTCACAACTCATTATACATCAGAGAATTCACACAGGCGAGAGTCCATATGAATGCCATGAATGTGGGAAAGCCTTCAGTCGGAAATACCAGCTCATTTCACACCAGAGAACCCATGCTGGGGAGAAGCCCTATGAATGCAGCGACTGTGGGAAAACTTTTGGTTTGAAGTCACAGCTCATTATACATCAAAGAACTCATACAGGAGAGAAACCCTTTGAATGCAGTGACTGTAGCAAAGCCTTTAATACAAAGTCAAACCTTATTGTTCATCAGAGAACTCATACAGGGGAGAAACCCTATGGTTGTAGTGAATGTGGAAAAGCCTTTACTTTCAAGTCGCAGCTCATTGTACATCAGGGAGCTCACACTGGGGTAAAACCCTATGGATGTAATCAATGTGGAAAAGCCTTTAGTTTGAAGTCACAGCTCATTGTGCATCAGAGAAGTCACACCGGAGTGAAACCCTATGGATGCAGTGAATGTGGCAAAGCCTTCAGGAGCAAGTCATACCTCATTATACATATGAGAACTCACACAGGAGAGAAACCACATGAATGCAATGAATGCGGGAAATCCTTCAGTTTCAATTCACAACTCATTGTACATCAGAGAATTCACACAGGAGAAAATCCCTATGAATGCAGCGAGTGTGGAAAAGCCTTTAATAGGAAAGATCAGCTCATTTCTCATCAGAGAACTCATGCTGGAGAAAAACCTTATGGATGCAGTGACTGTGGGAAAGCCTTTAGTAGCAAGTCCTATCTCATTATACACATGAGAACTCATTCAGGAGAGAAACCATATGAATGTAACAAATGTGGGAAGGCCTTCATTTGGAAGTCACTACTCATTGTACATGAGCGAACTCATGCAGGGGAAAGCCCTTATAAATGTAGTCAATGTGAGAAATCCTTCAGTGGAAAATTACGGCTCATTGTACATCAGAGAATGCACACAAGAGAGAAACCCTATGAATGCAGTGAATGTGAGAAAGCTTTCATTAGGAAATCTCAGCTCATTGTACATCAGAGAACTCATTCAGGGGAGAAACCCTATGGATGCAATGAATGTGGAAAAACCTTCTCTCAGAAATCAATCCTCAGTGCACATCAGAGGACTCACACAGGAGAGAAACCCTGTAAGTGCACTGAATGTGGGAAAGCCTTTTGTTGGAAGTCACAGCTCATTATGCATCAGAGAACTCATGCAGATGAAAAACATCTTGATGAATTAAATGTAAGAAACTTTCTTCCAAAAGTCAATTCATAGGAAATACTGGCAAATTCTTATAGAAGAGAAACTCTATAAATGAGATCATCTCATTGTATACCAGACAACTAATACTGAATAGAAACCTATAAATGCACAGCATGTGCAGGGTCACCCACAGAAAGCTGCCTTTTACACATCCCCCCCCCTCCCGGCCCCCAGTAAATGCACACAGGAAAGTTATGAATTTAGTGAACCCTGTGAAAGTTTTCAGCATCAAGTCATACCTTTTTTAAAGTTTGTACAGGTAAGGAACCATATCAATGAAGTGAATGTTGGAAAGTTATTTTTTTACTGTGATAAAATTTGCAAAGAGGAAGTTTCATAAAGCAAGTGAATATAGAACACACTCCTTTGAAATTCATATTAAACAGTAGGATTTTCTTAACAGGACTTTAATGAGAAAATGGAAAGCCAATGAATGGCAGAATTATCAAAATTACACATACTTTAGGTATCAGAAGCTCATACCTTGGAGAAACTATAAATTAGGGAAATTCTTGATCTAGGAAAGACAAACTTCCATTAAAAAATTAATACTATGTGAGTGAAGAGCTATGACTATGTCAGATGGAGTAACAGAACGCTCGGTAGAAAGGTTCCCCTCACTGTTATTTTGATTAATTTGGAAAATAATTTCCTTCACAAAGTATTGTGAGGGAAATTGTGTCCCAGATGTTCCAAATTGTTAGGAAAGGGTTGGAGAAAACACTCAATTATAAATGATAGGCATGTCCAAAATAGAATATAAAGATTTTTCTTTTTACTGTGTAAGTAAATGCAATCGGGATAACCAGAAATACATTGTAAGACGTACAGGGATATTTAGATGTTATCTTCCTTTGTACTATATGAGTTTTGTGTAGTTTGGCATTTTACTTGTGAATGTCACATATGAGAGGTAAGTTAGATAGATACATGCCATTACCCAGGGACTTGTACTTAGCAACATTGTTTTTAACAAATACAACTTGTTACTAGAATAATATGATTTATTAAGAATACATTTCAGTACTACAGACCTTTTCTACTATTTCGTACCCTTTGTAAGTGGGCCTGGCAACTACCTCTTTGGTTATATACATCGGTAGAGTGCACAATCCATGTGCTTGTGAAGCTGGAATGTGTTCTGTCCTCACCAGTTGGAACATCTTGATTTTCATTAAGATAATCTCTCAGTGGTCATGATGGGATCATCATTTGTGGTGCCCTGCCAAGGAGTCAGCATGATCATCAAAGTAGGCTGAGATATTTATTCCAGATTTCAGATTTCTAATGGACTCCTGAAGTACCAAAAAGCAAACTGAGCTTTTGTTTTCTGGTAACATTTTCCTGCAGTTATTAATTAGTTCCTTCTATATAGACTACCCAGGATAGATTTAGTTACTGTCACTCTACAATTCTAGTGCTCTTGTCTTTTTATTTGAGTTACCTGGTACGTGTTTAAGGGGTACGTGTAAGTGATGCTGCTGTTGTGTGTACAGGCACATGTCATTTTATTGTGCTTTGCAGGTAATGCTCCCCTCCCCCCCAAAGTGAAGGCTTGTGGCAGCCCTGCATTGAGTTAATGCTGTTTTTCCAACAGCATTTGTTACTTCATGTCTCTGTGTCACATTGTAGTTAATTCTGGCAATATTTCTCACTTTTCATTACTTGTTATGTTGATCTGTGATCACTGATTATGATTTGCTGAAAGCTCAGCATGTTTTAGCAATATTCTTAATTAAGGTGTGTACATTGCTTTTTTTTTAGACATAACGCTTTTGCACACTTAATAGACTACAGTGTAGTGTAAACGTAACTGTTACATAGCTTTTGTATGCATTGAGAAACCAAAAGAAATTCATTTGACGCGGTTTATTGCTACATTTGCTTCATTGTGGTGCTGTGGAATGGACCTGCAGTATCTCCAAGGTAATGCCTGTATGTATAGCTGTAGAGTCAGGATGGTAAAAAGTCATTGTGCTACTTGCCTTCTCACCAAGTCTGTTTTCTTCACCAGTTTCCTTACATGAAAGAGCATTTACCTGAAAAGAGTTGGGACCATGACATTTCGGGTTGTGTTGGAGGAATATGACTATTCCAAACTGCAGATATTTCTGAAACACCCTCCACTTTCTACTCTTTACTTCGTAGGGGAATCCCATCTTCTACCCAAAGAAACTGTTTCTTCTTTGAAGGAGGTATTTAATGATTTTTGAATGCCTGGTCCTTATTGTGTTCAGCTCATTATATAAGATCCAATCTAAAGATATGTGGGGTGAAGAAGGATTGTTCACAGAAGGGAAAAGAAAGCTTGCATAAAGAAGGAATGCCAGGGCGCCTGGGTGGCTCAGTTGGTTAAGCGACTGCCTTCGGCTCAGGTCATGATCCTGGAGTCCCGGGATCGAGTCCCACATCGAGCTCCCTGCTCAGCAGGGAGTCTGCTTCTCCCTCTGACCCTCCCCCCTCTCATGTGCTCTCTCTCTCCTCTCATCCTCTCTCTCAAATAAATAAATAAAATCTTAAAAAAAAAAAAAAGGAATGCCAGATATTTGTTAAGTATGTCCCCCAGACCTGGAAAATATGAATATGTGTTTTGTCATACATGTTCTGAGGAAGATTCACACATAATAAAGAATGAACACCTAAGAGAAAGTCTAGATTTGCATACTATTACCCCGTGTCAATTAGATTTTAAAGGTTGCTGTATTGTGTGAGGCAAATCCACATGCAACGTTACCCAGTAGAAGCCAGAAATGTTGACATAATGTTGAAGATAGAAATCAAATACTGTGGGAAAGGCTAATGTTAACGTTAAGGTCTTAACCTTAAATGAAAAAGAAAATTTAGGGCTCTTGGCTGGCTCAGTCAGTGGAGTGTGCAACTCTTGATCTCAGGTTTGTGAATTGAAGCCCCATGTTGAGTGTAGAGATTGCTTAAGAATAAAATCTTAAAAAAAAAAAAGAAAGGAAAAAGAAAGTTTACCAGATAAATGAAATTTAACAGAATGAATAGATCTACAACTAGTAAACAAAAAGGAAAAGTAAAAATTTGAATCTCTGTCTTGAAAATCTACCTAGTCCTTCTAACCCTGACCCAGCCCCAGAACAGAAAGAAGTTCCAGAGACTTTTAGTGATGTTGATAATTCTCAGGAAAATTCAAGGAATGATAATCCAGCATTTTACAATTTTTCCCTAAAATTGACATGTGGGGGATAAATGACTTGCAGTTCATATTTATGAACATAGTTGAAAATAAACTAAATGTTAATATAGCATTCATAAATGCTAATAATGTGGAGGGTTTTTTTGTTTAAGTCATGACAATATTAAGTGTAGCAGACCACTAGTCGTGAGTCCAGTATCCCTTCATTACCAGTGGAATCACTGTACTTTTCATAATGCCAGTGGCCCAGCCTTAAAAGCCACATTTCTCCACTATCTTTGTAGCAAAGTATGATCTTGCTGCTAAATTCTGAGTAATGAGATAGAGGTTGCTGACACTGTAGGGGAAGGTTGTCAAGAAAACAGGTGAAGAAAACCCCTCAGTGTCCTGTAATCATTCCTCACTTTAATACACAGCACACATAGTGCTTGGAGATTGAGCAACCACTACAGAGCCTGGATGCATCTGGAAGACAGAAGCCATCTGCTGCAGGGCTATCTGGTATACCAGCCCCACACCACTACCATCTGAGTATCTTCTATGTAAGGGGAAATGAACTGTCTTGTTTAAGCCACCTTTTCTTTTTTGGGTGGGAAGAGAGTTGGTTCTGTTACATGCAGTGGAATGTGACCCTATAAAAATACATTATGATGTTGGGAGATTTAATAATAGAAAATCTTTTCATAAAATTAACCACACTACCAGATAAAAGAATGGCCGTATGATTATCTCAATGTGTTTAGATAAAACATTTGATGGAATTTAATACCCATAGATTATTTTTAAATATTATTACATTAGGAATGGAAAATAAGTCCTTTACCTTTGCAAGGAGTATGTTCCAAAAACTGACAAAGGTCACACTTATTGGTAGATATATATTCCTTTATATTAAGAAAAGTATACAGGTGCTCATCACTTTTATTGAACAGTGTATGACAATTCTAGCCAATGTGTGAAAACAAAGTAAGGAATTGAGGGTGAGGGCAGGAAAAAAAGTTCCATTGTTTGGAGATGTGGTTGTCTCTTTAGGAAAGCTAAAATAAGTTTCAGGCAAATATTCAGAATTGCAATTAGAGTAGGACTTGTACTGGATATATATTTTCAACATTTGTTGTGTTTTGCTTCTGGTTAAACTGGATAACCTACATACAGCATCTTAGAAAACTGAGAACCCAAGCCCAAATGAACATAGCAGTGAAAAGTAGGGAACACTTTATATAAGAAAAGAGAGTTGCTGCTCTTATTCTTGGTGAAATGCAGGAAGAGGAGAGGGCCGGGATGGCATATGGGGGTGAGACAAGTAGGTGGTTGCCTATGGACTGGGGTGACACATTAGAGTCCCAAAGCCCCCACCGTGAAGGAGTGTGCAGCCAACTCTTCGCCATGAGTCTTCATGGAACCCTTGGTAGAGAAAGCTTTAAAAAATCCCATCGAGGTGCCAGGTCCTCTAAGTGCAAGGTGGATACTACCTGAAGGCAGGAAGGTGGACAGGGCAATAGTTGAGGGAAATCCTTTAGAAGCAATCTGGACTTTTAGGCTGAGGGAGGGGTAGAGAACTGAGAACACACTATCCCTTCCTGCCCCGCTCCCCCCCCCCCCCCCATATAAGAGAACCATCCCCAGGCACTCAAATCTTTCTATTACAAAAGATGGGAGAAAGGTCAGGAGAACTGAGAGACTCCCAAGGCATTATAAGCCTTCCCAGAGGGCTATCCTCAGAGGAGGCAGAGACTAGAAGTAGCACTGAAACATCTCTGGGAGCTTGGAAATCATAAGAATTGGAAAGCAAAGAGACCTCACCAACCCAGGAAGCCGTCAAGCTCTAAGTGAGGCAAGGAGGTAGTTCACACAGTTGTGGAAGCTGGCAGCTTCGAAAACTAAACATACGACTATAACTCTGCTTTTCCTCTCCTAGCTGTATACTCAAAAGAAGTGAGTGCTTGTGTTCACTCTAAAATGTCACAGGAATATTCATGGCATTTTTACCGATAATATATGAACTGCCAACAGTTAAAAATTCCAACAGTTGAATGGATAAACAACTTGTGATACAACAAAACCATAGAATTCTACACTAAAATAAAATACCCACCTTACAGACCATTAGGAATGTGCTGTCTGCTCAGTAACTAGTACGGGCACTCAGTCCCTGATCCCCGCTCCACCTGACCTACCCCCAGAGGCACAGAGGAAGGGGCCTCATTTGAGCGGAGCACCACTGCCTAGCCACCTCAGAGCCTGAGGCACAACGGAAACTGAGTAATACTCATTTCGTCTTTTCAAACAATTTTGTTATTTGTTCATTGTGGATTCTTTGGTGTTAATTTATATTTTTAAAAATATTGCATTAAAATAGTTTATCTTGATTATGGAGTTTGTTTGTGCTTCACTTGCCTCACCCTAGTCCTGGCCTTATTTGGAAGATAAAGTACTCTGTAACACAGCCTGAACCTTAGTAGATCTAGACTGTAGGAGTGTGGGCTCCCCACCTGCTGAGTCATTGCCCTAACATGGGGAAGCTGGACACTAGAGAAAACAAGCATGGAGGCATGCCATGGTGGTGGTGGGGGGCCCTCTAGCAGGGCTGTTAGTCTGAACAGCTTCTGTCACAGCAAAAACGAGAGCCATTTCTAATGTCCTTTGGGAGGACATCAAAAACTAATTTGTACACTATTTTTAACACATTTAAAATCTGGTAAGGTAGATTCCTTCGTATTACATTTACTTTTGAGGAAAACCTGGTGGGGGTGCCTCACCAGCTCAGTTGGAGGAACATGTGACTCTTGATCTTGGAGTCATGGTTTTGATCCCCACATTGGGTATAGAGATTACTAAAAAGAAAAACTTTGGGGGGAAAAATTTCTGATGATTCTTATATTTTTCCCCTATTAGTTGAATACATTTTTTAAATCCCTGATCCGCAATCTAGATCAGCCTCCTAAGAACCTCTGTTTCACCCTGAACCTCTCTTCCTTCCAGGGAATTACCTTCATCACCATGGGTTCCTCTGTGGGAATTCATGTCCATTCTCACTGCCCCGTGAACCGTTCTTGATGGCCCCAGGGTAAGAACCTCTTGGGAGATTTGTCAGATTTGTTGCATGTCTGTTTGCATATAAGGGCGTTTTGTAGCTGTTGGAGACCAGTCCTTTGGACCCCTTTTGAGTATTGACTAATTATCTCAATCCCATGAAGGGTTCTGTTATTATACCCATATTACCAAAGGTGAAAGAAGGTACAGAGAGAATCGATAATTTGGCCAAGGTCATATAGTTGTCAAGTAATTGAACTGTCCACCCCAGCTAGTCTTGGTCCTGGAGAGAACAAAATCTGGAAATAGGTAAGTGTGCTTTAGAATATATTACGTGCTGGGGTGCCTGGGTGGCTCAGATGGTTAAGTGTCTCCCTTCGGCTCAGGTCATGATCCCAGGGTCCTGGGATTGAGTCCCACATCGGGCTCCCGACTCAGCGGGGAGCCTGCTTCTCCCTCTGACCCTCTCCCCTCTCATGCTGTTTCTCTCTCGCTCACTCTCTAAAAAATAAATAAATAAAATCTTAAAAAAAAAAAAAAGAATGTATTATGTGCTGATGATTGCATCCACATTCGAAAGCATGGAAGAACAGGAGAGAAGGAAGCCCTTATTTACAGTGAGCACGGGTCAATTACATTTTGTTGGAAGATCAAGCCTCTATTCAAAGTGAAGCTTATGAAGAGTTTGTCCTGATTTAGAAAACATAGAAATAGTTACATGCTGAAGTTAAGAATGTAGGCTTCCTGGTTTGACAGGTAAAAAGCCAGAGGACCTCTGGAAAGTGTTTTAAAATTCACTGGACCCATTTCTTTATCAGTAACAAGGAAACATAATCTTAGCTCAGGTGTGGGGTAGGAGCCTCAAATAATAACATCTTACTTGCGACATACTGAGTGTTCAGTAAATGGCAACCGAAAAAAAATCAACTGATATATTAGTGAATTAGGATCATATAATTTGTTGAATTACATTTGAATTTAATAGCATAGATATTTTTACATTTTAGGTTCCACTGAGTTTTTCAATTCACTGGAGAGCAATCAGGAATATTTTGATTGAGCATCTAGTGTGTCCTAGACAAAGAGCCTATGACTGCATTAACAGAAAGATTTCACTGTAAATGGGAGGCTGTGCTGCAGCAAATCTTCCATTTCCCCTGTGCCTCACTATACAGTTGACTCTTGAACACGCACGAGTTGGGGATGCCAACCCTGTGCAGTTCAAAATCCATGTATAACTTTTGACTCCCCCAAATCTTAACTACTAACAGGCTACTGTTGACCAGAAGCCTCAGTGATAACATAGTTAATTAACATAATTTATATGTGACATGTATTTTATATTGTACTCTTACAATAAGTTAAGCTAGAGAAAAGAAAATGTTATTAAAATCATAAGAGAAAATATATTTAAGGTACTGTGTTTATTTTTTAAAAATCCAGGTATAGGGGCACCTGGGTGGCTCAGTCGGTAAGCGTCTGCCTTCAGCTCAGGTCATGATCCCAGGATCCTGGGATGGAGCCCCACATCAGGCTCCTTGTTCAGTGGTAAGCCTGCTTCTCCCACTCCCACTCCCCCTGTTTGTGTTCCCTCTCTTGCTGTGTCTCTCGCTGTGTCTCTCTCTGTCAAATAAATAAAATCTTTAAAAAAAAAAATCCAGGTATGGGGGATCCGTGTAGTTCTTTTTTTTTAATAATTTTCTTTATTCATTTGACAATGAGAGAACGCAGAAGCAGGGGAAGCTGCAGGCAGAGGGAGACGGGGAAGCAGGCTGCTTGCTCAGCTCCCTGCTCATGACCTGAGCGAAGGCAGACGCTTAACGGATGGAACCACCCAGGAGCTGCGGACCCCATTAGTTCTAACCCATGTTGGTCAAGGGCCATCTGTACTTGGTCATTCAGGACTGCTTCCTACAGCCCTGTTGTATTCTCTTGAAAACAACCCTAAAGACAGAATCCTCTTTTTATAAAAAATAGAAAACATGGGTAGGCAAAAAGAAGAAAATTAAAATGCTCAATAAAAGTTATGAAGTAAAATAATTCTATCACCTAGGTTCAACCAGGGTTTAACAATGTGGCATATATCACTTCACGTTTGTACTTTACGAATAGGCTCAAATCACTCAAACTGTCTTGTTACACACCATTTTTATTGTACAATGTATCACGATCACAGTCAAGTCAGCATTCTTCCAAAGCATAATTACTAATAAACTTCCAGGAGCCCGTCCTCTTTGTGAAGTGTGATTTATTTAGCAAATCTTTCACCAGACGGTTGGATTGTTTCCAGATTTGCACTTGAACAAAGGCTGAAATGTTGATCTTTCTGCCGATGTCTTTTACATAAGCTTATATATATAAGCTTTGGCGTCAGAGAATCTTTCCAGTAAGACCTTGACCACCTGTAAAAACCAACTCGAAGTCGTCCTGGTCCCTCATTTCTGGAGTTTACTTGTGTGAGAGAACCCACAGCTTAAAGACCACCTGGGCAGAGGCTAGACCTTGTCCAATCCAGGACGTGAGCAGTTTAGTGATTTCCGTCCATCTTTTGGCGCGGGTCTGTGAGAATCTGGGACCTGCCCCGGGGCCATCCTAGGTCGCTCAGGATCGCGTGGAGGTCGGCCCGAGCTGTCCCAGGTGGCCGCTCCCGGGGTGGAGGTGGGGGGCGGTGCACCTGCACCGCGGACCCTGCGCCCTCTGCGGGGGCCTCTGTTCCGACGTCTCCTGGGAGGGGGCGGTTCTGGATTTGAAAGGCGCCCTCCTCCCACGGGGGCCAGGGTGGGGGTGCGGGTCTCAGCGCTGGAGGGGGACGTCCGCCCAGGAATTGCAACCTCAGCTGGGCTTTGGCTCCGCTGTGCACCCAGGCGGGTGGCATGGGGTCAGTCAAAGGTCACAGCTTTCTCCTGCCTCCGCGGGCTCAAGGATCGTGGTGCTTTCTCCTCCACTGCCAACCAGACTCTCTCCATAGCCACGACCCTCAGGCCCTGGCCCCATTCCTTCCTGGGTCTGAGGACGCGCAGAGCCAGGCTCCACTGCGCCTACAAACCCCCAGAAACTCCCGGTTACTCCAGAGCCCCCACGGACCCCCCAGAACTTCTCGGCCTCCCCAGAACCCGCGCGAACCCAGACGGACCTCCTCCGCACAGGGGTACGCCGGGGCGCAGGCCCAGAGGCCCAGGTTGTCGGGCGGAGCCCTCGCCCGATTGGCCGCAGCCTCGATACTTTGTAGCGACCGCGCCTTCCGCGCCCAGCGCCTCCTCCCCGGAGGTGTGGGCAGAGCACGTGCAGCGAGCGCGGAAGTGGGGCGCAGTGAGCTGGCGGGGCGGGGCGGGTGCCGCTGGGCAGGAATCTCGGCTTTGCCGGGGAGCAGCGCGCCCCGAAAGGTACAGGAGTGGGGGGCGGGTCGAGCCAGGCAGGGGGTGCCCGGGTCAGGGAGCCCAGCAGAGCCACGCTCCCCCAGGTCCCCTCCATCCCTGCCCGGTGGTCGGGGCCCCTCCATCCCTGCCCGGGGCCGGGGCCCCTCCGTGTCCTGGGTACCCCCCCAAGAGGTCACTTCGTTCTTGAACTCCGCGGTTCCGTCCGCAGGAGCTTGGCCCTTAGACTCCTGCCTGGCCTCTCTTCCTAGAGCCAGTGCTGGGGCGGGGGTGGGGGTGGGTGGGGCTGCGCTGGAAGAACCCGGGGTCTCGCGAGGAGCCCTCCCCCTCCCGCCCCCACCGAAGCCTTGGAGCCTCGGCTCCCTCGAGGGACGCGGGATCAGCGGCCTCCTGCCCAATGCGATGGGGAGAAACGCTGGGCCCTAAGTTAGCATCGAGCGAACGGCACTAAAGCTCAGAAGCAGCGGCGTAGACGGGAGCGCTTCCCCCTGGTGGACGGCCCCATGAGCTGAGAAGGACCTGAGAGGCAGTGCAGGGTGGAAAGACCTAGCAATTGAGGCCAGACCCTCCGCCAGGGAGTGCGCACAGGCCTGCCCTCTGCAGTTCCGGGCACGCAGATTCTTACCACCTTTGTAGAAAGCAGCTTGGTAGCATCTACTAAAACACAATGCTATATAGCACTACTCTTGAACCTCGCTTACGTGAGTCTGTTCTATAGAAGTAAGAGTAATTGTGAACCAAAGGTAGTAGGGTTATCATGCTACCGAATATTCGGGGGTGGACAGGTGTTGAAACAAGTCTGGCCCCTACTGTCATGGGTACTCTGTCGTGGGTACTCTGCAGGACCATTCATATGGTCTAGGGAATATGCCTGTGGTAGTGCCCAGATTGAGTAATGGCAGGAGCAATCTCTCTTTTGGTAAAAACTGCTGTATGTATACATAGTTAGCTTTTTATAAAAAAGAAAAATTCATAAAGGCTTCAAATCCAGCTTGCCATAGCTTACCACTATGTGTGTGTGTGTGTGGGGGGGACAGTGCAGAGTAGATGGACCAGGCACAGGGAGGCCCAGCAAATGTTCATCCTTTCGTATATTTTTTTTAAAGTGTGGGATTAGGGCAATCTTTAAAATTTTGTGTTTTTCAAATATGTTTGTTTGTTTTCAAAATCATAATAGTCAAAAGCAGATGGTGTTAGTCCTGCTCTGGCAGGTCCCATGGCTTCTCTTTGTAGGAATGTAAGCAATGTCTGCCAAGCCCCTAGCTCAGGGTACCTCCTACTGCTCTGAGAGGCCTGGGCATCCATGGGGCAGATGCTGGGGAAATCTAATGACCCCAACACAGGGTTCCTGCCCTGACTGAGCCAAGAGAAGGAGTGAAACACAGCACAGTTACCTTGTATGTGTAAGACTGTGGGGGAAACAGAGAGGAGGAGACATGGGAGGACCAGTGTGGGGCCTGTGGATGGGGCACAGACTAAAGAGTCACAGGAATGAGATGAACCATTGCAGTGAGAGCACCTAGTACACAAATGAGGACTAAAAACGGGAAATTGTAGCAGGCATTGATGCCCCTCTGCCTTTTCTCAGTGAGCTCCTACCACCATGTTACAAATGCCTGTGGCAAGAGGGGCCTTGCAGAGTT
Source organism: Mirounga leonina (assembly GCF_011800145.1). Taxonomy (NCBI): domain Eukaryota; kingdom Metazoa; phylum Chordata; class Mammalia; order Carnivora; family Phocidae; genus Mirounga; species Mirounga leonina. Next base: position 46,360 of record NW_023270436.1, on the reverse strand, counting down.
GTGGATGGACGTGCAGTCAGCCTGTGGGCAGTGCTGGCCATTGTCATGATTGCTGTCTTGTTTGCAGAGGGCCTGAACCCGACGCGGGATGCAGAGCTTCCTGAAGCTGCTGAGGGAGAGTGGGGGCACTGGGCCACCCTTGGCAGATCTGGTGACTCTTGCAGGCAGGCTGTGCCGGGACCTCCAGGATGACCCAGCCCAGGTGCAGCCCTTGGCCACCGCCGTGTTGGACAGCCCGCTCCGCCTGCACCTCCTAGACAACGCGGATGTGGCCCTTGTGTGTGCCCGGGTGCTGGCCCAGCAGGAGCAGCATCAGGCTGCCTGCCGGGTCCTGGAGGTAGGACTGGTCTGTGAGGGGCATGCAGAGAGCTACAGCACCATCCCAGACACCACAGAAAGGCCCCCAAGTCGGCAAGAATCTGGGGAGACGTTTTATAAACCAAGCTAGAATGGTCCACTCTCTTTACAGAGTTCTAACTACCTTAGTAATCTGAGGCCGAACTATCCATTTATGAGATCCATATTGAGCGGTGTTCCTCACTTGGAGAGTTGGGATCCCAGTTGGTAAGACGGTCAGACAGACCCAGAACCTCAGTCCCTTAGCTGCAGGTCTGTAACCGAGCATGCAAACCAAAAGTATCTTTGTCACTCATCTGGTGTTACTTGGATGCATTTGACACTGATGTGACCTGACCTGCACCGATGTGAAGTCTTTATGGTCTTTAGCCATTTAATGTGACCATGGTACACTCTGCTACCTAAATACTGGTATGTTTGATTACAGCATGCTGCCTGCTCCAGATTATACTGGGGTGGTGCATATTACCCAGGATATGCCTGTGTTACTTCCTAAAATCTGAGAAATTCTTAATTCCAAAATACATCTGGCTCAAAGGGTTTCAAATAAGGGATTTGAGGGCCTATTTTTCTCTCTATCACCCCATCATACAGTTCATGCATAATTCGTGCTGCTGAGTTTACCTTCGAGATACTCAGTTTTTTTTAAAGATTTTATTTATTTATTTTTAAAGATTTTAATTATTTATTTGAGAGAGAGCATGAGCAGGGGCACCAGCAGAGGGAGAGAGAGGAGCAGATTCCCCGCTGAGCAGGGAGCCTGCTGTGGGGCTCAATCCCAGGACCCCAGGATCATGACCTGAGCCGAAGACAGACACTTAACCGACTGAGCCACCCAGGTGCCCCAAGATACTCCTTTCTTTCCAGTTCTTTCAATTTCCACTCCCTTCCCCATAGGCTGTGTAGTCCCCTCCTGTCCCCTTGATTTGTCCTTCATGTAGCAGCCAGAGAGTTCACAGGCAGCAGATGGGCCACGGTGTGCACCTGAGCCCGCAATCTGAGCTTGTCTGCTCTCCGGTCTCTCTGTCAGACTCTCCCCCTGCTTTCTTCACAGTCGCCATGCTGCTTCCTTGCTGTTCATACAACTCCTGACATCTTCCCTCGTCTCAGGAGCTCAGCATGTGTTGCTCCCTCTGCCAGAGGCTGGAGCCGGGCCCTCTGTGCGGCTGGTGCCTTTCTTCCTTTCTGGTTTCTGCTCTAAATGTCACCCTGTCTAGGCAGTGCCCCCTTTATTCTCCAGTGTAGAGTCTTGTTCACCCTCTGGCTCCTCCCTCAGGCCTCTGTTCTGTCTGCCTCCTGTCGCTGCACTGCAGGCCCCCTGAGGGAGCGGCCGCCTCCGTTGTGCTTGTGACAGGATCCACGACACCTAATGTAACACCTGTGAGTCAGAGGGGCTCAGTTTTTCAAATCCGTCAAAGTAAACAAACAAGGGAAAACACGGAGTTGTAATAACTCTGTTGAGGCACTCGGTGATGAAATGTGTGAATGACATCAGTGATGGAAAACTCCCAGGGGAGGGATTATAAACTCAGTCTGGACGGTCCATAAATGTCTCTGAGGAGCTGACGTGTAGGGGAGACCTGAGAGATATGATGGGGACAGCACACCAAGAATGGGCATTTCTTGCCCAGGACCACATCCTGTAGGTGGTAGGGTTCCCTGACAACTGTGTCCAAGGCTGATGGCTGCATCCTGGCAGCAGACTGGAAGTCACAGCCTCGCAAAGTGGGCTTTTTCTGATACTGTGGAGGGAAGGCTGAATGATTGTTGGTACCTCCCTTGCTGAGATGATCCTGAGAACATTGGAGTTAAATGCAGGAACCCCACACAGACCATAGGGCTGTGTCGGGAGGCCAGCACCAGGCATCCTTGGCCATCTCCGGAGTCTGGTCGTGTGAACAGGTCGCACTGGCTTGGTGAGCTTGGTGGGGCACAGACCAGAACCACTTCATCCCTCTTGGCTCAAAATGCACTCACTGAGCATGCGAGGGAGCAGCCCTGCTGGGTGGGAGAGAAAGGTCTTTCACGCAAGATATGGGTCAAACCTTGGACCCTCAAATCCAACCATGTAGCTCTGTGAGTCTGCCTTTCATATGTTCTGTGGCCCCAGGCCTGTCGTTTGCCTTCCTCTTGACTCCTGCTCCTCACCTGTAAGGAGTGACTGAGAGCTGCTTTGTGGGAGGGCTGAAGGGCTGATGGGACCTTGCCCCACCCCTCAGCCAGCAGCTCTTCCTGAGGGTCAGGTCGGGTTGGAGGGCAGTGCTCCAGGATGGGTGAGGGCAGCCAGGTCTCAGTAGGCTTTTCTCGGCAGGGTTGCCAGGTGCCTGGAGGCAGCCAGGAGCTGGTACAGCTCTGGAACGACATTCACTACCGCCTGGTCATGAAGCGGCTGGGCGTGGCCGTGCTAACCCCAGTGCAGAAGTTCCGCTGCAGAAAGAGGTACACCGCTAGCCTTTATTTGTGCGTGTTCCCCAGGACTCCTGAGGGATGTGCCATCTAAAACCACAGTGGGGCTTAGGTAAGGCAGAGATAGGGAGATAAATGCAGGAAAAGTCAGAAAAAGCAGTAATAGTCAAAAGGTGATAGGCTCTGCATCAGCCCATGTGCCCAGCACTGAGCCACACTCTCCACCTGCGCAGCTGGACATGGGGGTGCATTCCTACTTCTGCCTGCAGGGCAAGGAGAAGGAGCCACTGCCTTCCAGTGAGGGCTCTGCAGGGGAGGAGGCAGCAGGTGGACATCCTGACCTCACTCTCTTCCTCTTGTCTTCTCCTCCTGTGGGAGATGCCCAGCACGTGTACCTTCGGTCATCTGATTCCCACAGACTGGCTTTGCAGGTGCCATGGGCCTGGGTCTGCAACACCACCCCTCAGGGCTGCAGGGCCTTTTATTTTTTATTTTTTTTTAAAGATTTTATTTCTTTATTTGAGAGAGAGAATGAGATAGAGAGAGCATGAGAGGGGGGAGGGTCAGAGAGAGAGGCAGACTCCCTGCTGAGCAGGGAGCCCGACGTGGGACTCAATCCCGGGACTCCAGGATCATGACCTGAGCCGAAGGCAGTCGCTTAACCAACTGAGCCACCCAGGTGCCCTGCAGGGCCTTTTAAAGAGAGGTAAAGATGAGAGTGATGTAAGCATCAGACGAGATGTATGTGGTGCTTAGGAGATTGCCTGGCACATGACAGATGGTGGGTCCTCCTTAATAGTAATTACCACCATAGCCATTATCAGCACTAAGGAAACATTACAGCTGCTAATTACTATTATTCCTTCATCACCACTTATGGATGAGTAAACTGAGGCACAGAGAGGTCAGGACTTGCCCAAGGTTACAGAGGAGAGAGACGCAAAGCTAGGACTCCAGGCTAGACACTGAGACTGTAGAGCCTTTGTTCTTGATCTTGGGTGTTGCCCACTGACCAGGAAGGGCTGTAGATCTGGCTCTGAGCTCCTGGGAGCCCAAGTAATGGGATTCCTGCGCTATGGGGCCTGGTTACTGGAAGAGATGGATTCCTTCTGGATCAGAGAGAATTTTTTTTCCTGGTGCCTGCCAAAGAACGAGATACGTCCTCAAAACCCAGCAGTTCATCAGCCTTGAGGGTCTTCAGGAATGGAATCATGTCCCTCCATATAGTTGCTGATGGCCTGGCAGAGTACAGTTCAGTAGATGATTTGGGGATCAGTATGCAGTGTTTGTGAAGAGGCCCCCCCTGATTGCTGGGTGCTGTTGGTGTTGCTGGGGATATAGCCTGGGCCCTACTGTGCTGGAGCTGACACTGGCTGCAGACAAGGGACAGTAGAGAGGACACAAAGTAGATTCCATAGTTCAGAGTGGGGAGTACTAGACAGAGAATGTGCTTAGTAGAGGACTATGCCACCTTTGTTCTTTGTTTTGGGGAGGGGGGTGCAGCGCGGGCTCCTCTAAGCCTCGGCAGAGAGGCCTGAGTGTGGGGATGGCAGCCCTTGGAAGTGTAAGGAGGGGGTGATATCGGAGTTAGAGCGATGGTTGGTCCACCACCTGGAGGTGGTGGTGTCTCCGAGAGGGGTGTCACCTAAGGGTGGTTGGTACAGGAGAGAGGCAGGAGGCTCTTGGGAGTCTCTGGGTGTGTCAGGGCAGATTTTGGAGGATTTGCTGACAAGCCGGATGTGTTGGAAGAGGTTAAGAGAGAATAAAGCCAGCCTGCAGGGCTCTTGGCCTGATTGGCTGGAACATGGTGGTTTCTCACTGAGATGCACAGAATTGGGGCCTGGGGGAAGACTGGGAGAGTGAAGGATCAAGCTCCATTTGGGATGTGGTATGTGTGGGATGCATTTTTGACATCCATGATGATTTGTTCAGTTGGTGTTTGAATATCTTGGGTGTTCCCCGCTGGTACCATTTGTTTATATATCAGTTTTTCCTTTTGGAAAAATTCATGTGTACACACAGTAAAGTGAGTGGCATGACCAACCTCAATGTCCTCATCATCCACTTTCAATAGCTATGGGCCATCACTGAGAGTGGTACTGGAGAGCTTGGTGACCCCCGTGAGGGTGTGCAGGTGAAAACGGGCTGATGCTGGGCCCCTCTGTCCTTCAGAGGATGGACTCCTGGGACTCAGCAGCACACAGCTTGGGGGGGGGGGGCAGCCAGTGAGATAAGAGGGTGTCCAGGGGTGCACAGTGTTTGGGAGCCCATGAGGTGCACCCAGGAGGAGCGTCTGTAACCACCTCCTCACTGTCCTTATCCAGGAACCCACCACCCCCCTCCCTCTGCCCGGACGGCCCGAAGAGCCGGAACTTTCCCAGAGAGGTTCGCCAGAAGCTGCACGACTTTGCCTCTGGCGTGAGCACCAACCCCAGCAAGGCCGAGAGGGTAAGAGCCGAGGAGCTGGAGGCCAGGCCGCCCCCCACCCTTGTCCCGTCCCTCCCCCGGGCCTTCCGAGTGGCCCCTCTGCCAGGGCGCCGGTGGCTTCTGCTGCTCTGAGCTTCCCGGAGGACAGGAGCTCACTGGCCGGCAGCTGCTGACCATCCAGCTTGCGCACGTGGAGGGTTTAGTTTTCTCAGGGGGCGTCATCCTGTCCCCACACGGCCAGGCACGGGGTACCAGGCTGAGGAGACTGTCGTCGTGGAGCTTCCAGCGTCAGGGGGGCAGATATTTGCAGAGCTCAGTACCTGCCGAGGCCGGTGGGCGCCCTCCGCTCCGCAGCCCCCGGAAGCCGGAGGGACGGAGTCGGGGGCAGGCTGTGAGGGAACAGGCGGGAGGCCCCCCGACGGAGTCGGTTTCCTGCGGCTCCGAAGTCCGGGCCTGTTCTCTCCACCCACTTTTCTGCTCTGTCCAATCGGCAGGGCTCTCCTGTGTTAGTTCCACCCACTTACCTCCCTCGTCCAATCAGCAAGGCTCCCCCAAGTGGGGGCTTGCCCAATCAAGAGGCGCTCCTGTGCCTGCCCCGCCCGCCGCGCTCCCCGTCCAATCGGCAGAGCTCTCCCGGCGATCGCCGCGCCAGCTCTGTGGGCTGGCTTCCGCCGCCGCCGGCGGACCCGTGGCCCTCGGACGCCGGGCCCCGGAGCGCGCCGGCTCTCCTGCGGGGCCGTGGCGCTGCCCGGGCCCGCCACGTGTCTGCGTTGGCGTCGGCGGGAGGAGCGAGCCGGCTGGGGGACGTGCCTGGCGGCGCCGAAGACCGCGCTCGGGCCCCCGCCCGGAGGCCGCTCAGGGCGGGAGGCGGGGCCCGCCCCCTCGGGTCGCCCCGGGCACCCCTGCTGCTCCGGGGGCGGTGGCGGGGCGCGAGGCTGTGCTGTTTTGGAGCAGGAGAACCTGGCCCTGGAGACGAGCCTGACTGTTGAGCAAGTGTACAACTGGTTCGCCAATTACCGGCGGCGCCAAAGGGCCCTTCTCCAGCGCCTGCAGCCAGCCGCGGAGGACGCAGTAGAGGAGCCCAGTGTGAGGGAGAGGGCCCCGGACCGCCCGCAGCCCTCAGGCCAGCCCCGCCTCGGCCCTGGGGGTGCGGACAGGCCTCAGTGGCCAGGTGAGTGGCTCCAGGGCCCCACCCTGCTTGCGGTTGCGGGCTGCTTCTGACGCCCGCACCCTCTGTCTAGGGCTGGGCCGAGGTAGGGTCACTCTTGTAGGGACAGCCCCTCCACTCCCAGTGTGCACTTGCGGGACGTCCTCTTGTGGGGAGCGAGGTCCCTGACGCTGAGGCTCAGGATGGGCTCAGGATGGGCCCCAGGGAGGCTGCCGCAGCCGGTGTGCATTTAGAGGTCACTGTGTGTCCAGGGCCAGGAGTCCGTGAGCCGACTTGGGAAGCGAGCCAGCCACCATGATTTAGGGGTTCCTGGGTTTGTAGTTACGGATTGGCGTCAGACAAAAGACATTTAAGGAACAAAGGATATTGTAATGACTCAGTAGTAACACCCTTTTCCAGCCAGCAGGGCTGCTCTTAACCTGCTGGGATGGGACTCAGAGCATCACCAAGCCTCCCCTCCTCCCCGATTGGCTTTCAGCAGGACAGGAGGAAAATGGGCCTGCACAGTCCAGGGAGACCACTCAAGGGCCATGGGAGTCGCTGGCCCTGGCCCCAGACTTTTCTGGAGATGAGACTCTGCCAAAGCCCCTGCCTCCCAGGTACTGCCATCCCCACAGCCCGTGGGACCATCACCTCCCAGGTACTGCCATCCCCACAGCCCGTGGGACCATCACCCTATTTAGTTTCACCGTCTTGGGTGGATGACCAGGCCTGCAGCAGGCATGTGAATGTTGGGGCTGACAGTGAGACCAGGTCAGTGACTGCTGAGAGCAGAGAGACCTCCGTGATTCTGGGGTGGAGAAGCCGCTGGTAAGGAGTCCATATCAGGGACCCCACACTTGCTCCTTGGAGCCTGGCTCACAGCCTGACTTCATGTATATATTGGAGAATGGGGAAAACAGAGTTGGAAAGAAACATACGCAGGCTTACTTCCTAAAGCCAAACCCTAGCTATTGTTTCTTTTTTATTTCTGGTATTTTGTATTGTTTCTATATCATTGAGTCAGTAACAGCTAATATTTCTTGAGTTCTGACTATGCACTAGGCACTGTCCAGGCACGTTCCCTCACCAGGGATGAGGCATGGACCTGATGTAAGGATAAGGAACGTGCTGGCCGTCAGCAGGACTAGGTCTGAGAGAGGGTCCAGGTTCCACCTTGTGTAACCATCAAGATGTGGACACTTTTTCTATTTACCATTGTGACATCAGCATCTCTCATGACACTCCCTGCACCTGGCCCTTCCTATGCAGGCCGGCACTGCCCAGGTGTATGAACTTAGGCAGGTTCCTGTGAGCTCTCAGTGCCGTGCGTTTCTCATCTGCGAGATGGGGAGGGAATACGATGCAGGTTGTTGCAGAAATTACAGGGGTAGGGGAGGGGCGTCACAGAAGCCCAGGAGCACCATCTGAGACACAGCGAGTGTGCAATATCGAGTCTTTTCAGTATTGTGGAACAATGCTTCATTGAAGGTCCTTTTAAATGAACTGCTAGTGTGTCTTAGATTTCCAGTAATAGTATTTTTTTAAGTGTTCTGGAACCCTTGCAGCCACAGGTAGAACTGTGAAAACAAGGCAGTTAGGGATCTGTTGGGCCCCACAGCCGTCAGTGGCTACCTGGATTCCCAAATGGGGCTGGAGTCTCCTCCCAGGCCTCTCTGCCCCGGCCTGAGGGAGTCTCTGCCCTCCAAGGGATGGTGTTTGCTGTCTTTCCCAGGTCTCTGCAGGGCGGTGAGATGTACCAGGAGGGGCCTGGCCACAGTCCTGCCACTCTCCCCCACATCTGCCCAGGCCCTGGCCTCTGCCCTCTGACTGCTGGCAGTGACATGCTGGACCCTTCTTTGGCTGCCCCTGAGTCATGGCTGATGTCCCTTGCACTGGCGTCCTCCAAGGAAGTTTCCTTCCAGACTGGGCTGGACCTCATGATGCGCCCCGCAGATGCCACTGTGGCTGTGTCCATCACTGCCCTCGGTGAGACCAGCGCCACAGGTGGGTCCATTCCACACAGACCATGCTTTTCTGCACAAGATGCCACAACTACTTGGGTTTCATTTGAAGGGGTGTGGGAAGGATCAGCACTCTCCTACTTTTCTAGTTTGCAAAGTGAAATGTGCATACGACTAAAAGTAAGACAGTGAGGAAAGAGTTAAATGAAATGAGACAGCTGCCACCCCTGCACTCCCATTGCAGGCCACCTGACTTACTGTCACCACTTGCTGCAACAGAGGACAGCTTACCACATCTCGTGACTGAAATACCATTTCCGTAGTTTCATCTTAGTTCTTATTGTAGCTAAAAGTACCTCTAAAGAATATGTATTTAGCTATATATTTGTCTACCAAATACAAAAGCATCTTGTGACATCTCACCTTGTGAGGAGGATATTGGCACCATCAATTTTCCCGTCACCTAAATTTCTTAGTCTTCTGTGGTTATGTCTTTACTTTCTTGGGGTTTCTAATTGCCTTCCTTTTTTCTTATGTTACCTGTTTTTATCGCATCTGTAACTTCTTCCAGTTTTCCAAGTGTCTCCTCTGAAGACTGGTGGCTGGGAGCCCTCCTTCCTGTTTCCACCCAAGTGATGTTTCCCTAGACCTGGTGTGGAGTCAGCACCCCAAGAGCACTCCTTTCATTGCCTCCCTGGTTTGGGTCACTGTTTCCTGAATTGCAGGTCTTGTCCTGTCTTCATTGACTTCTTTGTTATGTTTGAGAACGTCTTCACTTAACTGCAAGAAAGAGGGCTTGCAAGATCAATTTTCTGAGTCCTTACGTGTTGTGAAGTTGTCCTTAACCTGCCCTCACATTTGATGAACAATTTGGCAGGGACAGAATTGTGAGTTTAAATATTTTCCCTTAGATGTTTGCAGATATATTCCTCTCATTGTTTGAGCATCTGATGTTGATGTCATCCTCTTGGCTTCTTTGCAGATCACATATTGTTCCTTTCTTGGAGTTTTTTTGTTTTGTTTGTTTGCTTTAAGTCTGGGTGTTCTGAAATTTCACAATGATGGTCCTAGGTGTGAGTCTCTTTAATTCACTTTCTGTTAAGCCTTTCAATTTAAAGAAGATAACAATGTCTCCCCTAAGGTCTGGGTATTTTTTGGATAATATTCCTTGATAATTTACCCCCTCCATGTTCTTCGTTCTCTTTAGAGCACATATCTTACGATGATTTCGGAAATCCTGGGCCAGTCTCCGCAGGTGCTTACCTTTTTTTTTATGTTTCTCTTCTTTTTTTTTTTTTTAATTTTTTAAAAATTTATTCATGAGAGTCAGAGAGAGAGATAGAGAGAGGCAGCGGCAGAGGGAGAAGCAGGCTCCCCGCCTAGCAGGGAGCCCGATGCAGGACTTGATCCCGGGACCCTGGGATCGTGACATGAGCCGAAAGCAGATGCTTAACCATCTGAGCCACCCAGGTGTCCCCTCTTCTTTTTTATTGTGTGTGCTTTGGGGGTGTTAGAGTCTGTCTTTCAAAATTCCAATTTGACAGTTATACTTTAAGAGAATTCCAAGCTGTTTTTTTATTTGAATTTTCGTCAGGGATTGTGTTACTTTTTATAGATGCAGTATCTTTTATTTTTCTGAGTATTCTCAATAGAAGTTTAAAAAAACATGCTTTGTTGTCTGAAGGCAGGAATATTGGGGCTGTGGATTCTGGCCCTTCCTTGAAGAGAGGAGGATGAGGGGTCGGAAGGAGGAAGAGTCCTGGAGACTCATTGCTCTGGAGGCAGCTTTTCAGTTTGATCATATTGGTCCTTCATTTTTCCATGTCCTTTTTCCACTGTCAGAGACCTATGTTTGTCCATATTTACCAACAAGGCTGGAGTGGGGCGGTCACTGGGGACAAGGGGAGCTGGTCTTCACACCAGGTCCAGCTCATGTGAGGGGTGACATTCTGTAGGAATTGGTGAGCCTTCCTGCAGACTGACCGCCTGAGCACCAGGATGTTTCCCTGCTCTCCCTTACTGCTCCCTCCCTCCCAACCTCCCACCTTAAGATTCTCAGGACCTGACCTATACCCTACCTTCCTTTCAGATGCCCTGCCAACATAGGACGGTACTTGTGTCCTGGGTCTGCAGAACTGGGGACATCTTCCTCCCACTAATTCCCCCTTCCCTGATTCTCCCTTTGTTCTGGGCTTTTGGCTTTTTGTCTTCCTCTTGGAGGAAGAAGATGTAACCTAGTGATCTTTTAAGTTTGAACCAGAAATGCTCAAATTAGCACTTAAATTATATTTAACGTACCTCAGAGTATTTCTAGAGTTCTGCAGAAAAGAGGAAACAGCAGAAAGTGGAGGTAGAATCACATACTTGAATGCTCAGGAAAATTCTTTTGGTCTGAGATTGGGCTGCTGGCTGGCAGGTTAGGTTGTCACTCTGGCAGACGGCAGGGAGGACAGGGTGCGCCCGGCCCAGCTGGCCTGCTATTTTGTCTGAGGTCAGAGACTCTGATGCTAGGGTTACCACCTGGTGGACTTCTTACCTTCCTTCACTCCGAAGTGGCTCGAAGTTTGTCGACCCAGAACTGATCAGATCTACCATGGCTTATCTGTAAGAGTCAGAGGTATACTGAGATATCCTCTGCAACGTTTTCTATAGAGAGGGGGGCAAGGTAAGGTAGTGATACCTTGCATCTCTGAAATCGTGGCGAAACCTGAGGTGAGAGGTGAAAATGGACGTGGCCCAGCCTTTGATGAACCAGCACAGGACAGACTGAGAAGTTCTCACATGGCAGCCCTACGTGTGGGGCAGATTTGGATGCTGAGTCTTTGACACTGGGGGCTGGCCTAAAGTCTGGGTTGATGAAGCAAAATTTGAAGTCCACAAAATTGGGCTTAATTTTTGTTTCTGGAAGCCTAAAAAGGCAGTTGAGATCAACAGTTATGACTCTTCCTTCCTCAGCAAGGGAAGCTGAGGCTTGGGGCCAGCCAGGTCAGATGCTGCTTTTCTCGTGGAGGTCTCGATTGTGCTGCTTGTGGGCTGTGTTCTGTCCTCCCAGCACTGGGTTGTGGAATTTTTTCTGTGTAGGATTCGCTGACCCACCTGTTGGCAACCCCCCGAGCATGTACCTGGAGGAAGGTCCAGGCACCAGCGTTGGCCAGGCAGAACAACAGGCGGGCGGCTTCCTGGTGACACAGCCTCCCGAATTCCTCCTAACCCAGAGGTGAGCCACGCAGAGCCATGGGTAGGGTATTCCTGGTTTATAGACTTGCCACCTCAGATGTGCAGATTGAGTCCTTTCCTTATGGGTTTCTGGAAAATACATCATCATCCCCACCCTACATCTACCAGAAGAGGGTGGTTTTTCCCTGAGACAGAAGAACACCCAGAAATATCAGAGCAGACATGGGTGTCTGTATTGTGGACAGTGCTCACACTTTGCCTCTTCCCCAAGATCACCCTGGATCCCAGAAGCCGCTTTTTGGCATTTTGTTTTCCCCAGACAGAGGCTGTCTGAGTTTTTAAGCAGCATCAAGATCGTGATTTTATGTTCCAAACTGTAGTTTGAAAGGTGCTTGAGAGGGCTGTGAATAGCCTAGGTGCTGCAGACTGTGGCCGTGGGGGCCAGAACAACAGGCCAGGAGAATCTGGAGGTTGAGAAGAGAGATTAGAGGAATGTGAGAAGTCGGAGGTCCTCTGGCGGACAGGGAATCTATGATAGGGGTCACCAGGACTAGGTCCCCAGTGTGCATAGTCTCCCCAGTCTGGGAGCTGAACGCCAGGTGCCCAGTGAGAGCAGAATTACAGGGCAGCGTGTGAGAGAGAAAGGGAGCAGTTGCTCGAGTCACAGATTCTATTTGCTGAACTAGCCAGAGGGTGAGAAAATGCAGACTTTGCAGATGGACTCACTTTTCCATTCATGACCAGGAACCTGGATGGAGAAAATGCTGCCACCAGGTTCCTCACGGCTGTCTCATCCTTGCACTCCAGTGGCCCAGCCCATCCTTGCTCGATGTGATGACCTTGAGTCCTTCTCGAACAGTAGATTCATTGGGCATCGTTGGCATTCAGTAAAGCACCATGTTTGCACGGTACAAATGAGAGTTTTCTGAGTGCAACTTCTGTATCCACCATGTGCTGAGCCATGTCTGTCAGTCCCCCTGCCACCATCCCCGCCACCTGCAAGACCATGGATCTCCTCTCTTTAGCTGCATTTTCTAGAATTCCATGTGAATGAAATCCAGAAGTTTTGAATTTTGTGTGTGGGGGGGGTGGGTCTAGCTGCTTTTACTCTGCTTGAGTACTTTGGGATTTTCCCTGTTGCTGTGTGTTATCAGCAGTCCATTCCTCTTTGTGGGTTCTGTTTCCTTGATGCGGATGGACCGTGCTGTTTTGACCCATCGCCTGTTGGTAGGCATTTCTGAGTTCCCGGTTTGGGGTCACTGTGAGCATTCCCGGATGCATGTAGGTCTGCCCGTGTGCCTTCCTGTCTCTGGGGTGTGGACACGCATAGGAGTGGAATGGCTGTAGGCGTGTGTTTGCCTTTTAGGGAACTGCCACACTGTTGTCCTGAGTGGCTACACCTGTCACCTTCCCTGCTCTCCCTGCTGCTCCCCCAATTTGATCCTGATGGCACCCAGGCCTGGCCCTTCTTGACCTCTTCCTTCGGGTTTCCGTCTATTGGTCCTTCTCTGTGAGCCTCCTCAAGTGCTCTCTGCCTCACCCAGGCCACCCGCCTGAGGTGTCACACGGGTCCCTCCAGCACCTGCACACCCAAGGGCCCCATGGGAGGACACTCTTCTTGAAGAGCGTACCTGGAAGGGCTGCTTACCTGCAGAGAGCTGTCAGGTCACATCAGTCACAGGGTGGACCGTGACCTGGTGCCCCTTTGATACGGGGCTTGTCCTGATGTCTCTTTTCCAGTCCCCTGGAGTTGGCACCGGGCCCCTCCTTCTCCAGCCCTGTTTCTGCTGTGGACCTGAGCCAGCCCTTGCCCTCCAACCAGGTGAGACCCTACCACCAGGTAGTGTGGGTGTCCCTCTTTACTCTTGGATCCTCAGGTCATACCTTTGGAGTGAATAAACCAGGCAAATGTAACAAGGGGCAGGGATGCCTCAAGGCTGGACATCAGTTGAATGGGACCCAGGAGGTGGGTTCTGTGGGCTCGTGTTTCTGACTGAGTCCAGAGAGGGTGGGTCCGGAGGTAAGGGGTGGCAGGGTGGGAAGGTGGAGCCAGGCAGAAGGGTGCTTCTGTGTGTGATGCTGTGTTGGCTTTCCAGGTGCAGTGGCCCGATGGCCAGGCCTCCAGCGACGCCTTCTGGGGAGCCCGGATGCTTCTTGAGCTTTCAGGGGGCAGCCTGGGTTGAGATGTCCCTTTGGGGTATCCAGCCAGTGCTCCCAGGGGAGCAGGTGTGGACATCTAGCCTTTCAACACATGTTACGTAGAGCTTTATTCCAACTGAAGAGAGGACCCCAGAGTTCCTTGGGGCGTTCCAGTGGGAAGCATTGAGGTTGCGTAGCCCCCTGCCATGTTTGAATAATTTGGTTGGCAGCTTAGTGTATCAGGGGAAGCATTTGAGAAGCTCTTGAGCTCAGAAGTCCAAGGGGTCAGTTTCACTCAGGCAGCGGGGGAGTGTGGAGTCAAGCTCCTGGGCAGGTTCTGGGCAGAGAACGCCTTTCTGGAGATAGAGGAGAATGTTGCACTGCTGTCTGCCCTCGCCGCTCTGTGACAGTTAAGTTGGCGAGTGGGGCATGGGCAGTGTTCTGACATTTCTATGTCTTGGGGGTGGGGGCTTCTACAGAAGCTAATATGGTTGGGATGGCTCAGGCAGGGTGGGGCAGGGTGCATTTTCCCCGCAGGTTGTAATTCATTGTGTTTGTAAAACAAATGTTCTGTTCAATTAAATTACAGTTCAATGTTCTGAACTCTCCCCTTTTACTCACTTAACTACATCTTGGACACCTGTCCCTGTCAGTCCTTTGCCTTTCTGTCCCTGGCTGGCATTTCACAGTATGAGTGTGCATTGATTGATGCACCAGTACCCTATTGATCTGATTGTTTCTAATGTGTCTGTTTTATAAGCAAGGTCACAGTGGGCGTCTCTGCCCTTTGCCCTTTACCTGACTGTTTTGTGGGAGAAGGAATTGCCCTGGTGCTAGATGCCACCATGTCCAAGCGCACAGGGCCCCAGGGGCCGAGTGTGATGTGATTCCTGATGCAGAGGTGACTTTGACACTCAGGACTGTCACTGCCAGGAACAGGCCCTTGGTCCTTGCCTTACCCATTGTGTCAGTTGACAGTGGTGTGCTGAGCAGGGAGCAAAGTCAGTTTTGTGCTCTCAGGCGGCTCACAGGCTCGTCAGGAATAAGCAGGCAATCATGGGTAGTTGCTGAGAGGATGGTGTGAAGTGAGGGATGGCTGAGAACCCAGGGTATGTGGTGCTGGAATGACAAGACGCTGAGAGCTTCCTGAATGGGCGGCGGGGGTGGGGGGGTGGCAGCTGAGCTGAGACAGCTGTGCTCCCCCACCACAGCCCAGGGCTCTCAGCTGTACTCCTCTCCCCTCACCTTTACTCTGTGGACCGTGGACCCATCCTGTCCCTTCCTCATCGCCACAATGGCGCTGCCCAAGCACCAGCAGTAATATGTACTTCCTCTCAGGGACGCTGACTCGCATCCTGTTCCCTAGAATCAGGAATCTTTTAGTTGTCAAATCTTTCTTTATTGTGAAACAGTCACAGACTTATAAAAAGTTGCAAATAGAACACAAACATGTTTTCCTTTCATCCTTTTGAGAACAAGTTACTGAGCTGATCCCTGTTTCCTTGAGAGAAGGAATTCTGCATTCTCCTCATGTGATCACCAGTCAGGAAGTGAGTGCTGGTATTTCCTCACCTTCTTCCAGACCTCACTGAAGTCTAATCACTTGTCCCGGCAACACCCTGAATGACAGATGAATCCCGTCACATAGCATGTGCTGCGTGCCCTTGACTGTCTTGTCATTTAGGCCACAACAGGCCCGATCTTCTCCTGGACTTTAACGACTTTGACACTTTGGAAGAGTACAAGCCAGTTATTCTGTAGAATGTCCCCCAGAGTGGCCGTGTGGGATGTTTCCATGCAATTCGGGAAATACCCCAGAAGTGACATGAGGCACTTACCCTGTCTTACAGATAGCACATGATTTTGATTGTGCAGTTGTTGTTGGTGCTCATCTTGATCACTTCATTAGGGTGTTTTCTGCCAACCTTCTCCACTACAGTTACTCTTTTTGTATATTTTGGGAGGTAGTGCTTTGAAACTGTGTAAACATGCTGTTTCTCATCAAGCTTTCCATTGACTCATGAATTTCTCTAATGTGCTTACATTTTCATAATTCATGAACACATTATTAACCTAGTTCTGGCATCGCCACGGCACCAGCTTCCTTCATGTACAAAGTGTACACCCATGAAGATTCACTCTTCAACCTTACGTGCCACTCAGCTACGTGGTGATTTGTTTTAATCATTGAGGTACGTAACTCATCGTGCATTACCTGTCACCGAAGGAAGCACAGTGATCCAATTCATCCTGCCCTCAGTCATTCAAAGTCTGCATAAAATACCTGCACAGTTGATAAACACTTTAGAGAGGGTTAGGGATTAACCCTAGGGTGTGATGGGCGGTGCGGCCCTTTGGCCTTCCCTGGAAATGTGCAGAGCTCTGGACCCA
Source organism: Mirounga leonina (assembly GCF_011800145.1). Taxonomy (NCBI): domain Eukaryota; kingdom Metazoa; phylum Chordata; class Mammalia; order Carnivora; family Phocidae; genus Mirounga; species Mirounga leonina. Next base: position 30,352 of record NW_023270436.1, on the reverse strand, counting down.
TCCCAGTCTTGGCCTTTCCTGAGCCGAAAGGAAGTACCTATATGTGAGGTGGTCACGGTCTGAGGCAAGAACCTCCTGGACGGGCTGTGGGAGCACCTCCTGGGGAGTCTCCTTCCCCCACCCTTTACAGACACTGGGCTCGATCCTAAAAGTTCCAGAGCACAGACTCAGCCAGCTGGATCGTGTCCGTTTTGTGGCACGTGGACTGAAGTCTCTGGAGCTGACTGTTGACTGAGACTCGAGCTCCTCTGGAGGGGCTCCTGTGCAGTGGTCAGACGTCCTGAGTGGCTGGAGGCCTCTCCCCGTCCCGCATGCCCAGCGCCTGTGCACCCAGCTCCCACCCTGAGGCCCACACTTCCCTCTCTGCTGTTTGATCCCAGGCCGCTCTGAGAGAGATGTGTTGGCCCTAGAGAGTGTTCTGCCCTTACCCCCTTGAGGGGCCAGCCTGGGTCCAGTGGACGTAGGTGCTGTGACCAGGCCAAGGGCCTCTTCCTGTGCCTTGCGGAGGCCCTTCCCTTCCTGAGATGAAAAGGGATATGGGGGCTGTTTCAAATGGCTGATGGCTGACGGCGGCCTGGAGGAGGTGTCAGAGGCTTTCTGGGCCCTAGTAGTGGCAGGGGGGATGTTCAGTGATCAGCTCCAGGGAGGCCAACTTCTCTGCCTCTCCTTGTCTTCATAGTTGCGTGGGCCCCAGGAGGTTGGGATGTGTGGCCAGACCTCCCAGACAACCAGGGCCAGAAGTGATCACCCAGCTTTGGTCTGTGAAGGGCCCTGCCTTCACCCCCACCCTCCGTGGTGTGGAGATTGCTGGAGAGGGCAGAGGGTGCCTGTGTTGATCTCTTCGGTCAAGCTACGTGGCCTAGAATAACAGATCTGCTGTGTCACAGGTCTAGAGGTTGGAAGTGTGATGTGGGTGATGTCGTGGCATTGAAGGCTCAAGGGGAGCTTTCTCCAGGTTCCGGTACTTCCTTGGTTTGGGACTGCAGAGCTCCAGTCTTCACACAGCACTTTTCCTGTGTGTGTATCTCTGCCCGGTTCTTCTTGTTAATACCAACAAAATCTACCAACATAATCATGATCTGAGTGACTTCATCTTGACTTGATCATCTCTGAAGACCGTATTTCCATATCAGTTCTCATTCAGGGGTATTGGGGATAGGAGTTCGACATCAGAAATTTGTAGAACATAGTTCAACCCATAATGGTGTCCCTGCCTCTGCCAATGATCACCTCCCAACTGGCCCAAGAAGGCACTGTGGTGTCTCTGGTGTACCCCTTGGGTGCCTCCGGCAGAAGACCACATCCCGTCTGGCCACTGGCTGCTGGGGTTTGGGTGGTACTGGGATCGCCCACAGAGTGAGGGCTGGGATGAAACGGTTCTGGGCTTGGAGGTGCTGATGTTTTGAAGGTAGGATGAAATGGAGGCCTGTCTGGGTGCTGAGCCAGAGGCAATCATTTCTTGGGTATGGTTTTTTTTTTTTAAAGATTTTATTTATTTATTTATTTGAGAGAGAGAGCACAAGAGGGGGGAGCGGGAGAGGGAGAAGCAGACTCCCTGCTGAGCAGGGAGCCCGATGCGGGACTCGATCCCGGGACTCCAGGATCATGACCTGAGCCGAAGGCAGTTGCCCAACCAACTGAGCCACCCAGGCGCCCAATTTCTTGGGTATGATTATCAAAAGCACAGGTAATAACAGAAAAAAAAATAGGACTTCATCAAAATTATAAAGTTATGAATATCAAAGGACACTATCAAGAAACTAAAAAGATACACTACATCAAAAAAAAAAAACAAAAAAAAAACCTAAAAAGATAACCTACAGAATGGGAGAAAATATTTGCAAATGATACATGTGATATGGGTTCAGTTTGCAGAATATATAAAGAACTCTTAAAATTCAATAACAAAAGTGCACAGGAGGGAGATTTGCTGTGGCTTTCCCAGAGACGTTTTGTTTTCCACAGTGAGCATAATCTGCTTCTGACTCCTCAGTGGTTTATCTGTACTTTGTCATGTAGTAGTTCAGCACAATGTAGCATCAAAGCTTTGGCAGCTCGCTGTCATGGCACACTGTGGTGCTTGTCCTAGAAGAGCGTCGTTTCTGGGCAGAGGCTCCCGCAGAGAAAGGAGAAACACCGCGGCCGTCGCAGCTGCACAGCCAGCCGTCCTGGTCGTCTTGCCCTCGTGAGTGTTGTGAAGGGCTTTTGTTGTTTCAGTGTTAGCACAGTTGAAAAAATATACTGACAACTTGAAAACATGTATGAATATATGTGAGTTTAAATTTATGAGTGCCCAAAACAAAATTTATTAAAAATTTTCTGGCTTTAAGGGAAGTAAGCTCATCGGTCATGGTTTTCTTGTGTTGAGAAGTTCGGTTTACGTGGCAGCATATTTATAGTGGTACATAACATGATGTTTGGTTGTAAACGTTGACGTATCCTACATTAGATGAAAAATGGAAATATATACAAAGCTTTGATATTAAAATCAGAATTTGTTAAAGCTCGGTTAACTGTCTCCCTGAGTTATTTTCCAATGGGAGATTTTAAGCAGCACTGCAAACTTTTCTATGCTAATTGGTCAATTTCCATTTTCTTTATTTTTGGGTCTTTTGTTCATGTGTATTTTTACTAGGAAATCACCCATTTCCTCTGCTCTCAAGGCAACTTATTACAGTTAGTGTTAATGCTGGTCACTGGCTGGGGTAGGGCTTGTTAGGTTTCCCCACTGAAGTTTCTCTTGTACCATGTCCTTACTGTGTGTCCAATGTAGGAGGAAATCACTCTGCGGAGCCCACACTTGAGGAGAGGGGGCTAGTTTACCTCTGTCGTAGATGGCTGAGTGTCTACCTAAATTATTTGGAAATCTTCAGCAGACGTGTAATCATTAAAAAAATGTATGTAATCATTTGTTTTTACCAGTGTGGACAAGTGGGTAGTTATTTTAGTCCCTTGGTTATACTCCAGGACTACAGCGTTTGGTTGATCAGCTGATTTCTGTTGTGATTATTGAGAGCTGTTTCCATTGGCTCCTGTTTGCCTTTGACATATCCCATTTTTGTAGATTTTTCATTATTGGTGCTCTGTTACTTTCTGATACTTCAGGATTATCCTGACTGCTGTATTTACTGTTGCAGTCATGAGTGATGAGAGCAAAAGCAAGAAAAATGTCATTTAAATTAAATCTCCCTACAGCTTGCAGCCCATTGACATGCCTGAGACATGCAGAGGGTGATGTTCCTCAAGGCGTTCAGGGATGCCTTAATCCTTCATGTTTATATTTCATTAAAGACTAAAAGTAACTTTATCTTGACAATAGCTAAATCTTCAAGGTGCTCTAAGACCCTGCTTTCAGCAGGCAAAAATCCCTTAGAAACCTATGTTATCTCTACCTCCCCTCCCTCCACAAAACTTAAAATATGTAACCAGCCATCCCTCACACTTGCAGGCACAGCTCTTTCTGCCCACAGGTCCTTCCATGCTATAATAAAAAACACCTTTTTTGCACCAAAAAAGTCTCAAGAATTCTTTCTCAGCTGTTCACTCGGGAACTCAAAACTTGAAAATTTCATCAATAGTAACAACTATTTCTTTAAAGAGCCCTGGCCCCTTTTATTAGAAAATGGTATTCAAAACTTCAGTGTGGGATCTCAAAGTGCTCAGCTCACAATGCAAGGAAATACATGCATGTAAATAAGCCTCATGTATTTTTTTTAAAGGTTTTTATTTAAATTCCAGCTAGTCAACGTAGAGTGTAATATTAGTTTCAGGCATACAACCCGGTGGTTCAATGCTTCCATACAATACCTAGTGCCCATCACAAGTGCACTCCCCAATCCCTATCACCCATCCAACCCACCCCCCCACCCACTTCCCCTCCAGCAACCATCAGTTTGTTCTCTACAGTTAAGAGTCTGTGTCTTGGAGGGCCAGATGGCTTCCCAGGGGAATTCTACCAAACATTTAAAGAAGAATTAATACCTATTCTTCTGAAACTGTTCCAAAAAATAGAAATGGAAGGAAAACTTCCAAACTCGTTTTATGAGGCCACCATTACCTTCATCCCAAAACCAAAGACCCCATCAAAAAGGAGAATTACAGACCAATATCTTTGATGAACATGGATGCAAAAATTCTCACCAAAATACGGCCAATAGGATCCAACAGTACATTAAAAGGATTATTCACCACGACCAAGTGGGATTTATCCCTGGGCTGCAAGGTTGGTTCAATATCTGCAAATCAATCAAAGTGATACAATACATTAACAAAAAGAAAGAACAAGAACCATATGATCCTCTCAATAGATGCAGAAAAAGCATTTGACAAAGTACAGCATCCTTTCTTGATCAAAACTCTTCAGAGTATAGGGATAGAGGGTACATACCTCAATATCATAAAAGCCATCTATGAAAAACCTACAGCGAATATCATTCTCAATGGGGAAAAACTGAGAGCTTTTCCTCTAAGGTCAGGAACACGGCAGGGATGTCCACTATCACCACTGCTATTCAACATAGTACTAGAAGTCCTACCACAGCAATCAGACAACAAAAAGAAAGAAAAGGCATCCAAATCAGCAAAGAAGAAGTCAAACTCTCACTCTTTGCAGATGATATGATACTTTATGTGGAAAACCCAAAAGACTCCACCCCACAACTGCTAGAACTCATACAGGAATTCAGTAAAGTGGCAGGATATAAAATCAATGCATAGAAATCAGTGGCATTTATATAAACCAACAAGACAGAAAAAAGAGAAATTAAGGAGTCGATCCCATTTACAATTGCACCCAAAACCATAAGATACCTAGGAATAAATCTAACCCAGAGGCAAAGGATCTGTACTCAGAAAACTATAAAATACTCATGAAAGAAATTGAGGAAGACACAAAAAAATGGAAAAATGTTCCATGCTCATGGATTGGAAGAAAAAATATTGTGAAGATGTCAATACTACCTAGAACAGTCTACACATTCAATGCAATCCCCATCAAAATACCATCCACTTTTTTTTCAAAGAAATGGAACAAATAATCCTAAAATTTGTATGGAACCAGAAAAGACCCTGAATAGCCAGAGGAATGTTGAAAAAGAAAAGAAAAGCAAAGCTAGCGGCATCACAATTCCGGACTTCCAGCTCTATTACAAAGCTGTCATCATCAAGACAGTCTGGTACTGGCACAAAAACAGACACATAGATCAATGGAACAGAACAGAGAGCCCAGAAATGGACCCTCAACTCTATGGTCAACTAATCTTCGACAAAGCAGGAAAGAATGTCCAATGGAAAAAAGACAGTCTCCTCAACAAATGGTGTTGGGAAAATTGGACAGCCACATGCAGAAGAATGAAACGACCATTTCCTTACACCACACACAAAAATAGACTCCAAATGGTTGAAAGACCTAAATGTCAGACAGGAGTCCATCAAAATCCTAAAGGAGGGGCGCCTGGGTGATTCAGTTGTTAAGCGTCTGCCTTCGGCTCAGGTCATGATCCCAGGATCCTGGGATGGAGCCCCACATCGGGCTCCTTGCTCTGCAGGAAGCCTGCTTCTCCCTCTCCCACTCCCCCTGCTTGTGTTCCTGCTCTCGCTATCTCTGCCTCTGTCAAATAAATAAAATCTTAAAAAAAAAATCCTAAAGGAGAACACAGGTGGCAACCTCTTTGACCTCAGCCGCAGCAATTTCTTCCTAGAAACACCGCCAAAGGCAAGGGAAGCAAGGGCAAAAATGAACTATTGGGACTTCATCAAGATAAAAACTTTTGCACAGCAAAAGAAACAGTCAACAAAACCAAAAGACAACCGACAGAATGGGAGAAGATATTTGCAAATGACTTATCAGATAAAGGGCTAGTATCCAAAATCTATAAAGAACTTATCAAACTCAACACCCAAAGAACAAATAATCCAATCAAGAAATGGGCAGAAGACATGAACAGACATTTTTCCAAAGACATCCAAATGGCCAACAGACACACGAAAAAGTGCTCAACATCGCTCGGCATCAGGGAAATCCAAATCAAAACCTCAATGAGATGCCACCTCACACCAGTCAGAACGGCTAAAATTAACAAGTCAGGAAATGACAGATGTTGGCGGGGATGCGGAGAAAAGGGAACCCTCCTACACTGTTGGTGGGAATGCAAGCTGGTGCAACCACTCTGGAAAACAGTATGGAGATTCCTCAAAAAGTTGAAAATAGAGCTCCTGCATGACCCAGCAATTGCACTACTGGGTATTTACCCCAAAGATACAAATGTAGGGATCCGAAGGGTATGCGCACCCCGATGTTTATAGCAGCAATGTCCACAATAGCCAAACTGTGGAAAGAGCCAAGATGTCCATCAACAGATGAATGGATAAAGAAGATGTGGTATATATATACAATGGAATATTATGCAGCCATCAAAAGGAATGAGATCTTGCCATTTGCAACGATGTGGATGGAACTGGAGGGTGTTATGCTGAGTGAAATAAGTCAATCAGAGAAAGACATGTATCATATGACCTCACTGATATGAGGAATTCTTAATCTCAGGAAACAAACTGAGGTTTGCTGGAGTGGGGGGTGGGGTGGGAGGGATGGGGTGGCTGGGTGATAGACACTGGGAGGGTATGTGCTATGGTGAGTGCTGTGAATTGTGCAAGACTGTTGAATCACAGATCTGTACCTCTGAAACAAATAATGCAATATATGTTAAGAAAAAAAAAAAGGAGGGGAAGAATGAAGGGGGGGAAATCAGAGGGGGAGACGAACCATGAGAGATGATGGACTCTGAAAAACAAACTGAGGGTTCTAGAGGGGAGGGGCGTGGGAGGATGGGTTAGCCTGGTGATGGGTATCAAAGAGGGCACGTTCTGCATGGAGCACTGGGTGTTATGCACAAACAATGAATCATGGAACACTACATCAAAAACTAATGATGTAATGTATGGTGATTAACATAACAATTAAAAAAGTCTGTGTCTTGGTTTGTCTCTCTCTTTTTCTCTTTGCTTATTTGTTTTGTTTCTTAAATTTCACATATGAGTGAAATTATACGGTATTTGTCTTTCTCTGACTGCCTTATTTCACTTAGTATAATACTCTCTAGCTCCATCCATGTCATTGTAAATGGCAAGATACCATTATTTTTTACGGCTCATAAATATAATATATATATGTATATATACCACATCTTTTTTTTTTTTTTTTAGATTTATTTATTTGACAGAGAGAGAAAGCGAGAGCAGGAACACAAGCGGGGGGAGTGGGAGAGGGAGAAGCAGGCTTCCCGCGGAGCAGGGAGCCCGATGCAGGGCTCGATCCCAGGACCCTGGGATCATGACCTGAGCCGAAGGCAGACGCCCAATGACTGAGCCACCCAGGCGCCCCTTACCACATCTTCTTTATCCATTCATCAGTAGATAGATGCTTGGGCTATTTCCATACTTTGGCTATTACAGATAATGCTGCTACAAACACCAGGGTGGATATATCCCTTTGAATTAGTATTTTTGTATTCTTTGAGTGAATACCTAGTAGTGCAATTGCTGGATTGTGAGGTAGTTCTATTTATAACTTTTTGGGGAACCTCCATACTGTTTTCCACAGTGACCGCATCTGTTTGCCTTCCCACCAACAGTGCAAGAGGGTTCCCCTTTCTCCACATCCTCACCAACATCTGTTGTTTTTTGTCTTGTTGATTTTAGCCATTGTGACAGGTGTGAGGTGATAATCTTCTTGTAGCTTTGATTTGCATCTCCCTGGTGTTGAGAAATGTTGATCACCTTTTCCTGTGTCTGTTGGCCATTCGCATGTCTTCTTTGGAGAAATGTCTGTTCATGTCTTTCCCCCACCACCACCTTTTTAAAGTAGGGTCCATGCAGGGCTTGAACTCATGACTCTGAGATCAAGAACTGAGCTGCGATCAAGAGTCAGATGCTTAACCGACTGAGCCACCCAGACACACCTTCTGCCCATTTTTAAATTGGGTTATTTGTTTTTTGGGGTGTTGAGTTTTATAAATTCTTTATTTGTTTTGGATACTAAGCCTTTATCAGATATATCATTTGCAAATATCTTCTCCCATTCTGTTAGTTGCCTTTTAGTTTTGACAATTGTTCCTCTTGCTGTGCAGAAGCTTTTTGTTTTGATGAAGTCCCAATAGCTTATTTTTGCTTTTGTTTCCCTTACCTCAGAGAGAAGGAACATTTATGGAAAGAAGTTGCTGTAGCTGATGTCAAAGAGGTTACTGCCTGTGTTCTCCTCTAGGATTTTGATGGTTTCCTGTCTCACATTTAGGTTTTTCATCCATTTTGAATTTATTTTTGTGTGTGGTATAAGAAAGTGGTCAAGTTTCATTCTTCCACATGTTGCTGTCCAAGTTTTCCCAGCACCATTTGTTGCAGATCTTTTCTTTTTTTTTTTTTAAGATTTTATTTATTTATTTGACAGAGAGAAAGAGAGAGAGCGAGAGCAGGAACACAAGCAGGGGGAGTGGGAGAGGGAGAAGCAGGCTTCCCGCTGAGGAGGGAGCCTGACGTGGGGCTCAATCCCAGGACTCTGGGATCATGACCTGAGCCGAAGGCAGACGCTTAACGACTGAGCCACCCAGGCGCCCCTGTCTTTTTTCCATTGGAGATTCTTTCCTCCTTTGTAGAAGATTAGTTGACCATATTGTTGTAGGTCCATTTGTGGGTTTTCTATTCTGCTCCATTGATCTCCATTGACATGTAGTTGGGATGCCCTGAAGGGGGAGTTTTCATGCTGGTAGCACTCAATGCAGCCTGAATAACCAGTGGAAGGAAGGAAGATAAGAAATCTTCATGAGGGAGGACATTTTGCACATCAGAATTTCATCTCTTGCTTTTACGAAAAGAAGGAAGATCCTTGTCTGCCCCAGCACTTACCAGAGCTTGCAGCCAACCATCACAGCTCTCAACTGTTATTCTTCTACAGTAAACTGTTGTGTAAAACAACCCTCCCTTTGAGAGTACACTTATCATGATGAGTGCTGAGTAATGTATAGAATTGTTGAATCACTATATCGTACACCTGAAACTAATATAACAATGTGTATTAATTATACTGGAATTAAAATAAGATTTAAAAACCACCCTCCCTAGGGGTGCTTGGGTGGCTCAGTCCGTTAAGCGTCTGCCTTCGACTCAGGTCATGATCTCAGGGTCCTGGGATTGAGCCCTGCCCGCGTCGGGCTCCCTGCTCAGTGGGAAGCCTGCTTCTCCCTCTCCCTCTGCTTGCCGCTTCCCCTGCTTGTGGTCTCTCTCTCTCTCTCTCTCTGTAAAATAAATAAATAAAATCTTTTTTTTTTTTTTTTTAAGATTTTGTTTATTTATTTGACAGAGAGAGATAGCGAGAGCAGGAACACAAGCAGGGGGAGTGGGAGAGGGAGAAGCAGGCTTCCCGCCGAGCAGGGAGCCCGATGCGGGACTCGATCCCAGGACCCCGGGATCACGACCTGAGCTGAAGGCAGACGCTTAACGACTGAGCCACCCAGGTGCCCAATAAATAAAATCTTAAAAAAAAAAAAAATAAAAACCACCCTCCCTAAGTTCATACTGAAATCTAATAAAAGGTGACCTTCCTTTTTGTCTTGTTGGACTTGTATATGGTTTGCCGTAATTTGCTTGTCCCAAATTGCAATTCCTCTACTTTTCCTGAATAAACTCATGTTACTGGTAAAATAACTGGCTGTTTTATTTTGAAGGTTGACAACTTCTATGCGGAACTGTCAGTATCCATATTAAGGTAAAGATGAGTTCATACTGATGTCTCCAGCTGGGTACATATTACATGGGCACTGCAAACTTCTCCACTTGCTTATCTGTAACTTCTCCAACAGTGAGAAACCTGGCCCCCACCATCTGTCATTTAATCCATTGCCCCCTTTCAGATTATATAGCTGTGTCAGCATGATTAGCTACTACCCTCATGGGAAAGGACTTTATCAAATAGACTCCACTGTTTATGTATGGTTCATTTTGCCTTTAGTCTATAGATCACATTCATTTCTAAAGTTACTCAGTTCACCACCTATTGCCCCACCACCTGTAGTGATTTTTCCGTACATTTCTATTACAGTTAGATTGTTTGCCACTTTCTGTATTCTATCCTGTGACACTCCCACACCCTAAATAATTGAATTTGAATGGATTATGATTTACTCATGTGTTGTAAAAATTCATTGGTTTGGAAAAGTGCACAGTGATGGACGGATACCCATCATTAAAGTATCCTGTGGAATATTTCCAACCCACCACTCCGTGACCTGTTTACAATCTTTCTAGTTTTGCCTTTTCAGGAATGTCTTATAAATGGGGCATACAGTGTGTTAGCCTCTTCAGACTGGATTCTTTCACTTAGGAAAATACATGTAAGATTCATCCATGTCTTTGTATGGGGTGATGATTCATTCCTTTTATTGCTGAATAGTACACTGAATGTATAAGAGAGGAAAAACAGTGTTCTTTCTACCCTTCTGGGTTCCTGGCTGAGATCCCTTCCTGCAATAAAAAAGTTAATCGGAGAAAACAACTTTAATAGCATGTATACATCCTGTATACATGGGAGATGCTCCGGAAAATGAAATAACTCCCCAAAATGGCCAAAGCCATCACCCTAAATGCCATCTTCAGCTAAAGGCAAAAGAAAGATTTTGGGTGGTGGGAAGTCCAGTTATAGGAAGTTATCAGGCCAGGCACAGTAAATGAGGGTGTGGTGGTTATGCAGATTTAAGCCTGTGCCTTCTCCTTCCATTAGAGTGTCTTGAGCTCTTTAGTCATTCTGTTCCTGGTACGTTATAAATGGAGCTTTCCTTTATAAATGTAAACTTTGCTCACCAAACAGCAACTTCTACTAGGTTTTCAGAGATTTTCCTGTGTCTGCTGTTTCTTAAATTTTTTAAAAAAGATTTATTTATTTATTTTAGAGGTGGGGGGCAGGGGCAGAGGGAGAGAGAATCTCAAGCAGACAGCACTGAGTGCACAGCCCGATGCAGGGCTTGATCCCACAACCCTGGTATCATCACCTGAGATCATGATCTGAGATCATGACCTGAGATCACGACCTGAGCTGAAACCAAGAGTCAGACGCTTAACTGACTGTGTCACCTAGGCACCCCTGCTATTCCCTAAAATTAATCAGCCCAAATCAATCCTTGTGCCAAAGAGGCATATTCTGCTTCTTTCACATGGGTGCATCCCCATTTGCCCATGGATTCATCTATTGAAAGATATCCTAGAAGGTATAATGCTAAGCAAAATAAGTCTGAGAGGGGCGCCTGGGTGGCTCAGTCGTTAAGCGTCTGCCTTCGGCTCAGGTCATGATCCCAGGGTCCTGGGATTGAGCCTCACATTGGGCTCCCTGCTCTGCGGGGAGTCTGCTTCTCCCTCTCCCCCTCCCCCTGCTTGTGTTCCCTCTCTCGCTGGTCTCTCTCTGTCAAATAAATAAATAAAATCTTTAAAAAAAATAAGTCTGAGAAAGACAATTATCATATGATCTCACTCATATGTGGAACTTAAGAAACAAAACAGAAGCATAGAGGAAGGGAGGGAAAAATAAAACAAGATGAAATCAGAAAGGGAGACAAACCATAAGAGACTCCTAATCATAGGAAACAAACTGAGCGTTGCTGGAGTAACTGGGTGATGGACACTAAGGAGGGCATGTGATGTAATAAGCACTCGGTGTTATATACAACTGATGAATCACTGACCTCTAGATCTGAAACTACTAATACACTATATGTTAATTGAATTTAAATTAAATAAAGTCCAAGAAAAAAATTAAGTAAATTTGCAATTATGAGTGTTTCTCTGGAAGCCAAAATTGTATAATAAATGAGGCTAAAGCAATTTGGAAAAAAAAAAAGCTTTAAGAGTAATTATTGAGATTAAGCTGGATTTGAATTAACAGTGAATGTCAGATCTAATATATCCAATGGCTCCTTGGGGTGCTGTCAAAATGGGAACTTAAAAATACGTGGGATATAATCTCCTTTTACTTTTTGGTAGTTAGACCATGGTGGGAATTCTGTATTCAGTTCAGTGTGCAGCGCATTTCAAGAAGGCCCTTAACAAACTAAAATGTAACCACTGTTAGGAGTTAGTTGGACAGTTAGGTAGTCAGGGTCAGAGTCCCCACCAAGAAAATATGGAGTCAGGACAGCTAACATAAAATAGCACTGACAGGGGCGCCTGGGTGGCTCAGACGGTTAAGCGTCTGCCTTCGGCTCAGGTCATGATCCCAGGGTCCTGGGATCGAGCCCCGCATCGGGCTCCTGGCTTGGCGGGGAGCCTGCTTCTCTCTCTCCCTCTGCCTCTCTCCCTGCTCATGCTTTCTCTCTCTCTGTATCTCTGTATCTCTGTGTCTCAAATGAATAAATAAAATCTTAAAAAAAAATAGCACTGACACCCTGTTTTTCAGCTTAGACAGGACCACACTGACATTCTGCTTTGCAGCCTTTGGAGAAATGACTCTTGTAAAATGTCCTAAAATAAGACAATTAACCACAAAAACATTTGTCAATGTCATGGGCAAGGGGCAGTTAAGACCTAAGCCCCCAGATGTCAGCAAAGCAAACAAACAAAAAAACCCACATCAGCACGTGGACATTAACCATAGGTAGACAGATACATGACCACAACCCTGATTGGCATGACTCAGCACACCCTGATTGCTTAAGATAGTTCTGCAAAAGAGTTCATAAAACCCCCTAAATTTAGAAACTCTGGGGCAACCCACTTGGATCCCCCTCCCTCTCTGGGAGCTTTATACTCTTGCTCAATAAACTTTGCTTTGCTGCCCACCACTCTTGGTGTGGTCTACCTCTTCATTCTTGGAATCGGCATGACCAAAACCACGGGCACTAAGGAGACACAAATCCTGTGACACCACGGTGGGGAACATTCAAGATCATGAAGGGATCTGTAGATTTATCAGAGACTGTAGGCTCAAATATGGACTAGACAATCATTTGGTGGTGCCATTATTTCACTCAATAAGCTTTCCCTGAGGGCCTAAGCTGGACTAGCTTCTAAGACTATATAAGACCAATGTACTCGGGTGCCTGGGTGGCTCAGTCGTTGGGCGTCTGCCTTCAGCTCGGGTCATGATCCCAGGGTCCTGGGATCAAGCTCCGCATCGGGCTCCCTGCTCCGTGGGAAGCCTGCTTCTCCCTCTCCCACTCCCCCTGCTTGTGTTCCCTCTCTCGCTGTGTCTCTCTCTGTCAAATAAATAAATCTTAAAAAAAAAAAAGACCAATGTACTGTTTTTATTCCAGTCATAGACACATAAATGACAGTGATATGATGCATAATACAATGTCATTAGATATATTCATATCAGTGTTTGTGTGACCAAGAAAATCTAAATACATGTATTTCCTTGAAAAAAATAATAAAGAATAATGAAAAAGTGAAGGGTCAGTATATCGAAGGAACCTGGATAGAACCTCAAATGGCCTCTATCCAACTCCATATCTTTCTCTTCCCTTTGATGGTGACTTTATTATAATCTGCATTTTGATATCATTTTAATTTTTTTATTTTTTATATTTTTTAAGATTTTATCTATTTATTTGACAGAGAGAGAGCACAAGTAGGCAGAGCGGCAGGCAGAGGGTGAGAGAGAAGCAGGCTTCTCGCTGAGCAGAGAGCCCGATGTGGGGCTCGATCCCAGGACCCTGGGATCATGACCTGAGCCGAAGGCAGACGCTTAACGACTGAGCCACCCAGGCGCCCCTTGATATCATTTTTAGATGTGACTATATTTTTGACTGTAACTCCAGCCTTACCACCATATGTGCGTTCATAAATAACCGTTGGTTTGACCTGTGTTTGAACATATATAGCGGGATCTAGTCCTTTGTAATTTATATCATTTCCTCAGCACTTTTGTGTGAGAAACATTGTTTCAATTTGTGTAGCTGTAGTTTTATTCATATTGTTGTAGAGTACTCTTTTCTATGAGTAGGCCACTCTTTACCCATTTTACTGTTGATGGGCATTTGGATTTTTCCAGGTTTGGGTTAATGCTAACAACGCTGCTGTGGAGCATTCTTATATGCGTGTCTTGGGCTAGGTGACCGAGCATTACCCTAGATAACATTGCATCTAGGAATGTGAGTGTGGGTCAGCATCACTAGATAATGCCACACTATTATGAAAGCGATTTGAGCATGTAAGGCGGCAGCAGGGCACGTGGCCTGGGATGCAAAGCATTAACAACAGGTCAGTCATTCCCTCCCTGTTCAGGACACCCAGAGCCCAGTGTCTTTGCCAGTTCTGCCTCTAATTCTCAGGATGGAATCTGACTGGTTTGGGAATAACAGAAAATTCAAATGTAAGAAGGTTTGTGGCAGGAAGTAGTTAATCTCTTTATGCTAAATATGATAAATGAAGCTGGAACTTACCGATCTATGAGAAACGGTTACAACCACCTAACAACTTCCTTCCATTTTTCTGTAGTGATGATTCTAACTATCCTGGTAAAGACAAAACCATTTGGAACTTAAATGCAAAGACTAGTTGAATTTAAGTAAACCATGTATGTTTTATTAAAAAGAAATAACTTTTTAAAATTGTTTGAGTACATCATTACAACCTATGGATATAACCTGAAGAGTGTTTTAGAGAATTGGAGATTTTTGTTACCCTTCACCACTTTAGAAGTTTGGTAGAATTTGGTTGCCCTCCTTTATATTCATGCTAAAGATTAGAATATGCCTAATTATTAGCTTTGTGATCCCATAGAAGTTGGTTATGAATGAAATTAAATTAATAATTTATTGAGTCGACTGGGTGGTGTCAGTTAAGCGTCCCACTCCTGGATTCACCTGAGGTCGTGATCTCAGGGTCATGAGATCAAGCCCTGCTTAGGTCTTGGTGCAGAGTCAGTTTGAGATTCTCTCCCTCTTCCTGCCCCTCCCACTTGTGCTCTCTCTTCTCTCTAAAATAAATAAATCTTTTTTAAAAAATAAGAATTTATTCACACATTTACATTTAAAATTAAGGAACTGATTGCACTCATCTATTTATATGTAAATATTTGGGCAATTGTGAGGACAAAATCTTAAGTGTTTTGTAAAACCTCTGGGTCATTCACAGATGAGACTAAGGTAGCTGGGGACTTCTAGGCAGTTATTTGTCCACTATCAAAAATATGAAATGATAAAACAGACAGATGAGGTCTCCTCTGGCATTGTCCTTGATTGTCATTCTCCCTGAGGATGGCCATCTCTGGACAGCTCAGCGACAGGGGCTCGTTAACAATGTGGGGCGTCTGTTCCCCAGAGACGTCAGCCAGGGAAACAGGTTTGGTTCTCTGTGTCAGCGAGCCATGGTCGAGCGTCACAGTACACCCTTCCGTGTGCGTAAGGGTCTCCCTGTCACCAGGGAGCTCACTGTGTTTGGGAGACCACCTTGAGAGTTTGCAATATCCTTCATCTCCTACCTTCTAGAGGCAGAGTGCAGATCTCTGTACCACGTGAAGTCCTATGAAGTCATCCTGAGAAAGTATCCTTTTGCTTAAGAAGAATTTGTGGGTGCAGCACCTGGGTGGCTCAGCTAGTTAAGCGTCTGCCTTTGGCTCAGGTCATGATCCCAGGGTCCTGGGATCGAGTCACGCATTGGGCTCCTTGCTAACTAAACAGGGAGCCTCCTTCTCCCTCTGCCACCCCCCTCCTGTGCTCTTTCTCTGACAAATAAAGTCTTAAAAAAAATATGGATTCAATATGTGTTCTTTCTTCTGGAAAAGAAATAGATCCAAATAGTAATTATGGTTTCTGAGCACCTGCCCTTGAGCTCCATCACACTGCTCTTTGTGGAATTCTCCCTCTTAAACTTCTAAACTATGATGTAGATATTATTAGTCACATTTCTAGATGGTTAGCGGCTCAGAGACGATATAAGTCACAGGATTTTAGTGTCAGAGACCTAAGTGGGATCCCCAAACTGACTCCAAATCCCTTGTTATTCCATACACGGTACTATTTCCCTCTTATCTCTGGTCTTCTCAGTCTGGAAACATATCAAGTATCAGGATTTTCTTGTTGTGTGGCCCACTGGAATAGATTCAGCTGGCCTTTTAACCTCTGCCCATCATGATCGGTGGAGGACCTTTGAGGAAGATACTCAAAGATCTCTAGGAATAGAGACATTATAATATGTTTCTGATATTAAAATTACTGAAAGAACTACCTTTTTAAAATTGATTCAGGCTCCGGTATGTTCAGAGTATGCTGTAAGACAGATCTGAAATAGTATTTAAAAACACTCAGCTCAGGGCGTGTGGGTGGCTCAGTCATTAGGCGTCTGCCTTCGGCTCTGGTCATGATCCCAGGGTCCTGGGATCGAGTCCCACATTGGGCTCCCTGCCCGGCAGGAAGCCTGCTTCTCCCTCTCCCACTCCCCCTGCTTGTGTTCCTGCTCTCGCTCTCTCTCTGTGTCAAATAAATAGATGAAATCTTAAAAAAAAATAAAATAAAATAAAAACACTCAGTTCAGCCTCTTCTACAAAGTGAGACAGTGCTTATAAACATTGCTAAAATATTCCCTTACCTATGATTATTTACTTCCCAACCATCATAGTGTTTATATGGTATGACTATGACTTACATTAGTCAAAATCTGCAAGGAAAGAACTTAGTGTATCCAAGCTTTGGGGGCACTTCATGTTTAAATTAGTGTTGTGACGATGAGCTACTCTGTTTTATTCTATAGTCCAAGGGAATGGTGCCAGACAACTCTAAGATGTCTGGCAGTTCTAAAATTCTGACTTTAAATTATCTGTGTGCGTCAGAGATTTGGGCAGGGGAAGGGGAGGAGCCCAGCGTCTGTGAACACCTCTGTTACCTGTGTGGACCATGGACCAGGTAACCTTCTGTAGGCATCATTTTGATTTCTTGGTACTATTGTTAAAGGTACTTTTGTCTCAAGTTCCTCCCTTTAGTAGTAATTCTAATGATAATGGAAATTTTTATCTTTTACCATCCATGGGCCCGGATCCTGGGCTCCCAGGGAAGCTATCCTTTAACATTTTACCAAGCTGAAAATGACCGGGTAAAACCTCAGAGTATGGGTCCTATTTCTGTCCCAAGCACATATTGTACATCTGGTTTGAGAAGAAAAAGATAACCCCAAAATGCCATTGTAAACATAAAGATAAGAAAAACAAAAGAACCTCTCTGGCGCCCATAAGATTAAAGTCATACCGACTTGTACAAATTGAAAACATAAGAAAGAGTCTGTAACTTTCTGGAATGTTCTTCCTCATGATGATGTGTAACTCTGTATGTAAAACAACACAGAACAAATATATAAACCTGACCCAAATGTTCCTTCCCCAGAACACTCCCTTCTTTGTGAAGATTTTGTCTCCCAGGCAGTTGTCCTGACTTGGGTTTGAATAAAACTCTCTTCCTTTCTCTCTAAACTCTTTAAAAGGGTTTGTTCATTTAGTGTCGACAATAACAATATGTTTTCTTTTTAAGTGAAAAATAAATGTTCCTGGTTCACAACTCCAACAGCACAGAAGGGCGGCTGTTCTTCATCCTGTAGCTTCCCTGCAGAACCAAGCATATGTATATATATTCCAGCATAAATGGGCTCATCCTACAAGGATGCTTTGAAGGTCCAAGAAGCATTATCACTCCATGGGTGAGACCAGAAGGTGAAGCTCTTCCCGCTTAGAGCATTACTTTTTGGGTCTTAAAATTACCTTGGAGATGTGGGAAACCACTGCATTTCCTAAAGCCCAAGCCTTGGAGGGTCTGAGAGCAGCTGACTTGCCAGGAGCCAGGAACAGCTCTGCAGGCAGGGTTGGTGCAGGAAAGGGAGCGGCAGGGCTCTGGGGGTGGTCTGCAGGCAGAGGCTTCCGCTGAAGGGGTTGTGTGTGTGGCGCGGGGCCTGCCCACAACACCGCCCATTGCCTGCGCCGCCGAGCCAGGTGTTGGGGCGAGGAGGCGCCTCCGGGACCACTTGCCGTCAGGGAGGCGCGCGTGTGAGGGCGGGTGGCCCGGTACAAGCAGGCGCGGCATCCAATGGGCTCTGGGTACCGCCCTCTCTGACCAATCACCGCGTGGGGGTGGAGCTATCTCTATGTGGGCGGACCCAGACCTGCCCGGGGGATGCAGAGGTGGGGCAGGTGAAGAGGCCCTGGAGAGAGTCGACCTGTGGAGTTCCCGGCTGGGTGGGACCGCCCTGTGGGCCCCGGTGTGGGTCCCGGGGGTAGGGTACGCCCCGGGTGGGAGTTGGGGTCCTCGAAGGCCGTGGGGAGCGAGCTAATCCCGCGAACTCAGATGAGTTTTCTTTTTCCCTTGAAAGTCTCTTCTGCCTGATGTCCGTCAACTGGCCGTATCCCCCAGACCCGTGAACTCCAGGTCACCCGCTCACCCTAGCTTTTGTGGGATGGGTTGCAGACATTTCAGGGTTTCCCGTGTTCCCCGGGAAAAGTGCATATAAGGACCGCACACAGTCCCCAACTTCAGTGGGGTGCCCCCTGTCCCCTGGCACAGAGAGTGCAGGTAATGGACCTTGAGCAGCACCCCGAGTTCAGCAGGGTGTCCCCTGTTCCCCCAGGCACAGGTGTGGTGGCAACAAGCCCCAGAGCCATCCCCCAGCTTCAGCATTGTGCCCCGTGTCCGCTGGGTATGGTGGTAATGGGCTGTCAGGATCCTGAGGGAGGGTCCTCCAGGTGGGGGCCTGGAGGCTGGAGTAAACCAGACCCCACTCAAGTTGCATGAGGAACAGATGAGTTGAGGTGTTCATTTGGAAGAGTAATTTCACTTTTCCCAAAATGACAAAGTTATTGGTCTACACAAGAATGAAGATAATTACTACTTAAGAAACAAGTATGTGTTTCCCCTTCACCCAGAAACTGAAGCAGGTGTGCATGCCATAGGTCGGAAGTGCCTACTTATCCCCACCTGACAGCACTTCTCTGCTCTGGCTCCGCGAGACCCGAAGTTTTAAACATCAGCATCTGAGTCAGTGATGCAGCTTGTCACAGGACGTCAGCATTCAGAGAAAGCAGCAGGTACATTTGGCACAATGTCATCTTCATGTCAGGACTGGAGGTAAAACCTCTCATTAACCCCAAACCTCCTGGGCTTTCCTCTTTTCTCTAGTTGAGCCATGAAGCAAAACCTAAGTAGCTGTCAGCATTCTCCATTTGGTTCAAGAGTTGCTTACTTTTCCTGCGGGTAGAACATTGCAGGGGATCCCATTTTCTCTGTTCATTTATTGCTTACAAAATGTATTCTGATATCTGTTTCCTGGAAATAACTTTTATTAGAAAGGGAAGGGGAAATTTACTCTTTGTGTTTTTAACATCATTTGTTCCTTAATCTAACAACATTTATTCAGTTGGGCCTAGGATATGATTTAGTGGCCAGCATCTAGAGTTAGTGGGCTTTTTATCATCAGATACAGACTTTGATGATGTCATTTGTCAAAGGTGATGTTTCATAAATGATTAGTCTTTTCATCAGAGGAGTTACAATTAGGGTCGAGGGAAAAGTCAATTATTCAAAGCACCCTTTTACTGTTTAAAAGTTGAGCTTGACTTTCTAGTTTTACTAAATGTATCATCTAGATATTTTGAGGTGCTGTATTTTCTCTGTAGTTTCCTTGGTGGTGGAGTCAGAAGGAGAGTCTTTGGGAATTCTGGATAGAGGAATGCTGGTGGCTTTGGGGTTTGGTGTCAGGAGCCCTGGGTCGAGTTCTGGAACTGCTTGCCTGACCCTGGGTGAGTCAGGTTATCCCACAGAGCTTCTGTTGACTCCTTGTGAAATTGCTGGAAAGTAATATCTATGGAAAGGCTTTTTACACAGAAACTATTGTGCCTGAAGAGCAACTAAAAATGAGGTGATTTGGGCTGTATTATTCTGTAAATAATAGTTTTAAAACCTCCTGTCATAGGATATGGTATTTCATTGTACAAGGAGTCTTCAGAAGGCTGCAATGAAAGATTCAGATCTCAGAACATGTTCATGTTCCTTTGATATGTTACAGTTTGCACGGGTAGGAAGGTAAGTGGAGAGAAATACGACAGAAGGGGAAAGTAGGTGTGAACCATTCTTTGGGTAGCCTTCTACCTTTCTCATGAAAGCCTGGGCCAGTGTCATTTTGGAAGAAGAGGGGGAATCCTGGAGCTTTGCAGCAGATGGGGGAGTTCCAGGTCTGGGTAAAGCTGACAGAGGTCCCGGAGGAGAGCTGAGTGCATTCTGCAGGAGGACGTGGGCAGGGCGGGCTCCAGGGGTGCCTGTGGGTCTCCTGTGTGAGAGTTGTGACAGGTGAGAGCTGTGAGCGGGTTCCTAGCTGAGGACAGGTGAGGCACAGGTGGAGAGCTGGACGAGCACCTTCTGTGCCACCAGCCTCACCCAACACACATTACCTCATTGTCCCTGTCACTCCAGTTCAGACGTCTCAGAGTTGCGAGGCCGAGGCATTTGTTTATGCTTCTTTCTTTGCATGTGTGTGAAGTTGCAAAACTTAGATGATGGAAATGATGTGTCATCAGAACATCTGTTATTCTTTTATTTCCTGCTCTTCTTTTAATCAGTGAAGTGAATGGGACCTACTAGTGGAATGGGCTATCTGTGTATTTTTATTTCCTGTTTTAATTAAACAATGGGAAAACAATCTTCTGAAATATTAAAAGAATCCTTTGTGGGTGTTCATGTTTTTCTCTTCTGTGAACCACATTGCAAATATTAGAAATTATGTTTTAAAGTAAAACACAGAGCTGATACAGGGTGCGGTGCCCTTTGTGAGAGGGACACATGGAGAAGGAGTGTAGGTTCTTTAGGAGCTCGGAGAGTGGCTCATCGTGCTCCCAAAGGAAATCGAGCCTCCTGTTAGCCTTCCCTGAGGGGGCTGCTTACCTGGCGGCCCATCGTGGGCTCTGGAAGCTTGACCCTGTGAGTCACTGGTGACTTGAGCTAGGGAATTTATGAAGAAAACATAAGGAATCCTGGAGGGTGCCTGCATCCTTTGTACTCAGACAACTCTATGTAGCAAAGGAACTCTTCACCTGTGAGGCATGTTGGGATCCCTGAGGGTGTGGTCTTTGCTACATGGGCTCAGGTTGGGTCTTCATCCTTATCTGGACCAGAGCCATGTTGTCTGGCTATGGAGATCCAGACCCTTACGTGGAGCCAGAGCAGAGAAGTGCTGTCAAGTGGGGATAAGTAGGACCTCCAACCTATAGCCTGCACACCTGCTTCAGTTTCTGGGAGAAGGGGAAACACATACTTGTTTCTTAAGTAGTAATTTTGTTCATTCTAGTGTAGACCAGTGATTTTTGTCTTCTTTGGAAAAGCAAAATTACTCTTCCAAATACACCCTCAACTCATCTGTTCCTCATGCAGCTTGAGTGGGGTCTGGTTTACTCCAGCCTCCAGGCCCCCACCTGGAAGACCCTCCTACACGGTACTGACAACCCTTGACCAGCAACCCCGGAGACACAGGGCACATTGCTGAGTTGGTGGACGGCTCAGGGGGTTGTTACTGCCACACCTGTGCCTACGGGAACAGAGACTACAGCTCACCACTGCCTCCTGAGGAACAAGCCACACTGTCACGCCTTCCTGCACCTCTCCAACTGCAGCTCACCAGTGCCTCCAGGGGCAGCAAGCTGCACTGTCACGGCTTCCTGTTCTGTGGCCCACTGCCGCTCAGCACTGCCTCCAGGGGCAGGAAGCTGCATTTCATCCCTTCCACCGTCTCACACTGCAGCTCAGCACTGCCTCCAGTGGCAGGAAGCTACAGTTTATCGCTTCCGCCTTTGCTCACACTGCCGCTCAGCACTGCCTCCAGTGGCGGGAAGTTGCATTGCCTTGGCTTCCAGGGTCCTACCGCCACTGGAGGCAGTGCTGAGCTGCAGTGCGAGCCACGCTGGAAGTGCCATGCAGATTGCTGCCCCTGGATGCATGGTGAGCTGCAGTGCGAGAGTCGCTGGAAGCTGTGGCAGTGCAGCTTCCCGCCACTGGAGGCAGTGCTGAGCAGCAGTTGGAGAGATGCAGGAAGAAGTGGCAGTTCAGCTCGAGGCCACTGGATGCAGTGGTTAGCTGCGGCGTGACAGTCACTGGAAGAGGTCTAGTGCAGCTTCCTGCCACTGGATGCAGTGTTGTCCTGCAGTGAGAAATGGTGGAAGAGACGGCAGTGCAGCTTATCCAACTGGAGTTGTGTTAGGCTGCTAAGTTTGTGGAAATTTGTTCAAGCTTTAGTAGAAAACTAATACAGTACTCAATCTCTAGTTTAGGGTTAGGGGTTAAGGGTTAGGGTTAGGGGTCAGCTTGGGTTAATTTATTTGCCTCTTAATAAAAGATGTCAATGCTTAAATAAGACATTTTTTTCTTAGACCATTTTACAGTGAGGAAAAGTAAGCATGTATCTCAAAAAGTTAGGGAGAAGAACCGAAGGTCCCAAAGCAACACCTAAGTCAAAATATCTCGACATTTTATGTTCTATCTTTAAAGTTAATAAGAAATGTACTTGCTCTATTGTTCTTCTCACAGATGGATTTGCTCTCCCTTTCATTTTGATCTTGGCTCAAATGCCACCTTCTCAGAGGGGCTTCCTAGTGGGGCTCTCTAAATATGATGGCCCCCTTAGCCCACGCTGTTCTCTTTTTAGTCAGCATTCCTTCCTACTATTGGTCCATTTATTATATCCCATGCTGTTTGCAAGCTCCCAGGTAGAACTAGAGCTATACATTTGCACAAAGTAGATACTCAATAAATATTTATTAATTGAACCAGTTTTACTCTGTGATATGTATGGCTTTCTTTTTAAATAAAAATATCAATGTTTTATCAGTGAATTTTTGACCTTTTCCAGAATGTATTTGGAGAAATCCATTGCTCCATGAATATACATCTGTCAGTGCTGTGGCTTTGTTATGTCTCATTTTGTCCTACCCTGAGCTGCCAGGAGTGCTCATGACCCATGTATGAAGCTCAGCTTCAAACCTTAGGGATGAGTTTTGTGAAGGCTCTGGGGGGCATTTGGGGGGCTCTTCCTGCTGGACACCACCATGTCATCTGGGGCCAGAAGTGAAGTGAGCATCCACCTCTTTTCCTCGCTTTTTCCATCTTCCTCTACCCTCTGTCAGCATGTGAGTCTCCCACCAACCATATCTTTGCAGACAAACTCTGAGATGGCCTATGGCTTGGGACTCCATTGACATCACAAAGTCTCATTATAACCAGTGTAAGAGGTTTCTGTGACACTGACATGACCTTTGTTCCCAGAATATGCCACATGAAGAGCCACATGAGAGCCTGGGGGTCCAGAAAAGGTAAATGGGTTATTGTGGCTCTAGCTAAAGCCACTCTGGGGGATCATGCTGGAGGCCATCTCTGATCTTAGTCTGGCTCTGTCACGGATTTTCAATACAATTTAGGTGAGTCACTTAATCTGAGCTTCAGGCTCATCATTTCTAAAATTAGGAAACGTTTTTAGATTAATTTATTCATTCAAGAACTATGTAATGAACTCCTATTAAGTGCTAGGCAGTCTCCAAGATTGATTCTATCTCAGGAATTCTGACTCCCACCCTCCCTGCTCACACTGACTTCCCCCATTTGACACAATGACTGTTCCACGGAAATTCCATAGGGCAACATTGGACTAGCAAGTGTCTTCTGGGTGTGCCCTCACGCCATTTGATGTGGCTGAGGGGCCCTGAGCAATTCCGAACCAATACCCAAGGTTTTGGCTAATTTGCCTTGTGCTATCTTACTTGCACAAGAACAGCAGTGCCTGGATCAGGCCTTCAGTGCAACAGCTGCAAGATGAGCCGGCTTAGTGAGGACCTTGCCCAGGACACTAGCCCCATGACACTGTGAGGGTGTTCCTAGTCCCCAGTTAAGTCATGCAATGCAACAAGTGATTATACATCAGGGTGGATGATGCAAAATACAGTGCACTGAGAACATGACAAAAACATTTAAATGACAGAATAGTATGTAGGTAAACATACTATATACTTTGTAAGTGAAGGGAAAAGTAAACAATGGGGTCAGAAAGAGGAATGGGAGTTCCCAGAAGCAGGCTGGAGTAATCAGGGTGTGGGGGGTGTCTCATGGAGGAAGTGACCAAGGAGACCCATCACCAGTTACAACAGTGCAGCATCAGGGTTTGAGCTCTGCCTGACCCACGACCCCCAGGGGCATTGGGGGCATTCTAGCTCCAGAGGATCTACAGGCTGCAAATCAGCCTGAGGCTAGCATCCGTGGTATGTCTTCTTTGCTCCCGGGTGTGGCTCTTTCTCTGCCTCTTGAGGCTGTTGATTCTCATTTTGTTTTCCTCTGAACTGCACTATTTTGTGCGGGTTCAGTACTGTTAGTTGACACAAATTCTTTGTGAAAATAAGTGGACTATAAATCATACTTGTTTCCTAATTAGATCTGAACATATTCAACAGTAACAGCCTTTTCCCAGGCCCCTGGGTCTTCATCAGCTCGCCAACGCTGAGATTTTTTTAAACATTATATTTTTAACAGTTTCAAAGAATTAGTTTGGTTTTTAAAAAATTCAACAAAGTCACACTTTTAATAATCTATAGAATGATCTGTAAACATTGAATGAGGAAGGTTTTACAGGATGAAGGAAGAATTGGCTTTGTGGCCGAGTTTGCCCTAATGTTTACTCACTGTTGCCCCCGTGTGGCCACTCTTCAGATAGCACGTGGCAGAATGTGTTCCAACCTGTCAAATTCAAGGGAGAACAAGATAGAATAACGGTGGTCCTTGGATCCCCTAGCTCCTAATAATCATCAAATAATTTATGAGCCATATTCTAAATCAGAGTATATCTTAACTTGATATTAGGGTTAGGATCAGGGTCAAGTTGAATACAGTAATTATGTACAGCTTTTTGTATGTCAATCATACCTCTATAAAGTGTATTAAAAAAAAATGGGAGAGAATATAGTCACTCAAAGCACTGAGCACCTTTACTGTCACAGTAAATATGTAACGAAACGTATTTATTGTTTAACCTTAGCTGAGGACCGGGAGCTGGTCCTACAGGTACTTGGCAGGTAACATCTGTGGCCAGCTGCCCATCTCCCCGCTGCACCCACACCCAGCTCAGCACATCCTCTGCTCTGCTCAAGGGCAGCCCAGAGAGAGAGATCAGGCCCAGGTGTGGCTCCCTCCTGTCAGGCATGGCTTCCTTCCGACAGGTAGAGAAGGTGGCCAGCTCACAGACACATGATATCTTCTTTTGGTTACTTGCTATCTGCCTCCCCTTTTTGTCACCCTGGCCCTTAACATTTAGCTCCTGTGAGAACCTGGGTTTGCAGGTTTCTGTTGACATTTCAGTGTGCAGATCTGTGTTGCCCTTGTTCCCTGTCCTTGGGTCAGAGATAAAGGCACGAACAGTCATCAGACTGTGAAAGTAACAAAATTAAACGTCAAGAGTGCTCTGCGCCCGAACCTCAGACTTGAAAGAAATGGCAAACTACATACCTAATGTCATACACAACCAGCTTTAAGGACTCATAAAAGCATGTAAAATGATATTGTACTGAAAGAAATCTCATTACTAAATTTTTGCCTTGCAGAAGAGAGTTCAGCCACACCCAGCACCCCACCCCCTTTCATTTCCTGTCTGGCCAATGCCCAGTCACACTGACACATGTAGCCACACAAGGACACAACTGTGATCATCCTCCTGGAGCATTAGAGGTCCCCCTGCCCCTTCTCTGGCCAACCCTGCGCACCCCCAGTCCTCCTGAGCATCCTCTGTAGTGACACAGCTGTGATCATCCCCCTGGAGCATTCCTGTCCCCCTGCCCCTGCTCTGGCCAACCCTGCACACCCCCAGTCCTCCTGAGCCTCTGCATTTCCCTGGTTTCTGTGTGGGCCACAGGAGGAACCAGCCCTGTCCTGTCTGGGGTCAGGCTGTGGTGTCCCAGCAGGAACAGGGGTCTCGGCCCTGAGATTGTGCTCATAATTTCTAAAGCGGCCTCTCTGATTACATCTGATCTGTAATCCATCAGGGATTTCAATATCGAATAAGGGAAGTTTTATGACAAATAAACACAGACGAAAACAAGTCCCCTTTGAAAATAGGTGGGCAGACACAAAGGCACCTATTGCGTGATTCCACTTACAGAAACATCCAGAACAGGGAAAGGAACAGGGAGAGAAAGCAGCTTAGGAGTTTTGATGGTCTGGGCTGGGGGAGAAATGGGCAGGGGGAGCTTCTGGTTCAGGGACTCCTTTGGGACATGAGATATTCCGCAGCAATGTTCTGGGGTGTGGTGGCACAGCGTTGGGAATGTACTTAATGCTCATGACATGTTCAATCGAAAACAAGTAATTTTATTTAAAACAAATAATAAACAGTATACAGAACATGAAAAGATAAAATAATAATATGAACCAGAGAGAAAGAACATAGGGGGAGGGGATGAAACAATCTGGTGGGGCTTCGGGGTCTGGCGATGGAACTAAGGGTAATTGTACAAGGAGCTCTCCCTGCAGGGCTGTGGGCTCTGGATGTGGCTCTGGGAGCCCTGCAGGAGCAGGAGTAGGGGCAGGGATTAGGATAGGGGCAGGGCCAGGGGCAGGGACAGGTGTAAGAGCAGGGCCAGGGGCAGGGCCAGTTGTAAGAGCAGGGCCAGGGGCAGGGGCAAGGGGAGGGATAGGATCAGCAGTCGTGGCAGGTGCAGGATCTAGGGCAGGACCTGGGTAAGGAGCAGGAACAGGAGCTCCGGCAGGCGCAGGGGCAGGGGCAGCGGCAGAAGGAGCAGGAACAGGAGCTCAGGCAGGGGCAGGGGCAGCAGGTCTGGCAAGGGAAGGGGCAGGAGCAGGAGCAGGAAAAGGAGCAGGAACAGGAGCTCAGGCAGGGGCAG